>NC_046333.1:137128950-137447603 GCF_000738735.6 Corvus cornix cornix | reverse complement strand
TGAAACAATTTTTTAAGCCTAATAAGGTATTTTGCCTCTAACTCATGTGTTGTTTTTCTGTCCCTCATTCACACCACCCCCCCTCCTCCCCCTCCTTGAAGGAAACAGAAATATCAAAAAACCAAAGAGTCAGTTCACAGCTATTTTGGGAGATAAGACGAAAAAAATTAATACCATTATGTTAAAAAATTGAACTGAAATTCAGAACGTATGAGTGTAATCCTTGCTTTAGTAAGCCATCCATAAACTTCCAGCATGACAAGGCACTTTTCTATGCTCCAATTCCAGCCATCTTCCTTTACCAATTTTAGGTCACTCAGGAAAGACTGCCTTGTAAAGCAGACAAAATGGAACTTTCCAAAGCACCATTGTGAAAACCAGTACAAATTCTTCTACTTGTGAAATACAAAACCAACAAGTGAATGACAGGGGATGTTTGAGTACCAAGAACGAGATGGAGGGAAGAGAAACAGAAATTGAACATCACCTAACTTTACAATAGTCTTGTCCCAATTAGTGTAAATCAATACATGACTCATTCCTAATTTAATTCTTTTAGACTGACACAGCTTCAACCTGACCAACTTTATAATGATTTATAGGAAAAGAAATAAGTCTTACAGGTGGAGGAGAAAACTCATGTATGTATCCTACTTTGACACTGTAACCCTCAAAAACATGTTATGTGCAGATAGGGAAATATGACTTTCATGAGACACCAAAAATTTCCTACTAGTCTCTTTAAAGTTTCAAAGGCATAACTAATTTACTCCATTTTGTGTGGTTAGTCCAGTTAAAATGATACTAACATTCATAGTCTAACTTATGTAAACAACTCAGAGCAAATCTTATTATCAATACACTTAAAATTTGTTGTATATAAATTTTCTAGTGCTCCCGTTTGTCTGCTGTTAATCCCTACGCTGTTCCCCTGTTCATCTCCAGCAGAACGGTAATGTTAATCATGGCATTTATTTTGCTTTGCCAGGAAGAAATATGCTATTGATTCTGTGGCTTTCTTCTGTATTGTGGTTCCACTTCAGACTATTTTACTATCTTTTATACATTTATATAGGTATTGCATTTAAAAATAACTAAAATGGTTCTATATTTTAGATAGTTACTCTTTTTTCTTTTAGCTACTGTAAACTCAGTTCTGTCCAGCTCCCAAGTCTGCACCACAATAGCTCACTACTGTTGATTTTTTCATAGCTTCAATCTTAAGTGTACATTTTTTTATCATCTCATTTTTATACTTCTCTGCACCATGGAGGTCTCTGTTTCACTTTTACTATCAAGGCTTCGTATTTCATTCTCTACAGAACAATTACTCTTTATTACTTCATGAAAAAATTATGGTTATACCATAAAAAGATAAGCAAAAGCAATTAAAAAAAAAAAAAAAAGAGTCAAAAGATGCTGCTGCAGGCAAAGAAACTAAAAAAAAAGAAAAAATTCAGTGCAAAAATCAGTGCCCTGTTCCTAGCAATGGCAATGCTGTAAATACTGGTCGGCAGGCTATAAGCCTGAGTACTGTAGTTGGAGTAACATCAGAAAAGAATACCTCTTCCTTCTACTTTTAAAAGAAAGCAGAATCATCACTGTATTTTTCAGAGGATTTGGTCCTGATGTCATGCTTTGACATGAACCTAGAAAACCCTGTAGACTGAAATCTCTCAGGAAAATTAGGTAGAGGAGCAATAGTATCTAAATCCTGACTAGTCTTAATGTAAGCTATATTCTGAGCTATCCAGCTCTGTCAAAATGTGGTGTCAGTTGTCAAAAATCTTCACAAGAGAAGGGAAGTCTATGGGCTCTAAGTTCCCCTCAAGGGCATAAAAATTCTTTAGGGAAGGGGGCGGATTTTTTGAATTGTGGTTGTGAATGCCGTTGAAAATATTGCACAGTCCTCATTGCAGGTCTATATGAACTGAGATTAGAGAAGTATAACAAAGCAATGAAGAAGAGAAGTACAAATGAGCAACACCTAATATAAAAAAATGAAAAACTACAGAGAGCACATTATTTAAAATATTTTGGCCAAAGCCAATTATGATATTTTGATACATAAAAGGACATGTTGTGCCATCTATTTCTCACCTGGGATATCATGTAATCAATAAAATAAAGCAGTATGAAATATATTAAAAGGAACATTTCTTTCCTGATGTTAGCTCTAGAGATACAGGACTAGTGCTATTTGTACGAATGCACTTCAATCAGAAGACTTCTCATCTTACAAATCTTGTCCTATTCTCACTGTAGCCCTACGTTTGACATCACTATTTTGAGAGCAAAGCTGTTGATGCTTAAAACTAAGGAAATTGTGACTGGGCTTAGAAACTGATGAGTTTGGGAAAGATAACAGTCTAAAAGGTATAGAAAATAATCAATTGGGGAAGATTTATCCAAAACCATATGCATAAGGATTTTTGCATTCTGAAACAAGACAAAAAATATATTAGGAATGGTTGAGGAAAAAAGATTAAATATAATATTTGCTACTTAAATAGTATGTCAATAGTATGTCAATAGCAAGCCAAATCAAAGACAAGTGTGTTTCCATACCAATGTTAAATGTCTAAGGGAATAAAGTGTCTAAGGAAGCAAGAAACAAGAAAAACAAACTGAAATATCTTGCCCATGATGAATGTATTAATGAAATAGACGCACCAGAAATTTGTTGACAACCACTGGGACAATAAATGCAAAGATGAATGCCAGAGCCTAGTATGACAAGAAAGAGAACTTCAATTTAAACAGATGAACATCTTCAGAACAGAATTTTAATGAACCAAAATACCAGTCTTAAATGACAATATACTTTTGGGTAACTGTTACAGAGTGTCTGACCAGGATAAAGATACTGATTACCAGATTTTCAGAGAAGAAAGTGAGAACAAGCAATAAAGATTTTCTGGATAGCATCAGCATGCTCCTATCATTAGGCAAATGTCACTCTGGGAAATTAAACAGATAACATTTTAAGAGACTAAAACTATGTTTGTTCTAGGATCAGCTAATCAGGCAGCCCCTCCAGAAAAAAGTTACTACTGATTTGATGCAAAACAATGATACTGTTCAAAATCCTATAGAAGAATACAATTTCATAATTGTGATGGTTCACTTAGATTCAACAGCTCTACAGACGAATAAAGGACAAAAAGAAGCTTGTAAACAAAGCAAAAGTAGGAAGAAATTTTGATAAGCAGTTGTATAAGAGACAGGAAAAAGGAGCTAAGAATGAATGTTCAGTTGTTCATCCAGCATTGACAGTAACCAGATGTCTTCCACTTGGGTTTATGTAATTCAGCATAGATATGAAACCGTAAGACAGTGTCTGTGCATTAAGTTGTGCGAGGACAAAAACAAATTATGAATTTAACAATACATACACCTCTGAGTCACTGGTCAAGGATATAACAGGTGCAATTCAAGGTACATGGAGGAAAAAAAACCCAAACTTTTTGGTACACATGTAAAACCAGTGTGACCTGAGTATAACCACTCAGCAGGAAAGTTCTTGGCTGAATGTTAAATCCATGAAAATATAAACTCAACCTGCAGAACAAGTCAAAAATAGAAAATCAATTGTTAAGAAGCATTGAGAAAGAAAGCAGGGGAGAGAAGAGAAAATATCATTATGCCACTATTTAAATCCATGGCTTACCCTCAACTAACCGCACTGTTCTTCAGGGGTTGATGCTAGGTCTGATACTGTTTGACACCACTGTTGATCTCCATGGTGAGGAAATGCAGACACAGATTTACAGAAAACACCAAACCAGGAAGAGTGGTTAATATTTTAAAGACTGCTATTCAGAGGGATGCCATCAAGCTGGGGAAATAGGATGACATCTGAAGTTTAAAAATGGCAAATGCAGAGCCTAACTAGCACAGGTTAATAAAAGCTGGGGCCTGACTGTCTGGGGACCTGCTTTACAGAGAAGGACAGAAGGGGTCTTGAATAAGCTGAGCATGAGCTGCGCATCCTTGCACTTGTAACAGTGAAATGAAGGGGAGAGAGAGATGCAGTGATGTTCCTTTAAAGGTTGTAACTATTCGTATTCAATGTAGGGTGACACAGTTATTAAAGGAATATCGTAGTCCTAATTTTGCATTTCTTTTCTTCACAAGTTAAGTGGAAAGTTAAAATTTATGGACACGCCAATCTACAACTGAAAAAAAAATTATGAGAGTGGCTCAAGGGAAAGAGTCAGAATAACTCACTTTTTAGGACTCTAAGCTGCTTTGAAGCAGTAGCAAACAACAGCCATGGATTATTTCACCTCAAGCACTTTTTAAAGAAGTAGGAAAATGAGAGCTGATTTTTCTCCAAGCTTATTAAAAGGGGTGTATAAACTAATATTTTTGTCACAATTGCCTGAAGAATTTCTGTGTGACTAGCAATGATTTTTATAAAGTATAAATTAGAATATCTATTCCATTTACTATGCAGAAGCACAGAGTGAGTGCTCAGCAACATCATCAGGATACTTGAAACTGGAAGATTTACTATGATTTTTTCCTTTTGTGTGTTACTGTTGAAAACTTTCTTAAACATAAACAGTACTTATTGGAAGAATGTATCTGTGTGATTTTGACTGAAATTAAATCCTCATTTCAGGTCTTCTAGAAAATGTTTGGACTAAGAAAGGGGATGTCATCTCTGTTGAAACACACACATGTACAAGAGACAATAATCTACCTGCATTAAGTATAGAATAATCTATTGCATATCTTAGTAACTGTGAAATCACCTAAATTCAAGACAGACTACAATCTCATCCTGGTAGTTTTAGTGAATAAAGATAAAAAACCCCCTTGTGGTGGTGCATCCTGCATCCTTCTCCCCACCATTTTTCTGTGTATGCTTTATCTATGTACTAGGCTACAGAGTGAACCTTGCCTGTGAATTCTGTTAAATCACACTTTCACAAATTTATGTTAAAACCTGCTTTTTGCCAATACCTTTGACAGTGATTATTTAATTGGCTGCACCACTCATTCACAGCAAGCCATTATATACATTAAAAATATAAGGCGCCTTGGATACATACATAAAGGAAGTATAAAGGAAATAAAAATTATATTGTTTTCATCACCACTATATCACAAACCTAAGGTATTTAGAAAGTGCAGGCAAAAGTTAAGCTCCATGAGTATTTCAGTATCTGAAACATGAAAAAATAAATTGGTGATATGGCCTAAAGTAAGGTGAAAATTGCTTTTCAAGATGCAGACTTTCTGTACAGAACAGTAGGTGGAAGTATATGTGATGCTTATTGAATAATAAGCAATCAGATTATTTGTAAAGCTTTAAAAAAATTTAAAAAAAGTAATATGAACTTTGAGGAAAAACTAGTCAAACCATATACCCTTAGGGGTAAAGTTACCATAAGACTGTAAATAACATAGTTGCATTCAAGATCACTGAACAAGAAATAGAAGTTACAGAGGACATTTCACCAGGATTATTATTCCACTAGATAATGCATAATTATGTGTAGTTAAAAGCATAATACATGTAAGAAATCACTTGATCAAAACTAAATTGAGGTCAAGAAAACTGTCTGACTGTTAAACAAATAATTACTGACATTTTCATTACTTGAGAACAACAGGTCACAAGCAGAAGCTGAAATTAACTAAGATAGAAAAATATTAAACAGAATCTGGCTAACCTGAAGTTGCACTTTATTTGGCTTAGTAAGAGAAAGTGCCTCGTGTCATATTTTTGCTGACAAAACATGACTAAACCGTGATCTGAAAAAAATCATAAAGATGTTCAGGCCTGTAAATATGTCAGTCAAAGAACTTTAAGGATAGTGCTGGACTTTCTTAATAACTTGTGAAAAAAGAATATGAGCTTCTGAGCCAACTAATTTAAAGTCATCATAGGGGAATGGACAGAAATACAAGAAAAAGCTTTTGAGGAAATAAAGAGAATAATTTCAAAATCTCCATTAATGAAATTTTATAACCCAAAGGAAAGTCTAGTCTTAGAAAGTGACACATTATGGAGTAGTCAGGGAACCACATTAATGCAGAGAGAATGTCTAAAAGCACTTATGAGCTGTTATTTCTTAGCTAATGAATGAGAAAGAATTAGCACTAGACCTTTACAAAACTGACTAGAATCTTTCACAAGCTCTGCCAGGACAAAAAAACCTGTACAGTGTCATGTCCCCTCAACTTTGCTTATGTTTTAAATTTCTGAAAGCATTAATTTAAATGGAGAATGGAAAATTGGTTCATCAGCATGCACATTTAACTGGGTCTGACACAGTTACGATCTCCTGCAATGCTTTTCCAAACCCTATGACAATGCAATTGTCAGACCCATTCCTCCCATACAATCAGTGTCCCCCATAATCAGAAACTAAGTCTGAAAAGGCATATTGCATTTTTCTCATCAGAATAATGTCGCCTTTTCTCTCAGCTCCCAATATACTTTTTCACCCAAAACACTCTGTACTCAAAAAAGACCCTGTCAAGCAAAGCAAATTTGAATACCCACCACTTTCAATACAATTGCATTTCCAGAGTTAGGCTGAACTTCAACACATCTCACTTTTAAATTCTTGAAGTCAGAGTGCCTCATGGGACAGCTGCTCTCTGGGATTTGGGAACATCAGGGACTGCCCAAGTCAGCAGGGCAGGGCAGGACTTGGCAGCCTGGGCCATTCCCACCAGCTCAGCCGGAGGCAAGGCAGCTGGGGGCACTGAGGCAGCCCCAGCCCTGGGCATGTCCCTGGGCACAGGATGAAACCAGGCAGGGATGTCAGCCCACATGCAGGGGTCAGGAACAGGCCCTGTGAGGGAAAACAGGGTCAGATATGGTCCCAGACTGGCCAGAAAGGGTGTTTGCAGGAGGGTTAGTTTGGTTATGCTCAGTCAACAGCTGGTCACAGATACAATAGATGTTTCTGAGCAAAAACTTTTCTGCACGCCCAAAAATGGTTTCTCTGGGTGTTCCCAAGAAATCTCTCATCACTGGGAGATCAGAGGTAACATCTGAGCACTCAGCTGCTGGTTCAGTGGGGATCGAGATATTTAACATGATTCTGCTTAAATCTCAAATCTAACAGATGCTTTCAAAATCCAATTAATAAGTCTCCAATTAACAAACAGGACCTGGTTAGTAGCCATGTTGAAGATGGTAACTGAATCACAGAGCAGCAGAAGAGTTTTCACAGTGTGACAACAAAACAGCAGAGATACAAGTCCAAGTACTGGTTGATTGGTGAGAACTCAATCAAAGACATATAGAATTTTAGTATTTTTGTGAGATAGTGAATATCTTAGTTATAACATCTTCTACGTAACACATGTATATGTAAGATACAGTTTCTGATTGTTTTCAAAGTCAGATTTTAACCTTTTATGGACAGTATGAGTTTAATTTGTGATACTACTTTCTTTTATTAAACTCAGAACAGTGTAATTTCGAATAGTTAAGATGGCAAAAGGAGAAGGATCACTTTAGTCTTTCAAAAATTCCGGAAAATATTTTGCCTTTGTATTGCTACTGATCAGGAAAATCACTCAGATCGTAAAGGATTCAAATCCTGAGACCAAGCCAAAATACAGAATGGATTCAGTGTGCCTATAATGCTATTTGACTCTGTGTCTGGAATTGTTGCCCTTAGCAATTGCCCCAAAGGTCCTTCCAGGAAGAAGTGTAAATCATTTTCTCAGTTCAGAGGTGGTCACCTATTGTAGTTATAAAGAAGCAAACAAAAAAAAGATGTGGCAGCCTGGTATACAATGCCATGAAACATACACATTGCACAGGAGTGGATGTCTGCACTCTTAAGAAATTTGAGTTCATCTTTACCTGTATCTAAATTTGCCTTGTTGTCTGAGGTTTCCCTTCACATCCAAAGCAGTACAATCTTGTATCAGAGCTAAACATAGATTGTACCAGCCTTAAATAAGAATGAGAAAAGCTGGCAAGCCTGGTATTGAGGTTGACCTCAAGTCCACTCCTGCACTGTGCTCCTAATTAGGTTCACCCAAAACTTCATTTTAGCAAATAATCTTCCAACCTCTGAACACTTAATACCAGGTGACATTATTCAACAAGAACTTTTTCATTTCTTATTCAGTATTTAGCTAATTCAAAAGCAAGCAGGACATATGCAATGCCAAAGGTCAGGGGAAAATGCTGAAACAGTTTATTTCGTCATGAATATTCATGAAATTACTTTGGAAAAACACAGTGATTGCTTTGTTATAATCTACCTTAGCACTAAACACATCACAAAATATATATCTTTAAGCAGATAAGGATAGAAAAAGTTATTTTTTAGGAATATTCTCAGTTACCCAGGACAACCTTCTCTGAGAACTTTAAACATGAAAATAAAGCATAAGAACTGAGGAGAACTAAAAGGTTTTCCAAATTTTTTTCCAAATTTTTTTTTTCCTAATTTTTTTTAAAATTAGATGTCTTCTCTTTATACCACCCCAAGAGAGTTTAAGCATCAAAAATCAGTAATTTAAAGTGCAGTTAGTAACTTTTAATACAGAAGTACATTGAAGTGGCAGAAAGATATAAGCTAAGAGTAAGAATGAAACTGTTTCATCTAACTACTCATAGTACTGTAGCCAAACTCAGCAGAAGCTGCTAAATCAATTTGAGCAGCTAATACATATGGTGCCTTACTTTTCTATAGATACAATAATGACAGCACCCCCCATACACAAGTTCTCTCGACTGCAGGGAAGGCACATTATTAGAGTTACAACCCATACACAAGCATTCATCTGCTTACTAGTGACAACTGAGTTCTGATTATTTTATATATCTGAGCAAAAGACAAAGAACTGCAGGCATTGAATAGCTAACAGAATAATTCATTTTTCAGAAGAACATTGAATGTGACAAATAATAGGTTTCAAATGTACCTAGGATGTATTTTTGCATATTCCCAAAGCTAGAAAATTCCATGTGACAAAATTTGTGGTTAAAAACTCCTTGAGTCTGCCTGCAAGCACTTACATTGTCATCTTTGAGCACAGTAAGAACGACTGAAAAATCAAAAGAGTTGCCCAAGGTTTTCTGAGAAAATTACACACTGGAGAAAATAGACTATGATTGTGCTTTAATATCCCATCAACTCTCAACCAAAGGCCCCAGATGGGAAACAAAAAAATCCCCAATGCATTCAATGACTGTATCCAAACATCTAGAAAGTATCTGATGTCAGAATCTCTCCTTTATTATAACACTGATATTATTTCAAAATGTTTGTACAGTAATCTACACTTGGCAGAAACTCTGCATAATTGTCTTATTGTACTTGCATAGAATTTTAAAATTTGGCATCAAATCAAATTTTGGGAAGCCATTGTTTCTTTTCCACTGAATCTGATGGCTTCCTGATATTCTACTAGACAACAATATAAAATCAAAGCAAAAGTTAGAAAATTAGAGAGGCACTTGTCAAAGGCTGTTAATGTAGGGAAAATTACTATTGCAAATAGCTTTAAGAGCTGCTCTTTAAAATTATAACTTTCGATTCACATTTAACATTATAGATGAATTACCTTAATGAACACCTACAAGACTTGCTGAGTACAGTGAGGACAGATGAACATCTGAAAACTTGAGCTGGAGTCTATGTGAGTGACATATGCTGATTGGTTCCCTTAATCCTAAGCAGACTTCTTGTCGTGTACCTAAATATGGACATAAGTATCTAATTTTAAGCCTCAGGGTCTGAAGGACAGTTAAATATGTTTCTGCTTGAAAATGACACTTCATATATCAATAATGCTTCACAAAGTTGAGATCAGCAAGAGAAAAAAAAAGGACCTGGTCATTTTGAATATATGAATATCTCCAGATTTGCTTTAGGACTAGAGTCCTCACATGAACAATATTTTACAGATGATGAAGTGATGCTTTGCCAACAGACACCAGATGGTAGTTAAATGACAGATGAGGGTCTACATTTGATAGAGTCAACAAACCAGGCTGTAACATATGTAAAACTAGTAATCCATATTCATGTTTCAGAGACTAAGAGCTCACTGATGATTATAAAAAGTTGGTTCAAAATCATTCAGTTTTCAAGATTTACTTTGCCTCAACATTTTTCTGGTTGAAACTGTGTCTTTCTCACTTACTTTGAAGTGGTAAATGCTAATAGCCTCACATGTGATGAGAGAGAGAACTGAGTGGTCTGATTAGGAAAGGCTTTCTCTTTCTAATGAATGTTATCCTGTCAGTAAATGAAAAGAGGATCATCCTATTGACTCACATAGGAATTCTGTTTGATATTGCAAGAGGTGATTACTGATCAGCATTTTCATGTGGCTGGTAATCAGAATAAGTCACAGAACCACAATACTAGGGCCTGTAGACCTCCAGCACAGTGTTACCCTGATCTGCTGCTTCCTGGGTTGATGGTAAAAGAAGAAACAGAAACAGCATTTTCATTTTTAAAGTATATATTTCTTGCAGGTATTTGTGGAAAGAAAAGAAAATCAGTCTTCATTTTTATTGTCAAGGAACATTTTATCTAATTAGGTTGCTTTTGTAACAGGACATACTATCTAGGAAGATGTGTTTTTATTTCTGCAAGGCGTAAATTCTGATATGTAGTTAGAAGTTCTTCTGCAGAAATTAAGACCCAATAAGGAGCTGAAAAATGTCAAGGAAGGATTTTCCCACAGTGAGAAAGTATTTGGGTTATTTTTTCCTCTTTCTCATCAGTAGGAGATTATAAAAACTGTTTCCTTTCTCAGCATTCTGAATATGATTTTGTGTTTTAACTACTGCTGAAATCTTTATCTGGAAAAAAAGCTTTTGAAATTTCTTATTTTTTGGTTACATCCTCCAGCTTTGCTCTGGAGTTTAAAATACCAGCTGAGGCACAAGTCAAAAATCTGTGCATACAGACCAGTTTCTAATATTCCAGAGATTAATATCTCTGTTCCATTTCAACAGAAGATTAAAAAGGCTTTTAAAGATTACCTTGACCAAAGAAAGTATATGAGTAATTAATTGTTTCTGCCAGAACCCTGATAAGTGAACATTGTAATGACTGACAAGATTGAAGAGAATATGAAAATCATATACTGGTTTTGACAGTGGAACCCCCAGGCCTTTTCTGTTCTATTTTCAGATTGATTTAAAGTCCATTGAGTTTTAATTGACTATTTTTTATTGTGTAGTTTAGAAAGAGGAATGTGCAAGATAGTTTTGTGTGTATATGGTTATTGATATTGACTGGATTTTACACATACATGTGAGTATATAAACTCGATGTGGAATATAGCTTTAGATTGCTTTTCATCTTTATATTGATGTTAGACTCTTTTACAGTCTCTTTTAATAAAGTGCTCATGCATGAAGGTATAATTTCTTGCAGTTCTTTCATTTATCCCTGTTAGTACTTCCTACCTGTTCTGAGCCCAAGAAACTTGCTACACTCCTATAGGAAGAACAGAATAATGATCCCAATTAATAATAGAAAAGAAAAAGATAATAAAGAACAGGGTCAGAACATGACATGGTTCTTAATTCTTGAACTGCAAGGTAAGCTCTCTGTACTCCAAGTGAAAGCACTCAAGGAACACAAGCCTGGAGATTTTGTGTTGTTATTTCTGCATTGTGTTAGTAAACTGGAACATAACAAGTTAGGGTCTCAAGAACTGGAAGAGGCTGAGAATTTAGATAAATATTGTATAGCTTTCTTTGTCACTCCCTGGATCGTTTGTTGTCATAGTTGTTATCACACACTGGGGAGTAGGTAGTGCCACCAGCACATGCCAGCAATTTAGGAACAACAGGTGTGTAAGGGAATGGCCCAAATTCTCACCATTGCAAATGTAAAGATGAGTCATGTACGGCAAGGCCCAAGAGGAGACCTGGTTGATATGAATATCACAGCTGAGGATAAGGATTAGAATGCTTCTTGCAGACATTATAAACACACATCAGCTGAGACTGATGCTAACACTTTTCCTCTTGGCTATATGATACCAAGCTTCTGTGATAGTGTCTTAGGTTACAATGTAAGATGTAACCAAAAGTACGTATTCTATCACCATCTGCATAAGCTGTTAAAGCCAGGTTGGGCAATGTTCTTTGTCTCTTCCATGACACATCCCTGATAACTCCCTGCAGGGGATATCTTCTGCTCATGGGCCATCAAGCCTCACTGCATGACTCATAGAATTACATCATCCCATTGTGAGATGCTCCGCCCAGGGGGAGGAACCAAGCATTCCATCCTGGATATAATCTGAGGTTTGGAACACCACACTTAGCCCTTACCTACTGCATTCCCAGCGGACAAGAGCTACATAACCACCACCGGACATTCAGAGGAAGACCAGACCCTTCTACAGGATCATTGCTTCAACAGAACATCTATCCTTTCAACAGGACTGCAGCCTCCACTTAATTAGACTGCTACCACCACCCTGACCAACAGGGTGTCAGGTTGTATCCTGACTCTGTCAGTTTAAACCAGTGTTTTCTGCCTTTATTTTTATTTTCCTATCAAATTGTAGTTCTGACTTGGAGTCTCCCACTGGTTTGTTTTCAAATCAGTACGTATTTGTATAGATATACACAGAACATTTAAATTCTATGTGTCTGTAAACATACATGTTCCAGATCTAACTTTCAGTATGAGAGAAAATGTGGAATCAGAAAATGAAACAAGCAAGCTGGCTATAGCAAACTCTAGGAGAGTTCTGGGAGGCATGAAGAAAAGGATTTTGGGAAGAAGTCTCTGCTTCACTGTGGTAATGACTAGGAAACCTTGGATCTTTATAGCAGTTTTCAGAGTGAATACCAAAATCATGGGGAAAACCTGCAAGAATATCTTACCATAGCAGTATGCACAGTACTTCAGCACAGGCTGAAATGCATGCTCAGTATCACCCTGGTCAAGGAAGCTACACATCTATTTGCTTCTGAAACTCTACTTTATAACCTGTAAGTTGCAAGTATGTCTCAGTAAATGATCTCACTCATAATTTGTCTCATCAGGGCAACAAAAATATTTCTGAAATCAGTGGAGCTGGGTGTCCATAAAAATCTATAAAAGTGCCCAACATTTCATAAGCAAGGTAGAAGTATCTAAATATGTATTTCCTTTAACATTTAAAAAAATATGTTCCCGTATTATTAGCATAAGCTTCCTAATCTCTTGATTTTTAAATGCAGAGTTTAGTGGAAAGTCAAAATTATGTTTTCATTTACTTTCAACTTGACATCTAAAAAGCTTTAATGTGACTTTGAAAATCCACATATTTAGAAATGCGCCACTCATTGATATTGGCAGGGATCATGAAAAGTGACAAAAACACATTTAAAGAACCTGAAGGCTGCACAGTCCTTCATTCAGAAATGTGAAAAAGTCTTTGCCTCAGCTCAAAACTGAGTATATATAATCATGCTCTTTATTTACCCCTGTACTCCAGTTGAGCACTCCCTCCACTTCCAGCAGCATTGCCTGAGCAAGGCAGGGTGCTGGGAATACTAGTGCTCTCCATGCTCCCGGTTTATGTGTAATGTTGCACGCCAGGCAGAAGCAGCAGTTCAAAAGAAAGCTAGTGTGCTCCACCAAGAATAGAAAACACCAAGGATAAATCAGCTACCGATAAATATTCAGACAAATTAAATATGTAACTGCATTTTTAGATGGTCACAACCTGGTCAAATATAACTGGATTTTGCATAAGCAAATATACTTTTCCTCTACTAAGCACCATTCCTCTGAAACACAGCCAGACATGCAAGCACCTAATTCAAGCGTGTACCCAAAGAATCCTTCAAGAATCTTTTAGTGTTTCTTTTACATGCCCCAAATTCAGTCTAACTGAACAGCTTTTTCTGAAATTATGAAATTATGAAAATTAAATTTATCCTGAAATGTAGCAGAGCTCCTATCAGCTGAAGAAATGTCTTAAAATGGAAGGTGTCAGCAATTCCTACCTGCTGTCCTTATCATAAATGCAATTAAGTAATGTTGCAGCTCTCAAAATGTGTTTGCAAAGTACAAGGGAGCATGTTGCAAGTACAAACCCTGATAGTCATCTACCAACTACCACTGCTATCAGGTAGCTGCAGCGTGAAACTGCAAATGGATTATTACACTTACAAGATACCACCCAAAGTTTGGTAGGCACAGCATAGATAAAACAGAAATAAAAACATTTCCTGGTTTGACAGCAATTTTTTCAAGATATATCCTGTAATTTTCATGTATTCCAGTTTAAGCAAAGGAGGACATAGGAAGGTATGTATCTGCTAAAATAATTTTATTTGTTCATGGTTGAGATTAGTTCATACCTGATGATCTGAAGGAAAATTGCAGAGGGCAAACTCAGGCTGAACACTACACCTCTCAAATCATGATGTTCTGACTGGGAAATGTGACAAATATGTAGTTTCTGAAAACTGAGGAAGGTAGTCAACTGCTTTTCTTTCATTTTGTACTCATGAGAAAGTGCGTTTGTTTAGCATTTTTCTGAACACAGGTCATGGGGTTTTAAGTTGTTAAAGTGTTTGGGTTTTTTTCCCTTCATATCACTTATTCTAACAAAAACTACAGTCCTTGGGTGCTAAATCATTGCATTTCCTTCCCAGAATATTTTGTAATAATAGATACCATGAATAATTCTTGTAAAGGCTCCCCCCTCTCAAAAAAACTCCCCAACAACCCAAAGACCTCACCCTGCATACAATTTTTAAGGTGCTTCCCATTAGAACAGATATATGATATATTATATAATATTTTATATCATATATAATATGTGTAGGATAAGGGTTTAGTTGACTGCAACCTCTTTTGGAAGTTTAGATTTTTAGTTACCTTTCCAGTTTGATTAAACAGATGGCTCTATTGCTACTGCAAAAATTACATGGGGTTTTTTTTGGTGTGCATTATTTTCTTGGTATTTTTCTTAGAAGCCTCAGTTTCTCACTTACTTGAAGATATCTCCATGAGTTGCTCAGTTATAATGGTTAGTGCTGTAGTGACAGATCACAAGTTTATACCTCAGACTCAAGAGCAGGCATATTTATAGAAGTACAAATCTTACCATGAATTCATTAATACACAATATTTTAAACATTGTTTATTTTTTTAAACATGAAATAAATACTACAAAAAATTTATTAAATTCTAGTTTTGAGGAAAAGAAGCTAAATTTCAGGAGACAAAGAAAGGAAGATACTAATGTATCCCCACAGAAAGAAGATATTTAGGAAAATACAAGTCTTAAAGAATAGTGTTAAAATATGTAATAGTATTCATTCAGAGCTTTATTTAATATATGTCGATTACATTTTGTTAATTAGGATATTGTGAAATAATTTCTCTTGACATAATCTAACTGTTACAGAGCATTCCCCAGAATATTAGATGAAAATATTGAGTATTTAATTCATTAGCTTAATTAGGTGTTAAAAAAAAATAAATCTGTAGCATACATCTAATGAAATCAATGTATTAATAGACAAGAAACACATGCACATTGGATTCATTACTCTTCTCAATGTCGGAAACACTGACGTATTCCAAATATTTTCTGAATTCAGTCACCAAGAGAAGGTACTTAAAATAACACCTGTAATAATATTAATTATTAACTCAATCACAAGAATTCTTAATTAAAATTTTCTCCAATTCTACTAGATACCTCTTCCAGTTGTATTTGATTTGTTCTGCTGCTAACAAAATATTGCAATTTACTTGGAGCAAACAGGAGACACAAATAATTTCAATAATTCTTAAAGGTTTTTCAGACAGAAATTCTGTACTGAGATTTAAAGAGTCATTTAAAAAAATAATTCTGAAAAATTAATTATTCTGTGAGAAATATACCCAATAATTAAAAATTTTAACCAATAGGCAACTTAAGTATTTATATTATTTCCTTATCAGAAAATAATAACATTCTAGTAGAATTCTGTTTGAAAGATTTCTGTGACAAACACTGGTGTCACAGAATGATTCAGTGCACAGCATAGTCCTCTAATATGCTTCACTGGAGTATGCACCTCCACTTGAATTCCACTTTAAGATTGTATTTTTGTAAGCAAAGTCAAAACACAGAGACAATGATCTATGACTTTTTAGGTTTTTCTAGGAAAACAATGGTCTAAACATCCTTCTTAAAACTTCTTGTGATATTTCTTGCTTTGATCAATTTCTCTTTAACCTTACTCTGACTCCACTGTTTCTTAAAGAGTCTTGCAGAGAATCTTTTTCTAGTAATTCACCAAATTATTCCAAGTAAATAATTTCTAGTAAATTCCAAATCACCTTTTACTCTCTTGCTGCTTCAATGTCTGATTGATTTTATAGACAAGTTTAAGGAATTAACAGAAGTAAGATTATTTTGATGTTCAGTAGAGCTAGAGGGAAAGAAAACAGATCTGCAGAAGTATATGGCTTTGATGTAGGTTGCAGGTGTTCAGATAACACTTTGGAACTCAACACAAGAGACTAATTCAGTATTCAGAAGGCTTCGAGGAAGACCTCGGAGACCAGTTCTTGTAATTATCTTATTCTACATCTGTGAAAATATGAAATGCATAGGTGTGAGTTGGGAACTTCTAAAAATTAAAACTACTTACATGGACATTTTCTAAATAATTGATTGAGGGATCAAAAGCATAGCATATATATAAGCTTCTAAAAGAGATGTCAACTGGATTCAAACAGTAAGTGTCAAAACTAGGAAGTTTCTAGTAGTGAATCATACACTAATAGAATATCCTGAGTTGGAAGTGACTCACAAGGATCATGAATGTCCAACTGATGCCTTTTCCTGGTCTTAAAATCAAGAGTCAAACATGGTTAGAAGGGGAAAAGGGATTTTGCCTTGGTATTTATTTTAAGGATCCTAGGTGCACACATCTAGGTCAAGTGCACCGAAATGCACACTGCAATGCACACCCCCAAAAGATCTGGTATAATATTATAGGTTTTACTAATTAGCATATCTATCAAAAATTCCCCAATGAGAGGTTCGAGTGAGCCCCTGTCCCCAAGGAGCCTTCCCCTGGATGGTTCTATCTTAGTTTACAGAATGTGTTCTGGAGAGGACCTTGGGCTCTGGGGCACACTAACACCTACCTACAAAGCTTCTAAAATGTTTAGTCTCCTAGCTCAACAAACAAGTCCAAGAATGTAGGCAAAAAGCACTAAGAATACAGAAGTTTTTAAAAAGGTATAACAGGGTGTCAGAGACTGAAATATTATATTTTATGACTTAAACATTTTCTTAAAGGACTTTTAAAACTGTATTACAAAAGCTGAAGAGAAGACTACCGCACCCTGAATGGGGCCCTGACAGAGGCCTTACACTGCTCGCTGATGAAGATAAGATAAAGTGACAACTCAGGGCTGGGGACATTCACTAAGCATAGGCTTAACACCTCCAAGATGAGGACCACAGCCCCAGGGCTATCAGCTGCCAGGCTTGAACAGACCCTCGAACCAAGGGGTGGAAGGAGGAGAGGCTTTGGGTATCTGGGAAAAGCCTGTGGTCAGAGGCACAGTGACTGCCCCTCCTCCAACTGTGCAGAGCCCAGCTGCACAGTTCCACCAGGAGGGGGAAGCTTATCCACAGCAGAAGGGGGTGACATGGCCCATCACAGGGGCCTCCCTCAAAGGGGCCCCCAGACCCTGCACCAGAGCACCAGAGATGATGCAACACACCCTCAGTGTTGCAAGGGACAGTGTCAAGCTAGCCCCTGCAAGAAAAACACGTGGGCGTTCCCACCTGGCCCGAAGTGTATATTAATCCATGGAATTCTGCACTCTTCGGCGTGTGGTGGTGTGTGGTGGCATGTGATGTGGCGGTGTGTGGTGTGGCGGCGTGACATGGCATGTGGCAGCATGTAGTGGCATGGCCACGGCGGTGACAGGGAGCCCTCACCACCAGCAGACCAGATGGAGGGGAGCAACGAGACATCATTGGGACCCTGGGATGGGTGATATGCTTCCACCTAACCCCTGTCACCTTTCTCTGTCCCCCCACCCCCCACACGCACACTTCTTTTTTCTATTTCTTTCTCTCTTTTCTCTTCCCTTCTCTTTGCCTCTCTACTATTAAATAAAGTACATAAATTTTTTGGCAACAACATCTAACCTCGTTTGGTTTTAATCTTGTTTCTGGGGATATTTTGAGCCTTCTAAGTTCTTTCCAGTTTATGCACAGAGACTTAGCTTGCTTTGCTTTTCTGGGTTTAAACCAGATCGCAACACAGGGGTATAAAAGAAAAGGCAAAAAATCTTCATGGCATTGTTGCTATGACCCAGCCTTCTGTGGGGCTGGGGCAGCGAGATGCCAATCAACCCTGGACCCTCCCGTGGATCGAGTTTCCCTGAGGCACAGACTTGGAGGATGGGTCGAGGGGCGGCTCAGAAGCTTAAGCCGCATTCTCCTGGTGCTGCGCCCCGGTCCAAACTGCCTCCCCCTGTTCGGGAAAATTCTCTCTTACTCGGTTGTTCATGGGTTCTTTGTTATAACTCCCACCTCCCGGTTTCTTCCATTGGTTCTTGTTGAATTGTATCTTCCCCCTGGCTTGTAACTCATTGGTTGTTTTCCTCTTTCCCCGCAGTTTTCAACTCCCCTATAAAACTGAGGGAAAAGCCTCTTGGCGAGATCCCAGATTAAGATCATTGCCGTGTTCTGGTTGTTGAACTTCTGACAATAAACGTGTTGGAAGCCAGACCAGAACGCCCTTCTCTCTTCATCTCCAAGCTAATGTGAGCCTATATCATCAGCTCCTGCCATGTCTCCTCTGCAAA
This sequence comes from Corvus cornix cornix, assembly GCF_000738735.6. Lineage (NCBI taxonomy): Eukaryota > Metazoa > Chordata > Aves > Passeriformes > Corvidae > Corvus > Corvus cornix. The sequence goes on along the minus strand of NC_046333.1, from coordinate 137,428,809 downwards.
GAAGCCAGCGAGCGCACCCAGCCAGCGCCTTTCCTGATGCCGAGGTCGCTTCTGCGACACACAGAAGTAACACAGCCGGACTCTCTCTGATTGAGGGCACGCCAGAGCTCGTGCAACAAGCACAGAACTGCATTATGGCATCAGAGCTCCTGGCCCTGCACAGCACCATCACCATCCCCAAGAATTACACCATGTGCCTGAGAGTGTTGTCCAAACACTTCTTAAACTCTGTCAAGCTTGGTGCTGTGACCACTTCCCCGGGGAGCTATTCCAGTGCCCAACCCCCCACTGGGGGAAGAACCTTTTCCTAATATCCAACCTAATCCTCCCCTGGCACAGCTTCAGTGAGAATTCGTAGTCCTGAGATATATCACCTTTTCTAGTCCAAAGTCCTGACTACAGATCTAGTCTAGCTTTAGCACTGAAAAATATTAGATGACAGCACTTTTCTGGGGCCTTAAGACTGTTATGTCTTATTTATATATTGATCCAGGAATTGCAGGGTTCTTTTTTTAATCTTTTCAGCTATTCATGGGTTTTTTTCATGGAAGAGGGGGAGGAGTTCTGCCCAGAAATTTATCTTTCCATGGATCTTCAATATTTGATTGTTTTCCATGTACTAGAAGGACTTTTAATATATTTTTCTCCTGTACAGATGAATATAAGCAGGATATTGTTCTTGCAAGATATCACCTCCTCTGAGTGCTATATCAACATTGTCATTTTCCTTTCCTCTGATAAAAGCAGTTAATGCAATGTTGTCTCTCAGGAAACTGCCAAAACTGCTTGTGAATAGAAAAGAAAATAGTTTTGTTGTTTGTAGAACGATCTTGTGCATTAGATGGATGTTCTCTTCTGCCTCTGTTGCCTTGCTTATATATTTTTTTTCCATTTTTTTTCTTTTTCCTAAACATTAAATTTTTCTGAATGACATTCATTCCTGTTTTACTGCTTTCTTCTTATAAGGATAAAACTAATAATTGCTTCCATATACATTAGGTAATCCACTTCCATTTCAAGGTTTTGAAAGTAACATATAGGCAATTTTCAGGAAAAATTCTTACATGAAGTTTGGGAGACTGGAAATACTATTTCTTTTCTTTCCTCCCACCTTTCTTGCTACTGAAGAAAATCATGTTGAAAAATGCTAGAAAAAAAGTTCTGGAAGGAAAATAAACAAGAAAGCAAAAGGAAAGATAGCACCTAAAATTATCTCCTAGGCTTTAAATGATTGGCAGACAGCGATTAATCAAGAGAGGAGGAATGATCAAAATTAAAACTAGATTTCATTGTATCATTGTCTGTAAAAGGGAATTTAAAAAAAGTGAACAAAAACCCCAATCAAACAAAACAAAACCAGTCATGGTATAACTAGAAACATTTATTAAAAGTGTATATAGCTTTTATAATATCTTCACTTTCAGATTAGAATATCACACACTTGCATAGCGAATAATATGACTGTTCATGCTTCTGCTAACCAATAATATAAGAATATAAGTGATCACATTCCTAATATTCACGTCAACCTTTTTCCTTTAAATCAAGTTCTTGTCTAATGATTTTTTTTACGAACTACTGTGGTTTTGCTACCGGCTACATTTTAGAAACTTTGTTACATCTCTCTTACCTTTACTGAATAGTCGTTCTTCTTAACTAAGTGGTCTTTGTTCTCTTATTACTAAGCATTGTTTGTTTTCCTGCCCCACACAAAACAAAAACACAGTAGAATTCTATGTGAATGCTTTAAAATTTTCTAGCCTATTATGGATAGATTAAATATGAGACAAAACATTATTGTAATTATTAATTCTAATTATATTCAACAAAACCAGCAAAACCCAACAAAATAAACAAGAGAATAAACTCATAAAGAAATAAACAACACAAAAAGTGTTAAATCAAAACAAAAGGGAATTTATCCCAACACTTATATCTCAAATATGAAATTTTTATAACGGCTGCCATGATTCTCATGATTAATCAGGAGAAGAGTTTTCTAAACTCTAAAATACACCTCAGAGAAGCTTATTTTTTTAAGTAGAAAGGCAAGCTCACCACACTGCTTAGGATGAAGATAACTGCTAGAGAATTCCACTCATAAATACTAGGAAATAATATCTCAAATTATTCTTATAATTATTCTAATTATTAAAATTGACCTCTAATTATTATAAGATGCATATTTTTTGATTTTTTTTTAAAAATTCATCTGTTGGCAACCTGAAGATTTTTTTTGAGCATAATTCGCATTATCCATTGACACAGTAAAGTATTTGAATTTTTTGGAAAATATGTGTATATTGTGCTGTTAAAGAATTATTTGATTCCTGCTCATGAATGTCTGAAGACTCAAGCTTCTGTCTGAAAGATACTTATTTTAAATAAAAATTCCTAGTTAGCAAAAATGACAGTTGCTAGAAATGCCCCATGTACTTGATGGTATTAATTTATATTGTAAAAAGACCATGGTTCCTCTCTCTTGAAAAAGTAACCCAAAACAGTCAAAATAGACACCATTGTTGTCATGATCTTTTAAAAATCCAGAAGAGAGAAATAAACAATGCAAAGGAGATTTTTGCCTTTGAAAGTGTTTGGTCAAGTAAAAAAAGCAGTAAGAAGTTTCTGTCTTCACAGAGTTAGTCATGTAATCTGATGGCTATATAAAAGGGTTTTTAATATCTGATTATTCTAATAATTATTATTGTTGTTAGGACAAGTTATTGAGACATACTAATGAATGCATTAATTTATTAGAAGAGCAAAGACTTTGTAACAGAATTGACACTTCTCTCTTATTCTAGATAGACCAGCTAGTTGACTTGTCTGTTTTTCAGAAATGTTTTGATTTGACACTATGGTATTTTTTAGGCAATAAAAGCACAATATGACTGCTACAAACTTGATGAAACACTAAAAAAATACAAAATGAGTGTGATATCAGAAAAGTGAGTGATACTGTGCTGGAAGCAAATTGCTAATGGAATTGAGTAAGTACCCATGTGATATTGTCATCATTCACCTCACCAGAAAAAAGTAGAGTCTTCTCAAAACTGTTACAGAAAATAAATAAAAAGAAAACAAAGCACAGAAGATGAGGGCCCCATGTTTAAAAGAAATAAGGAAGAAAATTCAGTATCTGAAATCAGATGAAGTATAAAGGATAGGCTGTACTGGAGTTAAATAGATATTAAATATTTCTTATACTGTATATTTTGTAAGCATCTCTATCTCATGATAACTTTTTATGTACTGGTCTAGCCTAAATTTCTTTTCAAAAATAGTAAAAATAAAAGTAATCTTTCATAATATATATTATTTAAGCTATTATAAATAATGTAGGTGTAGGGTTGTTGTAAATGTTTTGTAGGTCTCAATACAACCACGAAATATTAACACTCAGGGTTGGGATATCAAACTCAGTGCTTCCTAATACCATATCCCATCATAAAATTTTGTTTGAGACAAGTAGCCACATTAAATGCAGACAAACAGGTCATTCATATCCAAACCTGTATATCCACACATGGCAAGAAACATTTTTGTTTAGCATTTCTAGCAGAATTTATTATCTCTATTGCATAATTTGTACATCCTCTTTAACATTACAGATGTCTTCTGTGTGTCCTTGTGTAACCCTTTCATCTTCTTCTTCTGAGAAACAGCTGATTTTTGGTTTTGGAAAAAAAAACACAAGTCAGCAATTAAGTTAAGGATAGGATCAGACTGTGAAACAACCAACAATTTTTGTCATCGGCCTGGAGGTCACATTTCAGACTAGCAGTAAGTATTTCTGAAGAGGCACCTCTGAAACAGTGGTACCTCTGGGGCAGGGAAAAGCTGAGAATACTCCAAAATAGTGGCTTCACTGAAGGCAGCCCCCTTCATGCATTCAGCCTCCTGAAAAGTGATCATTCTGATCATGTGTTTAATTCCAGCTCAATGTGCCTTTTCAGAACAATGTTTTGAGCTTCAGGGGGAAAGCTGAACAGTAAATGTTACTCAAGCTACATAGTATTTTGAAGATTAAAGTATCTACCAGTTTGCTGCAAGATCCAGTCCTGCCTTGCTACCTCCCAACAAGAAGAATTAAACAGTCTGGCAGTGGAGTGGCCACACACTGAAACACACATTAACAGGACTTTGAGTCAGTTATCCATCTCCATAATTTTTTCTAGAGTATTTCCAGGCTATTGTTAGGCTAAATTTGGTCTCTCATGATCTAACTTCTCTAATTCTAAATATTTTATCTATAACTGAGATCTAGTAAAAATGCTTTCATATGAGTAAAGGTCACAGAAATTCTCTCTAGAGACAGCCAGGATATATTTAATTACCCAAAGTACTTGCAGGGAAAGCTGCTACCTTCTATCTTGACTTTTAGTTTAAAAGTTTTTGGTGTCCTTCATTCTTGAATTAAATCCATACAGTCAAGAGTCTTCAAAAGGTGATTGTGTTGCCATGCCCTCTGTATTTTGGCTTGATGGGTTTTTGTTTGGGTTTTTTGTTTGTTTGTTTATTTGGGTTTGTTTGGTTGGTTGGTTTTTTTGTACTTACTTCTTTCTGCAATCAGTTCTTTTTTCTTTTCTTCTCTTAGAGACACTCTGAATTCATGGAGATTATTCCCTTCTTTCTGCCTAGATGTGCTCTGACACTACAAACCCACAGGCTACAGGGCATTTCCATGGGAGAGATTGGACTCTGCAAAGGTTGCTGTGAAGTGACAGCCAGCAGCAGTGAAGTCAAAGCACACAGATGTGTTCTCTGTGCTGACCAGTCCCTGTCCTTTGCAGAAGTATGTAGTACTTATGCAGCAAATTGTGGATGAAAAAAGATGTAAGGATGCCATTTATCACAAACCCAAATATTTTCTGCCCCGTACCTCCCAGCAATCAGTTCAGCATTCATGAAGCAAAATCTGTGAAACTTGCTCCTGAAGGAACTGGGTGATATTGTTGCCAAGCCACTCTCCATCATATTGGAAAAGTCATGGTGATATTTAAAAAGGGGAGAAAGGAAAATCCAGATAACAACAGACCTGTGAGCCTCACTCTGTGCCTGGGAAGATCATGGAACAGGTCCTCCTAGAAGATAAGCTAAGGCACATAAAATACATGGAGGTAATCCAAGGTAGCTGGGACGGCTTTACCAAGGGTTAATTGTGCTTGACCAATCTGGTGGCTCACTGTGATGGAGAAATGGCAGTGGTTGACAAAGGAAGACCGAGTGATGTCATGTATCTAGAATTCTGTAAAGTTTTTGGTAAGGTTTCATGTGACATACTTATCTCAAAACTGGAGGGACAGGGATTTGGTTGATAATGAATTGGCTGGGTGGGTACAGCCAGAGAGTTGGGGTCAATGCTCTGTGTCCAGTTGGAGATACGCACCAAGTGGTGTCCCTCAAGGCTCTGTCCTGGAACTGGCGCTTTTCTCTGTCTTCATCAATGACATAGACAGTGAGATCGAGTACACCCTCATCAAGTTTGCAGATGACACAAGGCTGAACAGGATAGTAGAAGAATGGAAGAAAAGGATCCCATCCAGAGGGACCTGAACAAACATGAGAAGTGGGCCCACGGAAATCTCACTAAGTTCAGCAAGTCCAAGTACAAGGTGGTAAACCTGGATTGGGGCAATCCCAAGCATGAGTACAGGCTGGAGGAAGTCATTGAGAGCAGTTTTGTGGAGAAGGACTTGGAGGTTCTGGTGAATGAGCCATGGCATGAGCCGACAGTGTGCACTCAAAGCCCAAAAAGCCAACTGTACCCTGGGCTGTATCAGAAGAGGTGTGACCAGCTGGTCTAGGGAGGTGATTCTGCCTGTCTACTCTACCCTTTTGAGATCCCACCTGGAATACTGCATCGAGACCTGAGGTCTTCTGCGCAAAAAGGATGTGGACCTATAAGAGAAGGTTCAAGGGAGGGCCTTGAAGATGATCAGAAGTCTGGAGCACCTCTTCTATAAAGACAAGCTGAGAGAATTGGGGTTGTTCAGCATGGGTAAGAGAAGGCTCAGGCACACCTCACTGCAGCCTTTCTGTACTTGAAGGGGGCTTATAAAAAGGAGGGACGGAGATTTTTGCACAGGCAGATAGTGACAGAACAAGGGACAATGCATTTAAACTGAAAGAGGGACAGTTTAGATCAGATGTTATAAAGAAAATCTTTACACAGAGGGTGGTGAAGCACTGGAACACATTGCCCAGGAAAGCTGTGGATGCCTTGAGTATTCACGGCCAGGTTGAATGGGGTGCTGAGCAATCTGGTCTATTGAATGACAACCCTGCCCATGGTAGGGGACTTGTAACTAGAGGATCTTTTAGGTCCCATCCAACCCTAACAATTCTATGATTCTCTATATACTAGGATACTTCATAAATTATAAAATAAATTCCATTAGGAGTTTAAAAGAGTCAGATGTTTTGATATGCTTATTTTAGCAAAGGTGAGGTTCAGAAGGAAAAACCCCAGTATTTCAAGTTTAGTCATTGCATTTAAGCATTCCTTTCGTTTTAACCATTGTACAAAAAAAAAAAAGCAAGATATAGAAAGAGAAGCTTGTACATTCCAGCTGATGAATGCTTTAAATAAAAACATATTTCATTTTGTATTGAATATTAACTACAAAGTTAACTACTGAAATAATTCTTTTCTCTCTGTATGAATAAATCAAGATATAGACAAACAATGTCCTTCTAAAGGAAAGTAAATACAGTGTCTATTCAGCTGTGGAAATAATTTCTTCATGTAGTGTATATGTTTTCCCAGTCACATCTGTATATTAGAAGGACAGCATATATTTTTCCCATTCTAGACTACTTAAATGTCTATATAGCCATTAAATAATGGATCTCCTGTTTAATAAAGCCATGGGACAGTTATAAATAAGAATAGAAATTTATAGACTTGTGACAGTACACTTTATAGTTTCATAGGGCTCCAAAGTCTTGAATGCTTATTTGAAAGGTTCCGTGTCTTAACTACGTTTTTTTTACCACAATCTGAAAAGAGTCATCCTGCCTGACACTCCTTGAAATATTAAGAAAGATTTATGTTCACGTGCTTTAAAACATAATATATTCCCACTTATTGTGGAAATAAGATTCTTTTGTATAATTCTAGTAAAAATATTTCCATTAAAAGTGATAATTAAGATAAATTATATTTGAAAAATTTTACTTTCATTTAATGGACTGAGCGATAAAAGAAACAATATGACTATATTCTTACATTTGCAGTAGTTTAAGGTGATGATTTTAGAGCCTTATTTAATTTCCAAGCTATATCAGAATCTAATTCAATTGTTATTAGGAGCTTGTATGTGATTCTGAATATATAAAACCCAACTCATTTTAACTCCAAAGAATATTTTTTGTTATGATAAATATCCATATATATGCTCTTTATTCTTAATAACATCTATGATCATGCCAAGAGTATGAGAATATTTTATATCGTTATAGTGTCATTCAAAATCAAATGCCAGCTGTACTAGGTACAGCTAAAAATCGCAAGTTCACCAAATGAGAACCTGAGAGCTCAAATTGAAGCTGTTGCCTTTCTGGTGGCAGCAAAAATGTTTGACACTTTGTGGAGCAATATCACTGACTATCACATCCTTTGATAACTGTGTTATGATTTAAAAAGACTGAGTGAACTTTAAGGCTCCACTACCTTTGTTCCTGGATATTGCAATTAGCTGATCCTGAGTCTTCTTTCTTCCTTTCTTGTTTTGTGCTTTGTTTGTTTGCTTATGGTGTGCTATACCCGCACATCATTTAAATTATCTGTACCTCATGTAAGTAAATTGCTAAAACTTTAGTATTTAACAGAGGTAAACGTAGTTGTATTTAAGGTATTTTTATGTTTGTGTTTCTTCCTGAAGATCTTTCTCTATTCCTTTTGTCTCTAGTTATAAAAGAAAAAATAAGGGATTTTTTTTTTAAAAAGAGTATCTAAATGGCTTCACAAATAGGAGAAGCTAAGAATAAGACATTTTTCACCAAAATAAAATATTTAAATTAATTCAGGATGTGATTTTATGTGAGAGGAAGATTAAGTTATATTTTGTTCTTTGTACTCTTTGTCTTTTATTACTGCTGATTGTTTTGCTTTCACTGTGCCATATCAATGACAAAGTGTTGGGGACAGTAACTGTATGCAGACCTTATCCTGAAATACTCCCTGATTCAAAATGCCCTTTGAGTTCAATGGTATTCCTAAGCACCAATGCAAATATTTAACAAGAACCCATATATTTGACTAATAAATATAATATCTCTGTTTTCTTAGAGAAAATTAGAAATACAGTATTACAGCATGAACACTATCTGGGGCACCTCTGCTTTTTTTCAAGCAGACTACTTCTAGGTAGACAAAAGCAGATGTACAGAATAAAGGGAAGGTAAAAGTATAGTGTTTCCCTGAACCTCAGTAGGGTTTTTGGATTATTTTTAAACTGCCTCTTGAAGTTTCATGCTGTATCAAGGCACACAACCTTTTTTTCCCTCAATATAAGTTCTTCTTTTTTTATTGTTCTCCTTTCCCCTGTAGTTTCTAACAGTATTTTAGGTTTTCAGGGGAGATACCTGGTCTAAAAGAAGCTGAGAAAGAATGTAGAAAAACTGAATTATTGTGCTCTGGCCAGATACATCAGAACTTTCAAGCATGCTTATTTAGAACAAAGCAACTGTGTTCCATTTTATTCACGTTTATTAGTTCTTTTTTTCATTTCCTTGAAAGTGATGATACATTTCTTGACACTATGATGGTACTGAGTGCCACTTCTTGTCCGTTCCTCAAGCAGAATTTCTTCAGAAGAGATGTGCCCTCATCATTCCAGCAACTCCTTATTTTCTGGCACTAATATGAAAAAAATTTTCGTAGAGGTAGTGTAAAGGTTCAGTAACTATGAGTACTCTTAAGTCACAAGCCCTTTAGATGTTCAGAGAATTTTATCAAAGCTTAATCTTTAAAAATGAAAAATATAATTGCTGACAATCTGCTGTGTGAAAACCAAACTAGAAGGAGGGCTTGGAGATGAGTATGACCCTGAGGAGAGATGTCACTGGATGTGGCTTTGGTAGACAAGCCTTCATGAGGTTCAGACTTCTTCTTAGAAAGCAAGGAATAACAAATTCCAGGAAAAGAAGCCCAACTGAAATACTTCATATTTTTAATCCAAGTGGCAATACTAATAATACTGTAAAAAAAGAAGACATATTATTAACTAAACTCTTTACTTCCCATAGGAAAAAGGTAAGATAGAAGAGCCATAGTACCATCTGCTTTTCTCTGTATGCTTCATGTGTCCCTTCCAGACATGAAATGCTATAGGCTATGTTGTGGTCAGGCAGGGCAGTGGTGGTGGTTGCTGTGGGGTGTGGTTTATTGTTGTTGTTGTTCGGGTTTTTTTGTCACTTTTGGTTTGGGTTTATGTTTTTTTAAACTCTGGAAGTAATGGAGCAATAGAGACACCTACTGGTATTTTTGCAATATTGAAAATTAATAAGTCTCTTGGGAAAACACTAAAATATTTAGTGTCTATTGTACTATTTTGCTTCCTATTATAGGTTTTGAGATTTTTAAAAAAGGGCATGAATCTAGGCAATAAAAGAGTCACTGTTCACACTAAATTCATAATGTTCCAGATACACAATATCCTCCTGAAATTCCTATTTTTTGATCAGAATATATTCAGTTTAAGAGTTCTTAACTAATTTAGACTTAACATTAAGAGCATATAATCCTTTTATTTCTTAATGTATAATTTAAATGGCAAGTGACCAAATATATATTGACTATAGTGTAGAATAAACTCATTATAATTCCCTTGCACTCTTTTGGACACTTAATGAAATCCTCCATTCCAGTTACTGATTTAACTTTTAAAAATAGTAGCAAAATCCTGTATTTTCCTTTCATTCTTGAAAAAAATAGCACATTTAAGTACCTAGTGTCTGCTTCTACTTCCTTTTATGATGTTACTGACAGTTCTTGAGGGAAAGAACTCAGTTTTTATAATTACAACTTTCTGAATGATGTGGATAAATACCACATTGAGCCTGAAAAAAAAGTTAGATGTTTCATAAGCAACAGGTGGCCTTCATTTAACAGACAGAAGGCCAGTTTGATCACTGTTCTCAATTTTTTGGTTTTTTAAAGGCCAAGAACAAAACCATTTTTCTTTGTGATACTTGGCTACCTGGCTTTTACTCAATTAAAACCACAAACTGATTATGTACTAATTATGATTCAGAATATTTCCCAGAGGGAGTAGAGGCACAAATCTGATCTGATATGGTGTGACAGCTGGCTGCTATTCCTTTCTTATTACTAACATCAGTTCTCAAGATGGTCTGTGCCATAGCTTGTTTTATCTGGGGAAAAAACACTGGGAAAATTTGGAGAAAAGGTAATATCCTTGAATTGACCAGAATCCCAATCCTACATCAGGGATGACTGGGTTTAACTCAAATTATTGCACTACATTCTCCAAGTGAAGAGAACTTCATATCCTCATATTCACCACTGGTTCCAAATGCATTCAATTTTATAGAAAATAATTTTATAAAGAAAGTCTTATTTGTTATTATCTCCTTGTACTTGACCCTGGTGAGACTGCATCTCAAGGACTGGGTTCAGTTTTGGGCCCCTCACATTTAGATGCTGAAAGGTGTCCAGAGAGGGGCAATGATGCTGGTAAAATGTCTGGAGCACAAGTCTTATGAGGAGCAGACGAGGGAGCAGGCATTTTTTAGTTTGGAAGGGGGTCAGGGGACACCTTATCACTCTCTACAATGGAGGTTGTGGCGAGGTGGGGGTCAGATACTTCTCTCAAGTAATAAGTGATGTGACAAGAGGAAATTGCCTCAATTTGCTCCAGGTGATATTTAGATTTGATATTAGGAAAAAATTATTCACTGAAAAGATTGTCAAGCATCAGAACAGGCTGCCCAGGGAATTCACCACATATGGAGGTATTTAAGTCACGTCAATGTGGCACTTAGGGCCATGGCTCAGTGGTAGACTTGACAGTGCTGGGTCAGTGGTTGAACTATACAATCTCTTTTCCAACCTAAATGATTCTATTATTCTATGATAAAAAACTGTCTAACAATTTGTGATTAGGGATTATGCTAATTTAAGTGAATCTTAATACCTCCTTCATGTTCTGAAGATTTTCAGGCTTCTAAGAGGCATTGACCTCAAATAGAAGTTTTCCCAGTAGTTCAGTTTTTATTGCCACTCTACTTGATTATTTATTTCAAGAAATAAATTCAGGAATTGAATTTTCATGAAGGTCTCTATGAAGTTGTATATGAAAATTTATTGAGATAATAGAAGACAGTATTTAATATGAGATCTTTGCATGTTTCTACAGAAAGTGTTCCTACTATTAAAAATAGTGATGTCTGAAATCATCAGAGATAGTCTTTTCTGTGATGAATTGGTCACATGATATAGCATTTGATTAAAGGTTTCTTCTGCATCTGATATGGTCCTCCTGGGGTCCTGAGAAATAATCTGTGTACACATGTGTATGTGTACAGCATGTGAAATAAGTGGAAGGCTGTGTTACAGCCCACAAGAGTAACTTACAAATGAGAAACAGCATCATCTGCCTGTGGGATAGCAAATCTGAGGTTGCATCTTAGCTTGTTCATAATTTCACCTCACTCTAGCTTTCATCCATTAATAACAGGAAATTATTAGACAACAGAAAGTGGTAAATTTCCCATAATTTTTCCAGACCTGAAACCTCAACTGGACAAGTGGAAGAAATAAGAAGACCTGTAGAAAAACAGCCATAGTCTCTGTCAGACACTGTTTAAAAACATTGTACATCAACAATGTTATTTATGAGTATGTATTTTATAGCTATGATATATGTCATTGTTTTTATTACAAGGATCAAGGACAGGGTTTTACACAATACCAAACTTCATATGTAAATGTGTATTTTCATATTGTCCACATGTGAAGGTGTTTCACAAGTGTTTTGTTGTCAAAATCAATGATTCAGCACTCAGACAACTATGAAATTTCCTTTTCCCATCGGATTTCTATCTACTACAAACACTTTTTACCTGGAAAAAGTCTATATAATCCTACATTATTGAATCTGCAGCAGTTACATATACAATTTGGGTGTTGAAGGCTAAAACAGAATAAAAAATAATATTATCACATGTTCTATCATTATTCCTCTTTTGTGAAATGCTAATTTCTGAAGACATTTAGGCATTTTTACCCTATTCTGTGAAAAAAGTATTTTTCAGGAAATTGCATATAGAATTATAACTGAAATTTTCAGAAGGAGGTAGGAATCTGAATTTTAAAAAAAAGCAATATGATATGGTCTGCAAGTCCCATTAATCTTGTGCTACTGATGTTTCACATCATCTCTTCAAAACAAGAGAGAGACATAATTTTTTTGGTCTCAACTGATGCATGATATAGATGAGAACACTCATATATATCATTCAGTTTTCTAAGCAATGGTCTATGAACTACCTATGACATTATAAGTATCTAGGAAAAATTACCATTTTATATCAACTCTTTCATACCACAAGGTTATTTGCATGTGTTAAATGAAACATTTTAGGGTATCAACAGTAAATAAAATAGAAAAAAATTGCAACTCTTCAATTCTTCGTGTGCAGCTCTTTTGATTTGCTTTGGTCTGCATCATAAATAACACTATGAATTTATAAATGATCTAACATTCACATACCTAAGATTACTTTTCACTACCTAGTTTCTGTTTCTCTGTGTTCTTAATTTTTCTGTTCATTTTTGTTCTCTGCTTCTGTGTTCTGCATTACCACTGTGAAATAGACTGGTCTGTTTCACAATGAGAAACAAAGAATTTGGGAAGAAAGGGTTACAAGGGAGTCTCTCAGATAATGAAATCTAGTCTATTTCACTACAAGTAAATAACAAACAAGAATTTTGTTAGGAATGTTCTCCAGAATGCACAGGATAGATGCTGCCACCTTTCTGGGTGCATAAAAAATCCTCTGTACCCTGGAGACAAGTGAAAGACCTACAGCAAAGCACAGAAACCACACTAAGCTAGAGGAGGACAGCAGAAACCTTATGAGCCTCAGAGGTATCAGAATGGAATCTGTTAACAAAAACTCCAAGGTAATTTTAGGATATTACACAATCTGTGCTACAGAAGAGGAAAAAGTGGCACCCAAGTGGCAATCTGAGCTGGGAATTAAAATCTTTATTTTTTATTTCAGAACAGCAATCCAATGAAGATGGAAAGAGTAATCAGATCAGATCTCTATATATTAAAAATGACTAATAAACAGTATCTGGAGAAGAAGGAAAATAAAAACACAGTAATTAGAAAAAAAATTTAGTCTAAAGGTGGGAGAACTCAAGAACTCCTCATTTTCTTCCTGGCTAATATTGACAATCACACTGATAGATATTATGAGATTTAGGATTACTGTACAATTGAAAAGATATAGTGTCTTTTTTCAAACCCTAGAGATATTAAGTGCATTGGATATCTGAAAATTCAAAGAAGAAACTCTTAGTTTGTTTCCCCATTCATTGAAATACAAGTTCAGGAATCGCTTCCATAAATTTATCATGAGTGCTTCTGCCATAATTTTGTGGTCATACCTATCTGTTTCTTTCAGAGTGCTTTCATAGTTAAAAATTACCTTTTAAATTCTGCAACTTACTCTTCCAAAAATAGAGTTACTTGTAATAACTACAGTTTCTGAAACTTCAGAGAATACTGTAACCCTCATCAAGGTCAAAGCATAAAAGCCCTTGATTTCTTATCCTATCCTTTTTTGCTTTTATGTGTCACAGAGACATAGGAACCCACTCAGAATTTGAAAAGAGATGCTGCCAGTCAAGGAAAGGAATGCTGTGTTTTAAATGGTGTGTGTAGAATCTCTTTCAGAACTACTGGACACATTGGATGTGGTTGATTTAGAGACGAGAAATTTTTTTTAATTACATTTTATTTTTTGCTTCAATAAAATGGAGGTGATATGAAGGCATATATTTGCTGCTGAAAGTTGAGCATGATGTTCTTACAGCTTTTCTTCAGGCATAAGGTCAGGTGTTGAGCAATAACTGTCAACAAACATTTCTTAATTAGCAATTTCTCACTGAAAAATTGCCCTTCAGACACCCATGTTAAAAGTCCACGTAATAGATACAAAAAAATAAAAAAATACCAGTGTGCAACAAAGATCATTATTTCAAAGCCACTAACATTAATAACAAGAAACTAACAGGTATTTAACTTCCTTAATGCAAATTAAATATTTATTTGTCCCTCAGCTTCCTTTACATGTGGTTCTACATGTACAAATAACATCAAACAGCAGCATAGAATCAGTCAGAAGCACCTGAAGCCTGGAGCATTTGATGATGCAGGTAATGATGACGTTTAAAAATAAAGACACAGCTGTCACTTGAAAAATGGCTTGAATTTTTGAGACATCTACTATGTAGTTCATGTAGCCTTACAAACTTACCGTATGGTTACCTCTTGGGGCATGCCTACACAAATTGGTTTATCTAAAACTGAGACGCATTGAAGCAAAAGCTGCTGTGTAACTGCTCTGATGCAATTGCATCTGAGATAACTGCCAAAACATGTTACTTCTCAAATTATTACTTCTACATGAGGGAAATTTATCTCAAAGCATGTGCTCAACCATAGTGCATACGTTTGTTATGTTTTTTCAACTGCTGCCTTGTCCTGTGCACTGTGGGATTATTGAGGCAGAAAAGGAAGAATACTCCAATTACACTACTCTTTTAGATAGAAATCATATTGCCACTCCTGTTCATGCCATAGGCATAAAAATTCATAAATGAGAAGACTTCTTTATAGAGTTCTTATAGGAGTGTGTAGGACAGCTGAGAAATACAACAAAATTTTCAGGAAATGTGTTTTTTAGAATATGGAGAAAAGCGAGTAAGCGTTTATTTTCTCTTTATTTAGAATTCTGCTAGCGTGTGTGCTGCAGCCTTGCACTTAGTATCTGATTAACAAATAGATTTCAGTAACGAATAAACAAGCAGCTGTGGGGTGACAGTGCAGTGTACCTTCAGGAGATGGTTATCTAGCAGCTAGGCAGACGCCAGAATTAGTGCTCAACACAATAATTGTTAGAGGAAAACTGAACACTTTGCTGAAATCTGGGAGACAGAGAAAGAATAATGTGACTATCCAGGGAGTATCTTGCCTGTATGTGACACCTCATGAGGGCATATTATCTTCCATGCTTTTTACTCCACTGAAGAGTGAATATTTTGTCTATAGGAAGGTACATTAATATGCTGTACCTGTCTTCATGACTTCTAAAATTTAGAAAAGAGCATATCAACAAATTTTTCAGGGAGGTCAGTAGATCTTCAGAATTTGTTTCTCAGCACCACTGAGTGACCTTATGTAGATTTAGAGAGATCTCAAGTCTATGTGAAGGGCCTATTATGCATTTCACATGAAACATCTTTGTATCATAGGAGAAATTAAGATTTCCTGTCAGGAAAAGAAATAACCTCATTTCCTTTCAGTAAAAAGAAAATAAAAAAAAAAAACAACCCAAGACTAAAAATCAAAAAATGTAAATAAACCAAGCTGCAATTATTAATATTTTTCCAAATAAGGCATTAGCACAAAAAGTCAGTCCTCTTAGAGATTTTAGAAGAGTGATGAGCTTTTTTTCTAGGTGCAGGTAGGTTCCATGTTTGTGCTAAGGAGGAAACACAGTGCCTTATCCAGGTGAATTTCTGTAAGAAAAAAACTGAATTGAATAAGTCAGAAGCTGGAGTTAAGGAATCACTTCCCTAAATAAGCTGAGGATTAAAGCAGTAGTGAAATATACAGGCAGTCTGTGTAGGCTGACATGAGTTAGAGGGGCTCAAAGGTGTATGGTTCCCCTTGTAAACTGTTTCCTTTGTCAGGTAGGACTCTGGAGACCAAAGCCTGATTCCATTCTGTTGCACTTACATGAGTAGTATAGAAAGAATTGAAATAAGAAAAGACAGATGATGGATAAAAACGTTAAACCTACATTTCAGGTATACTTATCTTTCATAATCCTGTTCATCAGCTTTTTGTTTTTATCCTGATCAATCCTGCATCTGCCAGTTAGGATGTGTGTAATTAAAATGAGGTCCTTTTAGGATGTGTGTAATTAAAATGAGGTCCTGTTCTGTCAAATGCAGGGTAAGATTGAATCCAAATCTTAATATTGGAATGTATATCCTTGTCCCATGAAATGAAAAAGTAAAGATGTCTCCAGAGGGTTATTTTGACGGGGACACAACCATCAGTTTGGAAGCTAGTGAAAGATAGCTTCAGCCTGCTATCTAAGAATGTTTGGTAACATTTGCTAAATTTGAAGTTCCATTTTACATTCCCCTTATTCTGTATTAGATTCTTCAATGATGTGACAGTAATTTTGTAATGAGATAGAAAAAATGTATGAAGGGTAGCAATAAGCCCAATATGCTGTCTGTGCTTTTGGTTTTCCTGGCTGTCTACGCTGTAGATAATGCTCATATTAATTTCATTGCAAGATTGTAAATAACATTGCTAAGGAATTATGGATAATGATCTTGAATATTTATTATTTTGTTAAATTTATACCTTTGTTGATTTTGAAAGACCCAATATTTTAGTGGGAAATCACTAAATTTTCACTAGCTTCTTGAATTAATAACTATTGCTATCAAAATGTATTACTTCGTTGAACAGCTATGCTAAAGAATCTCCTTTACTACTGTTTCATATCTGAAGGAAGACTCTACACAAACTTGTGTGTTTTTCCCTGTGTCTGTCTTGCTTATATCTTCAGACTGCTAAGACTGAAATAATAATACTGAATTTTGAATTTGACAAATGAAATGAGGAAGTTCACCACAAGGACCGGAAAAGGACAGCAATGTGTTCAGATGTGTTCTAGATGAATCCTGATTGTTGGTGGGACTGATAACTTTACTCAGGTATAAAGCATTGCAAGTATGATGTTAGAATCCAAGAGTGACAGAATAATTCAGTTTTAGATTGAAAAGCATATTTTGAGAGAAGTTCCATTATACACAATTTATTCTAGTGTAATCTGCTGCTGAAAAGGGCATTTTGCTGTCTTCTACCTACTGCTGCTTGATAATTTTTATTGCCGCCCCTCCTACTATCTAAAGGGCGTGACATCTGGAGAGTTAGTCTTGCCTGTTTTGAAAGTAATAAATTAAAACTATTTTTTTGTTGGATTAAGAAGCTTAGTGTCAGAAAATATGCAGTTGGAAGGGACATCTGAGTATCATCGAGTCCAACCTCTGTCTTGTCATGCTCACCCATTCTTATTTGATCCAATGCAAGTGATAGGGGTGTGATGTGCAATCTAATTGTGAATCAAGAGCAGTTTGCATATTTTGAAAAATTTAATCAGCTCTCCATAAAATTTTCCTGGTTCATATTTGGACTGGAGACAAAAATACAAACTACACTAGAATAGAATAGAATAGAATAGACCCTTCCAGTTGGAAGGGACTTTCAGTTGGAAGATCTAATCCAACTACCTGACTGACTTAGAAAAGGTTAAGGCATATAATCAAGAGTATTGTTCAAATGCCTCTTATTCACTGACTGGTTTGGGTGCTTTTGACTGACCACCTCTAGGGAAAGCCTGTGCACTTCAAACTGAGGCAGCACCAACACTGAATACAGCAGCTTAATCACCTTTTTTGACCAGATGGTCATGCTGTGTTTGATACACTCCAGGATGCAGTTTCTCCAGGTCTCTGGGCTGCCAGGGCGTACTGCTGACTTTTATTGAGCCTGCTATCTTGGATCCAGCACTGTCAGATCCCTCTCTGCAGGGCTGCTCCTGAGTCAATGTCCCAGCTTATACTTGTAGTGTGTTACTTCCTCCTAGGTTTAGAATCCACCATTTGCTCTTGTCAAATTTCATGGAATTCATTTTCATTAATCATAGCCCAAACTATCTAGACCCTTTTTCAAGTCCTCTTGTCCCTGAAGACGAACAACAGCACCTCCCAGTTTAGTATTATCAGCAAACTCATTAATGGTGCATTCAACTCCTGTACCCAGATAGTTGATAAAAATATTGAACAGAATTGGCCCTAGAACGGTGCCTGAGGAACACCACTGGTGATTGGTCACCAGCCAGATGTAGCCCCACTCACTACAACCCTAAGCCCTGTTGTTCAGTTAGCTTCTTCACCCAATGCACCATGTACCTGCTCATCCTACAGTTGGACAACTTGACTAGAAGGATGCTGTCAGGAACAGTACTAAAAAGCCTTACTAAAATCCAGAAAAACTACATCCGCTGCTATGTCCATGTGTGACCTTATCATAGAACGATGTCAAGTATAGGTCCAATATTTTCTTTAGACCACATCTTGTTAATAACATACTTAATAAAACCCTTGTTATCTCATGCAACACTGGTTGGTCTCAACACTAGCTGAGACTGGCCTTTCATGTCTTCTCCCTACATAAATGAAGAGCAACTCTGTACTCTTTCTGTGAAGCCTAGCCTTGCTTCCCTTGCTTCCAGACATCATACAGTTTCTTCTTCCTCTTGAGCTTCAAGAGGACTTTCCTGCCCTCCTAAGCTAGTCTTGAGCTCTTCTTGTTTGACTTATGACACAGTGAAATTAACTGCTCCTGTGCTTCTAAAAGGGGTTCTTAAAGACTGACCAGTATTTGTGGACTCCTGAGACCTCAAAAGCATACTCCCAGAATACTCTGTTAAATAGCTTCCTGAATAGCAATAGCTTAAAATTTGCTCTACTGAAGTCCTGAGTAGCAACTCTGCTATCTTGGAAGTGAATGGAAATTTCCCATTTTGGCAGATAGAATGAATCTTTTGGCTAAAATTTACCATATGAGGATAGAAGGGTACTAAGCAAAATCAGTGAGAATGTCTACAATTGTATGTCAGATGTTATGACAGCATGATTATTCCATTTAAAAAATTGGACACATACTTTCGTCTGGCAATAAAATGACTGTAAAAGGAACTGGCAACAGCCCCAGTATGCACTTTTTCTTCTTAGGATTTGGTACTCTCTTGCTAATGAGAATGAAGAGGAAGCTCTGTGCATTTCATAATTGTGAGATATTTCTCTTACTTTTACTACCTACTTTTTATTAGTTATCTACATAGTCCTGTGAAAAAGAGCGAAACATATGATAGGTAACTGAAAATGGAAACCCTGCTCAGAGGTCATAGAAGCCAAATTAAAGTGCTGCAAAGATGAAGAAGTAAAGGTCTTTATGGAGCAGAAGTTTTGTTGGGAACATCCAACACCAGCAGGTAAGAACTGTCACTATACACATTTCTTCTGACCAAGGATGGCTTTTTTTTTGCTTGTGTGTATATAACCTTCCAGTGAATTTAAAACTGTAAAGTTTAATATCTGAATGTTACAATTCATTGGACAGTATGACAGTGATTAGCTCCACTTTAGTAGTGGGATCTCACTTACATTTTATCACTATGGTAATATGTTCCAAAATTCATGCTCAGTAAGAAAATTAAAAAAAATAATTAGTGTAGCAAGATAAACACAAGCTCTCTATTTGCAGCTAAGAGGATCCAAAACATTTTTGCATGAACAGGGGTAGATAAACTATGTTTGAAATAATGTCCATTGAGAAAATTCTTACTAAGGTGTGGATACAATATTGCTGCTAGCAAGAATTTTCTTGCTTCTTTCTAAGCCCATGGGATACTTTTCTCTCTCACTAAGAGATTAGCAGAAGTTCTAAAAACTATGAACACCTGTGAACCTGTAGAACTATGTTTATGGTACAGTCGAAAAATATTTTGACAATGGATGTTAAGGATTTCTAGCCAATCCACCCAGGGGGTGGCTGATCCTTTTTCCAATTAGACTATGAAGAAAAAAGTCTGTAACAGAATTTGTAAAATAATTAAATAAATCAATCTTGCTGCACAATTCCTGCCTGCTGGATCTTCTCTCCTCCCTATGGCTGCGGGATACAGTAATACTAAGGTACCTAAAATATTATTTTATACAAGAAAATTCTCCAAAGTTTATATCAAATAGTAATTTAATTACTACTAAGGAAAACCAAGTGAATAAGAACAATGGTGTCCTAATTTTAGTTGCATCATATCTCTCAGCTTAAGATTTGTGTTGCAGTTTTCTTTAATGCAATGGCATTAAATTGAAAAATGATGTACAGATCAAAATAAGCGTTCATCTCTCTTTAAATTTATGCTGTGGGGTTTTGTTCCACCCCATGAAGCCTACCAAGAATTCAGTGAGCAGTAACATTTAACCTTTAAAATAAATTATCATTGAATTACATTAATATTAAAAATGCCTTTTAAATGCAAGCAAGGTACTTGGAATTCAGATTTTAAAAAGTAGTGAAAGCACAAAAGAAAATCAAAAAGTAATCTATAACCATACTTGCTTTGCAAATTAAGTAAAATGACAAGACCCTGGCGATATTGAGTGTATGATATTTTTTCCCATTTAAAAAATATGCTGATATACCATGCCTAATAAAATTAGAATACAAATGTTATAAGTTTCAATGCAGATTGTTTAAAATATAGAATTGTTTAAAAATATTTTTGTTGATGAAGCATATCCTTAGATTAAGTTTTAGAGTCTTTACTTTCTTGTTTGTTTTCCCTTGAATAGCCTGTACTTTGAGAAAAATGTTCTGGCCCCACTGAAGGCAACATTTTGGAAACAGTGGGAGTTCCTACCCTACAGCTCAGTAATGAGTTCAGTGTAGCTGAAACTCTGCATCTCCCTGAGTCTCAGTGAGGTCAGTGGCACTTCAGGTCAATGCAATGGACCACTAGTATAAAGGATATTTCAAGATAATTCCCAAAACATCATTCCTGCAGAGAAACTCAGGTATACTTAACTTTAATGCTGACTTCAACAGGACAAAGAATATGTATAAGCTTACATGACTTTGCTTGAGGTTCAGGAGAGAAAATAAGTCATCTATAAGAAACTTTGCTTTTGCAATATATATTCTAAAGATAAACATTTTTTTTGAAGTAAGAAAATGTATATTCAATGACTAACTGGTGGTTTACTACATATTTAGGCAGACCACACAGGTGATAGAAACACGTAATTAGTTAAAATTTAATTAAGATGAAAATTATTTACAAGAGTATAAAGTCTTAAATTCCTAATTCTGATGTCTCACACCACCAGCCCCACAAGAAAAAGAATAAAGAAAACCGAACCCAAAATAAACAAACCCCCAATCACCTGATACGTCAAAATGCTTAGTTTTAGATTAAGCTGAAAAGGTAAAAATTGTACTCACTTCTGTGTTATGTTTCAAGTTAACTTAAAAGCAGCAGTTGTTTCAAATTAAACTTCTGTCATTTCTGTAAAAACTGAGCATATAAAAGATTAATGTGTTACAGAACTGTACTACGAAATATAAACATATTTGTAATACTGTCATTCATGTTTCATATTAGTACATTTAGCACCCTGGCCTACTCATAATTGCTTTTGTATGGAATCATATATGTTCTAGCATAATGAGTGTGTCTTGCCCAAACATGATGAGATAGCATGACAGCTAATGATGCTGAGCATCACACTTATTTTTGGCTTCCAAGTGAGATGTATAATTTAAAATTTTCATCTCTTTCAGCTCCTTCTACAGTCAGCTAAGATATTGTCAAGTCCAGATGGGGATACAGTATGTCTATTCTCATTCCCTAGCTGCACTTGTCTTCTTAAGTTAGTTGGTGTGAAGCTCTTCCCTCATCTCTGAGTGGTAGCTTCTTCTGGAAAAGAGAGTGACTGTAGGTCTATCTGGTATTTAATATATCAAACAATAAGCAAAATAACTTAATTTTTAAAACATGGATAATTTTGTTGTTATTATTTTTAATTTACTAAGTTGTTTATTTGTTTGTGTGTTTGTTTTCTTGTAACAGCTGATTCGACCACAAAGATACATATGAACAGGTCTGGTTCAGGTCTACTAGGAAAGCTTAAGTGTTTTGGTTTTTTTTTTTAATTTCTCTTTCAGGACTGTCCTTGGTATGCTGGTTTCTATGCTTAAAAGAAAAAAAAGTTATTGTGAACAGCTTTGTTTTTCAGGCTGAGTTTTACATGAGAAATGTCACTGTAAGCCAAAACCAACACCTACTCAATGAGCTGTACAGATGTCAGGAGAGTCAATAAGATCGTTTTGTAAAATTCTGAGTTTTGTAATTTCAATAAAGCTAACATCCCTGGGACTATCAATATAGTACTCTTTGCAGACCTGGAGGCATCTACTAAGAACAATTTAGTTCTGGGGCATTGTTTTTGGATGTTTGAGCATGGCATCTATCATAATATGTCTCTGGTCTAAAGAAATCCATGAGATGTGTATTAGTAAATTATCACTTCTTGTCATGATCTGAGGGCATGGCCCTAGCAACTTTATTTACACAAGCCTGATCTTGGAAAGGGAAAAATAACTACCACACAGAAGGGGCATCAGGTTAAAGGACAAAGTTTTAAAAGGAAAAATCACTTTTCTTCAGTGAGACTTTTGTTTGTATTCAAAAACTCATTGTAAATTTGGTACATTGTTATAGTCATGCTACAAAAAAATGTAGAACTAGAATATATCCAAACCCTGAAAAAATTTACCTTTATATTTTAGATATATAAATTCCTGTAGAAACAAGCTCCAGAATTTTTTTTTTAAATATTATAATGAGTGAAGTTCATGCTTTCATAAATGGATTTATTTTAGGATATAGTTTAAAAAAAAAGAACGCAGAATTTTAAACATATATAAGCATATATATGCACTTATTTTCATAAGACAGTGATACTGGAGTTATGCAAACAGAAACCAGTTGATAATTTTGTCCTCTAGGCTCATCATACACTGACACTTATGCAAATAAAACTTCATTCATAAACTTGGATTTACTCCAATTTATATTTGTGCTAGTGAAGAGAGAATCAGACCCACTGATTTTGTGACAAACTGCTCATGTTCATGGTTCTTTAAAGGTGTCCTGCTTTTAAATGAATGTAAGGGTTGATTGCTTTCATACTGCATACTCACTGCTTCCTTCTGTCCTTGACCTTTTTCTGAGAGACAAAATTTCAGGATGACTTGGTAAGAGACTTTTCAAAAGAACTTGCACCTGGTATTCTGCAATTTTCCTTTGATTTATATTTCACAGGGAAAAAAATTAAGAAAGAACAAAATAACAAAGGAAAGTAGATTAATGATATTATCATTTATATATATATATATATATGTGTGTGTTCAATCAGCTTCAATATATGCACACATAAAAATGACAAAAAATGGATAAATGGGAAGTGTTTAATTAATTCAGTAAAAAACTTGTTTTATTTGATGCATCAATTTCCCCTGAGGATTATAAATCTCTGTCATTGCACTGGTTTCTGAAAAAAACCAAAAAAATAAAAAGCCTGATCTCTTGTCTGATTTGCACAATATACATTGGCTATTTAAACAGTATAAGCAAGGGAAGATGATTTTCAAGGTTGACTAGTGGTTTTATAGCACATTTTGAAATTTGTAATCTCGTTCATAGTATTAGTGCTTATATCATGCAGAGTGTTATAACAACCTGGAGTTTGTCAGGGGGTTCACAAGAAGAATCAGAAAGTGCATAGTGCCCATGCAATGCAAAATCTCTTACTGGTAGGAAAAATTAAGGACTCCAGTTTCAGGCTTCTCTGTCTGTGACAATATGCAACTCACCACTCATCTGCAAGTCTGTCCATCTCTCAAAGATTTCTGATCACCTACTTGCCCTGTACTTAGGCTAAGCTATTTGTTCCTCTGTTCAACTAGCTTCAACCTCTGTGAATGAATTGCCATTAATTTTACAGTCTTGATTTTTAAAACTTGCCCCTAAAAGTCAGGAGAAAATAAACCTTAGAATCCCTGTGTATTTTCCCAACATATTTTCCTTCCTTCCTTTCAACATATATAAGAGTAATATTTTTTTACCTTTGCCCAAATCACTATGAATCTTTGTACATTTAAATACACAATATCTGTTGCTGTTGCTTTTTTAAAGAATTGCCAATGGGTTTGATTTTTTTTTTGCAAGAACATAGTTTTGCATTGTAAATATACTATGAATTTTCATCATGAATGAATGTATAGGATAATTAAAGGTTAACCCCCTTACCTAAGAAATATATCAAGTCTTTTATATATAATTGCTCCATAGAAAATTACCAAGGAACATTTGAAATACACCATTTATAGTGGACAAAAGTATAACTGTATTTAAACTTGGTAACTTGAATGCATTACATATAGGATATATTGACTTGGTCAGCATAAAGCAAGAAATGCTTTGCATGATTATCTATGATTGAGTACTGCTGCTGAATTCCTAACACAATGAATACAAGATTTAAAGAAATTAAGTAAATAATAATAAACATTTAAGATCAGGTGACCAGAACAAAAATCAGAGGTTACTGCAAGAGGAAAAACACACATTGGAATAGATACACAGCAGCCATCAGAACTGACACAGTAGTAATAAATCTTCATCATTTAAGGTAGATGTGCTACAAGTCACATTAGTCTCTGGGAACCCTAAAGAGTAGGAATAGTGTAGTCATTTAAAAATAATAATGATCTTCATGTGAACACTTCAGACTAACAAAGCAAAATATCTAAGAAACTTTGCCCTAGTGAAAAGAGATATTTTATCAAGTGGTACTTTAATGGAAGGCTGAAGAAGTACAGGCATATGTGGAATATCTACGGCTTTTATATTGTTTCAGAAGTCACTGCAGGGTGGTAAATGTAATTTTTAAATAGTATAGTATTCACAATTGTTTTGGTGTGAAGGAGCTGTTCTGCTATATCTCGCTATGAAAATTGACACTGAACTTTCTTTTTTTCCAGTTATTTTCAAATTAGTTCAATAAATTAAATTATTTTTTTATTTTGATGCATTCTTTTTCTTTTTCTTTTTCAATTTTTCCTTTTTTTATTCTTTTTTTCCTGCATGTTGTTTTCTAAACTTTTTTTGGAGGGTATGTTCCTGTATCTAATGTGAGTCTCAGCTTTTATCTTCCTTCAGACCTGCTCCTTCATTTCAGCCCAACTGTGAAAGCATTTGCGGGTTCTTTACCAGCTCAGCACAGAAATATTTTACTCTCACTTTAGAAAATTAATCTTCTCTGCCCTTTGGATTGACCAATCTCTCTTCTTCCACTCAACCTTACAGAAACACAGAATCACAGAATTGTTAGGGTCCAAAGAGAGTTCTGGAGATCATCCGAGAAGCCATACAGGGTCACCTACAGCAGGTTACACAGTAACACGTCCAGGTGGGTTTTGCATGTCTCCAGAGAGGTAAACTTCACAACCTCCCTGGGAAGCCGTTTCAGTGCTCTGCCACCCTCAACATAAAGAAGTTCTTCCTTATGCTGAATTGAAATTTCTTGTGTTTTAGTTTATGGCCATCGGCCCTTGTCCTGTCACTGGGTACCACTGAAAAGAGTCTGGCACCGTCTTCTTGACACCTGCCTTTGAGATGTTTATATGTATTGATGAGATTCCCTCTCAGTCTTCTCTTCTCTAGACTAAACTGTTCCAGGTCCTGCAGTCTCTTCTCACAGGAGAGATGCTCCAGATCCCTCATCATCTTTGTTTCTGTCCACTGCACCCTCTTCAGTAGCTCCTTGTATTTCTTGTACTGAGGAGCCCAGAACTGGACACAGCACTCCAGAAGTAGCTACTCTGGGGACAAGTAGAAGGGGAGGATCACCTCTCTTGATCTGCTGATGGCACTCTTTCAGATGGTCAGGATACCATTGGCTCTCCTGCTGCAAGGGCACAGTGCCAGCTCATTGTCAACTTGTCATCCATCAAGACTCCCCATTCTTCCTCCACAGAGCTGCTCCCTAGTAGGTCTGTCCCCAACCTGTGGTGGTGTTTGGGCATATTCCTCAGTAGCTACACTTGCCGTTGTTGAACCCCATTAGGTTTCTCTCTGCCCAATTCTCCAGCCTTTCAAGGTCCTGCTGAATGGCAACATAGCCTTCAGATGTATCAGCTACTCTCCAGTTTCATATCGTTATCAAACTTGATGAGGGTGCATTCCTTCCCTTCATACAGGTCATTGATAAACAAGTTGAATGAGACTGGATCCAGTAATGATCCCTAAGAATGCCACTGACTACAGGCCTCCAGCTGGATTCTACTCCACTAATCGTGACCCTCTGAGCTTTGTCATTCAACCTGTTCTTGATACACCTCGTTGCCCATTCATCTAACACACATTTCCTGGGCTTACCTCTGAGGATGTTGTGGGACACAGTGCCAAAAGCCTTGCTGAAGTTGATGTAGACAACAACTACTGCTTTCCCCTCACTGACCCATCCAGCCATGTCATCATAGAAGGCTATTAGATTGGTCAAGCATGATTTCCCCTTGGGGAATCCATGCTGACTACTCCTGATGACCTTATTTTTTTCTGCATGCTTGGTGATGACCTCCAGAATGACCTGTTCCATCACTTTTCCAGGGGTGGAGGCGAGGCTGACTGGACGGTAGTTTCCTGGATCCTCCTTCTTCTTGTTCACATACATTGCTGACCAGAACTGATTATTGGAGTTCCTACTCTAAAAGTTTACCGTATAGTCTGATTTCTCTTTCAATGTTCAGTGAACATGCTTCTAATGACAAAATCTTAGTCTTTCCCCAACCATCATCTCTAAACCTTATTCCATGCAAATGTATTCTTAATGTTTTTGCTAAAATACTGACACTATGACTGGCAAGTCAAGACCCATCTGTTATATTAATTTTCCTGGTTTTATTCTGTGAAAACCCTTTAGATTCGTGGTTGAAATAAATAATAATTTTTAGATATTATATACAATTATTCTACATGAAGTGTAATAAAATAAATTCTGCAAGTTAACTAATTACTGCATTTCTTTCACCATGACATAAAGAAATCATAAATGTGCATTGCTTTAGGAAACTTACTCAAGTACCATATTTCTGTGTGGAAATATGTGACCATTGTGTATTTGTGTGTACAAGACAAAGTAAAATTCTGGAATACATTTTTTTAGAGATGGGGAAGACCGCTTTTTTTGTTGTTGTTTCACATAATCATATTTCAAGTTCTATCATCTCAAATATTTTAAAATTAAAGAAATGTGAGGAAAAATGACTTATTATTATCCTCTAAAATTGAGATGGGCTAGTAGAACTATGTATAACATTTCTTCCTATGTACTATTTACATAAACATCCTTCAGATGTTAACAAGCAGATAAAGAGGCAGAGGGATATGTACATGTTCTCCTATATGGAATCATCAGGACAAAGAACACTAGAAGTATGTTAACTCTGTCAGACAAGTGTAAGCCCAAATATACTATTATGTCTGGAGTACATGGACAGCTATTTTAGAATGATTTCCAGTCATTTAGGTCAGAAAAATATCTCCAAGACAGGTAGCTTATAGATGTTCTCCACACATTTGATGTTTAACCACAGTCAGCCTATCAATCAAAAATGTGACCATAAAATAAAGACAATATAGATGTAACGCAATGCTCATTTCCACACACAGAAAGGAGGTAGTCAAAAACAGAGACAAGGAACAAAGAAAAAGAACAAAGGAGAGAAACAAAGAGAAACAAAGAAAGAGAAGCAAAGAAGAACCTGAAAATTCCATAAGCCATTACAAGAAAGTGATGAGACAGTGAAAGGCAGATCTCCACACAGACACGCACAGTTGCAGAGAAGAGCAGAGGCAGAGGGCAGTGAGAGAGCCTCAGTGCCCCTGACAGAGACACAAGACCCTATCCTAGATCTGCAGGACTGTCACAGAGAGCAGCAGCTCCACAAGTCAAGTGAAACCCAGTGAGTCATTGGGGCAACACACATACTGAGGAGTCTCTGCCTTTGGGGTATGACTTGGGGTATGGCATTTATTATGATGTGCCAGGGAAGGGCATTATGGCATTAGGCAAGACTTGTTACTTACAGCATATTTAGAGGTAAGATAAGGTAAGGAAAGTGGCATTGAAGTGGATGTGGAGGAACAAATGCGGGATAATAAAGGCACAAGGGGATAAAAAGTTCTGGCCATCTGTACTAGTTTGAAAACAAACCAGTGGGAGGCAACAAGTCAGAATAACAATTTAATAGGGAAATTAAAAAAAAAAAAAAGGAAGAAAACACTGGGCTAAACTGACAGTCAGGTTACATCCTGACACCCTGTTAGTCAGGGTGGTGGTAGCAGTCCGAGAAAGTGGTGGCTGTAGTCCTCCTGAAGTGGTGGATGTGGTTCTGTTGAAGCAGTGATCCTGTAGAAAGGGCCTGCTGTTCCTCAAAAGCTCCAGTGGTGGCTGTGTAGCTCCTGTCCTCTGGGAATCCAGTGGAAAGGGTGTCTGTGGTATTTGGAATCTCAGATTATATCCAAGGTGGAATGCTTGTTTCCTCCCTCTGGGTGGAACATCTCACAATGGGATGATTAGTCATGAGGCAAGGTGTTGATGGGCTCATTAACAGAAGATAGTCTGGAGGGAGTTATCTCTGAGTCATGCGGCAAGGCATTGATGGGCCACTAACAGAAAGATAGTCCAGAGGGAAGAGGCAAGGAAACACTGCCCCACCTGGTTTCAACAGCTCATGAGGATGGCAATAGAATACACTGCAACCCAGGACACCATCTGTAAACAGTGCTGGTGAGAATGTTTGTCTGACCCTGCCCTGCCCTGGTTAGCCCAGTCTGCTCTGTCTTCTAATTAAAAGCCATTTCTAACCCGCTTCCTGAGACAAGTCTCCCTCCTGTGCACTTATGTATACATGGAGGCTGGAGTGGGTCAGAGGGACCAGCCTGTGTGTCTCTAAGGTGCCAGCAGCTGGAGTGAGTGTGCAGAAATAAGGGTGTGATAATTAGCAGACATCAAACAGGCAATTGAGCAAAAAAGTGACATGGCCTGGGAGCCAAGTATGTCTCTTGGAATGAGGCACCTGGACAACAAGGACCACAGCAGATTGTCCAGTCCAAATGCCAGAGAGACAGTGGAATCTGGCTGTAGATGGAGAGACCTGTTCACACTTGTGTGTAAATTGTAAACTCCCTAAAAACACTGCAACAGCCAGTCTTTGTTAAGACTTGCTTCTTTAAATGCCGTAAGTTCCTCTTGACAATCATGGAGAGAGATAATCCTCTGTCAAGATAAACCACAAGAACATGTTTCCTTTGGGCAGATTGTCTGACTTAAATTTGGAGGACCACATCTAGTACACTCCCTAAGGATGTTTTTACCACAGCTACTTGTAATGTGGTTAGATTTAAAATACATGAAGCATTAAGGCAATATGAGTTTCAGAGTATTATGAACTGCAGGGGAAAAAAATGCAGTAACTTTATCTGATATAAGCAAAATTTGCAATGAGGGAAAAACATCCTAGAAATGTCAATGATGAGTCCTTTCAGAGTCAAACATTTATCAGACCCTAAGTGAATTGTTGGTATGAATTTGACTTTCTATATTCCAGATGAATATTTTAATCATCAAGATATGATCTCAAGCCCTCTAGAGTAAAATTCATGCTTAACTGTTTTATAGACGTTTCAGTAGACAGAAGAAACTGAAACAAAAGTTGGCTAGTGACTAGGGGGTAGGGATGAACCTTACTCAGAAAGAGAAAAATCCTTTATCTGCAGGACAGTATCAATTCTGGGTTTATTATGGCTTTTTATTTTATTTTATGAATAAAAGAAGTCATCATTATAATTTTATTTTACACTTCCTAAAAAAAAAAATCTAAATTTATAAAGCCGTGTCTTTTTCTTTGTTATTATACTTTTACACAACATGGAAGTGCTGTAAATGGGCTTTGGAAGTTTCATTACTAAAAACTTAGAAGGAAATTATGTCCAGTTAAAGAAGTAGAAAATTGACATAGAAGCCATGCATCATATGTAATTACTTACAGATCAATGTTAGTTATTAATTCCTTTGTAAAACATATTCCATAAGTATCTGTTACATGGATTTTTCATGATTCATATTTAAAGAATAGTAAATTATGATTCTCTTGATAAATTTGCAAACTATAAAAGCCTTCCTAGTTCTTGTTAACTTAATATTTAGCAGAAACAGTATTGAATACTCTCAGTATGACATATTGCAGGGGGTGAAAGCTTAATTTTTCTCAAAATTTAATTTTATATTTGAAAAATAACTTCTCACCACCACAACATTCTAAAATATTAATTTTCCACACATTAAGATGTCACAATAATTTGTATTCATTATTATCTATTATTTATATAAAACACACTGAATCCTGAGAGTTGACATAGGAAATGGATGTCAACCATAGCAACATTAAGAAGGCTGTTTTGGGAAGCAAGGCTGAGTGGTTCATGATTTATTTCTTAAAATCTCCTGAATTATTTTCTTTAACACAACCCTCTAATGTTATGATTTAACCCGATGTAGAGTCTGTAAAACACTGAACCCTTGCAAATGGCTTTAATAGTATTAACATAGGAAAAAAAATGAGTTGTCTGCTTTCCTGAAGATGGCTATGATGCCAAGAGATTTTTGGTTTTTATATATTTTTCATGTATTCTTAGCTCTGTAGACTATTATTGTATAGTTATATAGTTTCTTAGCTAAATTCAGTACTTTGTTAGACAAACGCATTCCTGGAATCTTATTCTAATCTTGCTTCTTCAGTGAACCAAAGCCATGTCACTTTCCCATGGATTTATATATAAACAGTGTGGGGCTAGAAGCAAGGGGGGAGGCTCCAGTAGGGAGCCAAACCAAGAGAGGGAATTACTTCATTAACTGTACTTCTAATTGGGGATTCTTGACAATTATATTAATTTGCTAAACTTATAAAAGTGCTGAAGCCCTATATCACGTGTGCATTCTGCGATAAGTGCCCCTGGAGGACCTTCAATAAACAGTAATTGCTTTTATAATTTTAATCTTGTTTGGCTTGTGATTTTAGGGCTGATAAGGCATCAGCTACAATAAGGAAGTGATTCAATAATATGCATGTTGTCTCTCCCCAGTACTAAAGAAAGGTATTAGCCAACACTAGGTTTGATTCTCCTGCTCAATTTTATTTACTTTCCAAATTCAATTTATTCCTCCATGTTATCTAAATAAATAGTTTCATTACCCAGAAGAGTTTATAGTGCTCAGTTGAAAATAAGTATTCATTGAGAGTCTAAGGTGAGAGATTTGAATTCATTTCTAATTGACACAATGCTTAACAAATCTCAGTTAAAGTGAGAGTTACTTTGTGCAATGAATATGTGATATTTTGAAAAGTCTAGCAGTAGAACCTAAGCGTTACTACAGAAATATTCTTAACATTTAGGTATGCAGGCTGCAACGATAACCAGGGGCATAGCATAATGTGTGCCTTTATATATGTGCACTTAGAATTTTCATCATGTCAAGGGGAAAAACCAATTAGTTTTTTTATTAGAAAGAAGTGGCCATCTTGTCAGAAATGCTTATATTCAAATTTGTTTCAAGTTTACATCTTTCCTGTCCCACAATGCATAAGTAGGAGCTCGCAGTGATTCAAGTCAATGTAAGAAAGAGGCATTTCCAATACTATCAAAGCAACGCAGGAATTATCTAGAATTGGGAACATTGTTTTCTTCAAAATTGTTTATTAACATTATATGCCAACAGAAATAATACAATAATGAATATATATATATATATAAAATTATGGATAATTTTTTTTTTAATTGTGAAGACTTTTTTTTTCCTGTTTCAGCTATACAATTAATTGTCCTATGTAGAATGGTTTTGGACACGCTCTCCTTATTTCATCTGCAAAGATATACTGTTTCCAACAGGAAAATGTTGGATGAGAACATGACATTAGGTGTCTTCTCACTGAATGCATCCTGCCACACTATGGAAATCTTTTGTGATTTCCGAACTATTTCTTCTGTAATAAACAATAGTTCTAGAAACAGATTAGCACGGGCTGAGGCCACACTATTCAAAGAGCCATTGCATCTGAAGAAAGAATAGACTTCTACTGACTCTAGATTTTGCTAGCAGAGGAGTTAATGAATGAGAGTTATATTTTTGTAGCATAAAGAAGCATATTTTAACCCCTGTACTGGTCCAGAATTTCAAATAAAAATATTCGGAAAATATCTGTAAGTTAATATTGACCTTATTTTCCGTAAAACCCCAAAATAACAATGGCAAAAGAAATGCCAATAGAATGGCAAAGACTCATTGATAAAAGCTTAAATATCACATTTAAATAGAATTTTCAAAGTTAAATAATTTCCCTCAGTCAATTCTGTTAAATCAGTTCCTAATTGTAGAATTAGGTATACAAAAAACCCTTCTAAAAATCTTGCTTTAAAATTGCTATTTTTTTCATGGAGAATTATTATTCTTCCAAAAGCATTGACCCAGTTCAAGCTTCAAACTACTAGAACATGAATGATATGCCAGAGTGACATTTGTGAGAAAAAACCCTAGGATTTACAGGTTATAGCAAAATATTTTCATCTTTAAAACAAAAGAAAAATCTCTTGAGTTTGGATGTTATATAAACCCCTAGAACAGATGGAATGAATAATGTTAAGTAATTAGTGGGTGTCTTCTCAGATCATAGTGTAGCCTAGGGGGCAGGATGCACCACCAGAGTCCACCCCATGACTAAAGCAAACTTCTCTGGGACTTGTATTTGTTTTTCTCTGAATGAATCTAAATTACAATATTAAGAAAAGCAGATATTTTATTCCACAATGCCTACCTGTTAATGCTTGTATGTGAGTGTGTATGTGTTCCATATAGGGAGCACCTCAGCTGGAAGATACTTTGAGAAATCTAAATATGGAGAGGATGTTGATCTTCCTTAAATTACATGAATGGATGGATTACACATGTACATTCAAGAGAGAGATAAAATTTTTGCCACAAGATCACATACACAAACCTTGTTTTGAGAGGTTATCTCCCTCCCAGGGCTACCCTGAGAAAGTAGGAAGGATCAAAATTCATTAAAGACAGTGAACTTGCCTTCCAAAAACATAAGCTTGAAAAGTAATTTCCAAAACTGCTTTTTGGAAACATGCCAAGGGCTGATCAACTTAAATACAGTGGTTCTTAGAGATAAGACATTAATTAAAAAAATCATTCCCCTGGAAATTTTGGGAAATTTAGCACCTAGAGAAAATACTGCATTGTAAAATTATAACATTTCCAACAGATTTTAGTATAAAATCATATTACTGGTCCCCCATACTGGTCTTAGCATTTATTTGCTAGTACTTTTGGATCAGACTCGTGTCTGGTATCTGTGGCAGATATGGAGCAGCAGTGGTCAAGGGCTGTTCAACTTCTCCCACATCTTTGAACATGCTCCTCAGCTTTGTCATACATACTCTGTTCTCAGATCTGGCATCCTTGTACCTAACTGAGCTCTGGATGAGTGCACTCCTTCATTATACTTCCCTGTGTACTGCAGAGGTACCATTCAAATTCAGTACACTGAAGAAGGACTACAATCAGTTACAGAACAGAAAAAGGGAAGGTGAAAAAAGATGGAGTCCCATTTGTTAGCTTACTGACAACACAGCTTGGTTGTATCTTTGTGTGCTTCCAGTATTTAGAAACAAAAAGGTAAAGAAAGTAAATAAGTGTTCCTTCTCTCCCTGCTTCCTTCAAACAAATGAATAATTACGTAAATAAAAATTATTCCCCAGGGCACCATAAGGCAACTTAGAACTCTGGCTGTGATGGAGCAGTTTGTCTAAACACAGTGTAATGTTAATTATGAATGTTTTAAAAATTTGCAAAAAATATCCTGTTCTATTTCTTTTAATATCAAGACAGAAATGCACATGTATACATGTAAAGCAATACATATTTGCATAAAACCCCTAAAACTGTAGATAACCAACCCTTTAATGTATTACAGGATGAAAATATTTAATAAAATGTCTTTCAGGTTTTTAAAAAATATGATTAATTGTATAATACAACTTGTATTACAATTTTTCTACAGAGTGGTTATATCGGCCTGGAAGACCCTTAGCTACAAATGTCATGTAAATGATGCTGTACCAAGTATTATTGTTTTGGATGTTATTCATTATTAAACTTGTACTGTAGTATTTGAGTTAATTTAATGCATTTCTTCTTGTGCATTTCTAACTAATTCAAGAGAATACAGTTCTCTCCTCCAGCAGTGAAGGCTTGAACTGTGCCACAGCTCAAAGAGAACTGTGTTGCTTCAACCTCACCTCCGCCTGTGAGAGCATCCATTCCAGCATCCAGAGAGAAAAACCCTCTAAAAAATTTGAGGACTTCTTGGGACATTGGGTTGTGGGTGCTTCTGATCATTTTGTTGTTTTGTGTATGTTTGGTTGTTTGAGAAGTTGGGTTTCGGGATCCCTGGGGGAGGCCTTTTTGTTTAATATAGAAAGGAGGAGTTGTGGTGGCTGGTGAACATACATTACAAGGGACAGAGAGTTTTCAGTAAGACAAGTCCCTAGTATCACAAGAACCACTTCATGTTAGGGTGACCAGAAAGGCTTCTCCCAGGATGCTTGTTCTGTTATGTTAATCTATCCCAGTTTGGATTCCCCGGTTGGCTGTTAACCTCTACCCCTCATGACTCCCCCAGAGCTTCCCCATTGGTCCCTGTTCCCTAATCCTGCCTTTTCCCCGCTCCCAGATAAAACTGTGAGTTTCGGGATCATGCTCGTATTTGCCTCTGCAGTCTTCGACAGTTTAGAAGCAATAAATGCTCCTGCCGGAACGCACACAAATACCCTTCTCAACTCTTTGCTACCGACTATAATACTGAACCCACCCATGCTTCTGTGGTTGCACGTGGGACCCAACAGAGCCGAGCAGGGACGGTATTATGTGTGAATAATTTTTTTTTGTTTGATTATTCCACAGGGTGCTCAACATTTTTTTGGTTAAAGAGTAATCATTTCTCTATTCACTCTCTCCATACAAATCATGATTTTTTAGATGTGTATCTTAACCTTTACTTCAATTTTTTTTTTTAAATTCTTTACTGCTTAGTTTATTTTTACATTGCAGTTATTTCATATTTCAAGTCACTTCTTTCTTGTTTCTTTGAATATTCCGGTTGTAATCACTAGGTTTAGTTTAGCAGGCTGCAGCTTTTCTGAGACGTCAGCGGAGCTGCTTAGGGCAGTGAGACCATGTCTCTATCCCGTAGCCCATTTCGGATGGCTCTGCGGTTTTGCTCTGGTCAGCTATCAGCTTTATAACCCAGTGATGGCAAAGGAGGCGAGAAGGGTTTCCCTATGAGGGTTTAGGAAGACTTTTAATCACATCTTGTCCCAGCGACCTCCAGAGGCAGAGAGACCTCGTGATCCGGGCGCAAGGGGGTTTTGTCAGGGGCTCAGGTACAGTACATGGGCGGAGTTGGGGTACAGGAACCAATAGGGAGAGCCTGAGGGAGTGACCAGGGCTAAGGGCAAGGAACTGAGGGGGAACAATCTGGGATAGAAAAGCAGTGGGTAGACAGATTGCCACATATTCCTACAGAGTAACACTACTAACTCCTTTCAAGCACACATGGCCAGAAAAATTGTAAAATTAGAGCTGTGGATAGATATACATAGTTTATTTTATTCACAGTTAATTTTTTAGTACTTTATAGTTATCCATTTCTCTTTTTGATATTCATCAATGTTTGACTATATATATTCAGAAAGCCATGACTCTGAGATGCTAATGTTTTTCTAAGTAACAATACTTTAGGAACTGTCTTTGTGCATATGTACAATTACTTTGTTGAAAAACAGTGAATAGGGAGTTTGTAGGGTTTCCTCCCCCCTACAAAAGACACTTTTTTTTTTTAATTAATTCACCCATCTCTCAATATCAGGAAATTC
This sequence comes from Corvus cornix cornix, assembly GCF_000738735.6. Classification (NCBI taxonomy): domain Eukaryota; kingdom Metazoa; phylum Chordata; class Aves; order Passeriformes; family Corvidae; genus Corvus; species Corvus cornix. Next base: position 137,392,836 of record NC_046333.1, on the reverse strand, counting down.
TTCCAGATCTTGTGATTTGGTTCTCCTGAAAAACACTATACCAGCAAATTTCAGTACTCATTAATCACTTTCTCTTCTGAATGATTTACATAAAAAGAATAATAAGAATTCCCATAGAAATAGATGTAGTGTTTTGTAGTAAAAATATTTATTTCTTTCTTTCTAGATATAAAAACTTTCCCTTTTATTTACAAAGTAATTTGTTGTTACTTTGGAGGCGGCAAAGTTTTCTACTGTCCCTGGTTGATTTGTATTTTTGTGTGTGTGTAAGGAAGCAATCTAATCTATAATTTAAATTTAAGCACTATGGGAAAAATTCTAATAAAACCTTCATGGAAAAAATAAACTAAAAGGGGTTATGCCAAACAAGTTTATGTGCCAAGAAATGGAGAAAGTTTTAAAATTATTAACAATTAAGGAATTTAATCTTAAATTAATTTTGGTGATATGGTCATGTGTGGTCCTAAGAGAAACAAAATAACTAGCAGACTGCTCTAAAATAGCAGGAGTATTCATGCAACCATAAAGAGGTTTGCTTTCTGTGCATATATCACTCTTACACAGATAATGTCATTGAATCACATTCTATTTGAAAATCCCTTAATTCCATATTATGGCAGTACTGTAGTTTATATAAAGCAAAGTCTATTTCAGTAACATGAAGTAATCTCAAAACAGCTGAATAAATATTATGTTTTCCTCAAAAAAAATTTGACACATTATTCCTGAACATTCCAGATTGCAAAGTGATATCTTTTCTTCCTACTGTGCAGTTGATACAAAGAACAGGGACCAAAGTAAACAAGAAGAGTTATTGTTTTCAATGTTCTCTGAATAACTCAGAGGAAATTAGATAAAGAAGAGATGTTATCTATGTCACTAATTATAACGGCAATAAGTAAGCTTAATATCCTTAGAAAAGCTGGCTTAGTCCTATTTAAAAGTAAACAAATAGATTATGCTTGGCTCAGAAAACAGGCAACTTGTTTTATAATAAAGTAATGAAGAAATTAAAGCAACAATCTGTTCAGGTGAAAACATTTCAGCAGTCATGGATTATCAGCCTTAACACAGGCATCCCAGGAATACCTGTAAGAGTTGTTACTTTTGCTTGTTTCCTTATAGCTATTTTTCTGGCCAAATAAAAACTGGCAGAGCAGATGGACTTAAATGACTTCCAGTTTAGAATTGGATAAAGATTAGTTGAGCTTTTCATCAATCAAAAGTGAAAATTTGCATCAGCTCTATTTACACTGAGGTAATTTTTCACCTGTCCCTAAACAGATTGTATTTCATGTTCATCCAAAATATATCTCATTCAATCATAAAGAGTCATTTCCTGTTTCCAACATTCTCTCTTAATTTCATTAAAAGACACCTCAAACATAAAAGATTTCATTGGGGAACACTGATACTCATGCAAAGTTAGATTTCCATTAGCAAAAACCCAAGAAATGAAAAACACAACCAAAGAAAACCTAACCAAACTATTTCTTCAAAAATTTAATGAGTATTTTTACTTCTATGTCTTTATCCTCCAATATCTTTACAATAAAGGACAGAATAGCTGACTGTGAATTTGAATTTGAAAGCTGTGTGAAGCTGTCAAAAAATCTGATACTGATTCTTTTTCTTCTTTTTCTTTTTCTTTTTCTTTTTCTTTTTCTTTTTCTTTTTTCTTTTTTTTCTTTTTCTTTTGTTAAATGTAATTGGCTACTGTTGATCAATGGCACAGAATTAGATCTGAAGTTGACTTTCTTTGAACAGAAAGAAAAATTATGAACTATGAATAATGAATTGTGAATAATGCTATGTCTGTTTATAATACTTTTTGGAATCTCAAGAATTCCATGTAAAATCTGATAGGACAAACCTGGAGGAGGTAATTTTTTTTTTTCTGCTTCTTGTTATAGTGAGAAAACAGAGATCTGAGAAAGAAATTTTATGGTACTAAAAAAAAATGGATAAAGATAACTGATTAGCTTAAAATGAAGGTTTAGAATGGATGGCTGCCCTGAAAAACATGCAGAATATCTTTAGGCATCAACACAAGATATGAAGAAAAGACACAGATGATTATACAGACTAGTCTGGATATTAAACTGGTATATTTTTGAGTGAGACATTCTCATATCCATTTTTTCTTTTCCCTGAAAAACTCTGGATCTGAGAGGACACAAATGAAAACAGAGGGTTTTTTGCAAAAAACAATTAGAAATATTAATTTACTTTGACATAAACTTGAAGAAAATTGTACTAAGAATGAAAAAATCTTATGGAAATGGTTTCAAAGAATTTGGATCAAAATGTGCCTTTCTGCAGAAGCAAATCACAGAATGGTTAAGATTGGAAGAGACCACAGTGGGTCATCAGGTCCAACCTATCCTAGAGTACATTCCACAGGATTTTGTCCAGACAGTTCTTGAATACCTCCAGTTAGAGAGACAGAGAGAGAGAGAGAGAGAGTGTGTGTGTGTGTGAGAGAGAGAGAGAGAGAGAGAGATCCACAACCTTTCTGGGCAATCTCTTCCAGTGTGTGGTCACCTGCACAATAAAGAAGTTCTTCCTCATATTCAGGTGGAACCTCCTGAAACTCAGGAGGGTTTTCCTATTATTTTAGCTAACAACATGCCTCACTCCTAATCCCTGACTATTGACATAGTTTTATACATTGCCAATGAGGCACTAGTTTTTTACCAAAAAAACCACAGACCCTCCCCCCACCCTCAACAATTGAACTATATTTTGCATTGCCTTGCAAGATGACTATATTTATTTAATTTCAGTGGCTGCTTGAAGGACTGGTCATATTTCAGAGTTTTTCAATTCAAGCATATAACACAAATAAGAAAATGTTTATTACAAGTCTTGTTGATAAATTCCATTGATAAAAGGAATTCCTAATAAAAAGGGAATGAGTCTCAAGATTAAAAATGAACTGCTGCCATATGTAACAAACAGATAAAAACTTGTGTTTGATAACAGACTCCATGAAGTCGGCAAGATGGGTGTCACTTTGTCATCCTGGCTGGATTGCCCCAGCCTTGCTCTCAGGTCAGCAAAGTGGTATATTTTTCCTGGGTGGTGTCTTGCACATATAGCCACCCCTGAATCTCTAGAAAAGTATTCAGTATTGCTGCTTGCTGATCCTTCCTTACCCTGAGAACCATGGCAATTGCTACAAGAGAGAAGGCAACCCCCACTCGCTGGGTTTTGCTCAGATCTTAGCACTGCAGCCAAGAGCAGTCTGAGGCAACCTCTGCCTCTGCTACTCAACCCTTCCTTCTCATCCAGAATGTGCAGAACTTACAAAAACCACAGTGTATGTGAAAACAAAAAATAAAGATATTCCATAAGATCTCAAAGTTCTAGTAAACCGGATCTAGAATCATGGTCTTTAAATACCAGCTCTCAGTGATTACATTCACTCAGGTAAGTCAGCGGAGATACACAGACTTGGAAAGATAAATATATTAAGTGGAGGATTTCAGGAAGGCCTTATTATATACTTTTCTGATAGATTAGTTGAAGTTTTTTGGGTTTTGTTATGTTCTGAATTGTTATTTAGTTTTCCTTAAAACCTCTGAAGTCTGTGGGCATCCTAGTACCTTTCATCTGGAATCTGAGAAAGAAAATAGTAATTTCCATTAAAGGTTTAGATTATTTTACCTTTCTCCATCTCTGGAATGATTAGAAGAACTCCAAATAAGAAATGTTAGATTAGTTTCTTACTTTGTGCATTTTTATTCTTTTCGTTATTTGAATACAGAAAATTTTAACTTTTCTCTCTTCATCCTTGAAAATAAGTGGAACATCTTATGGAGTAAATTCAGAATTAGAATATGTAACTGTCTAATTTCAGTTATCGCTTTTGGGTCTATCCTATACTACTCGGTCATCCTAGTGGGTCATTCTTTCCATGTGAGATTATTACTTGCATTACTTTCTTAGTTTGGGAAACAGTAGACTAAATTATTTCAGTCTGTCTATTTTAGATATCAAGTACTGGAGATGTGGAGTTTTGAACAAGTTATTTTTCATCTCTGTATTTGGTTGTGTTCCAAACTGAGGTTGAACACAGCTTGTCCTTTTGATTTATATGCTTTTACATACAAAAAGTTGCAGCTGTATACATAGGGACAGAGTTAGGTCCACTGGGTTATTACTATTCATTGGAAAAAAGCAGAAGATCTGCTGGTATTGCAGTCTTCCTAATTTAAAACCTGTTACAAGTGGAAGGTAAGATCCATTTATGGACTTTAACTATATTCTTCTGAAGAAGAATCTTACTTTAATGTCTCTGATGTCATTTAAAGGGCAAGGTGAGAACATAGTGAAAGAAAATAATGTATCTTAATTCCTTCAAATAAACAGAGTGACCTTTTCCTGAAATTTAAAGTAATATGTTTTTCATTACATGTTTCATATTGTATGGTTTTCATCATGTGACTTGGCAGTGGGAATAAAATTGTTAGTAATGGACAGAAACATATGATAGTTCTACTTAAAATGTAAAGTCAGAAAAGTTTAAATAACCTGCAGAAGTGTTAGTTTTACTTGAAACATGTCATAGAAGATTGTGTGTTAGAGTCATACCACCTTCGTTCTGCAAAATGAATTATATAACCTCACATTTTTGGGGAATTGGGGAAATATTATTAATTTTATTTTCTTTTTCCTATGTTAATGGCTAAATCTCCACTTTGTGAGTGTGCAATGCTTTAAAGAATAAATAATGATATTATAGTTTTCATGTGTGAGGGTGAAAGAAAGTAGAATAATCTCTAAGGTCAGGCTAATGCAGAAGAAGGAATAACCAAAGCACAGTTGACAACTAAACAGGAAAACATGCTTTAGCCACAGGTCAAATCAAATTGCCAAAAAAGAAAAACAAATTTGAATAAGGAGAAAAAGTCTTGGCCTACATACAGAACCAAGTTATATAAAAAAAAATATTCCTTATGTCTCATGAAAGAATAAAAAATGAAAATGAATTCTTATAATAAAATATCACAGCTGCACAATAATGAAAACATTCCAAAGTGATGGCAAATACACTCCAGGGAATCCTAGCACCTCAAGCAAATTTAAAATAAATAAATAAATAATAAAGAGAGAAGTGAGAGAAAAAGGAAACATTAATGAGAACTCAAGACAAGCTAGTTCTAAGAATAGCACAATATGATTTTCTGAATTCACTTTCAGTGATTAAAATATAGATGAAAAAGATAGAGCTCCTGCTATCTTTTTCCATCCCACAAACGACAAAAAATAAATAAGACTTTGGGAACATCCAGTCTAAGATGCCTGACTTCATTTCAGATCCCCGAGGAAGTTCTCACAACTAGACATACCATTTTTCACATCACATTTTAACTTTAACTAATGAGAAGAGTACTTGTATTTGAATCTAGAAAAAAGAAATTAAAAAATCTCCTTATGTATAGGGAACTCATAAGTAATATAAGCGTATTTTCCAACTTCTGTGTTTGCTTCAGAAGAGGCATTTGTTCCCAATAAAGTCTGTGAAAGAAATAATGTAACAATCATCTGTAAACTATTGATATGACAGTAGGAAAAAAATAACTGACTAACCAAGAACAGAATACCCTACTGTTGAATTACTTTATCTGGTGATTTTATTAACTGTGCTTCTGAAACAACAATATCACCACATACAGACATTAAGATCATTAATTTATGTCCTACTACAAAAGAAAAAGGATTTTGCAATCAAAGACAAGAAGAGAAAAAACAAAAGGTTTCCCAATAAATAAGATTTTTTTCCATGAAGAAAAGATTTTAAAAAATTAAGATGATTATTTATACATTGATTGAATGCATATTAAAATTGGTAGTTATCAAGATGTAGGTACAGAATTTATTTCTTTGTCTTATCTGCCTTTTTTCTGGTGCATGTTATATGAAAGATGAGAAATTTCACATATAATTTTGAACCTCTGAAGCATTAGATTGTTAAACCTAATATTGAAAAAAAACCCAGAAAAAATAGTTAACCAATATTAAAACTGTAACAAAAGGATAGTGTTGATTTATGGTCATTTATACTGGGTTTAATTGTGTAAATTCTTGAACAGTTCTCTTCAGAAATTTTTTGTTGTTCTGCTCTGAAAACAGTGTAAACAGTTAAAAGTAGAGAAACCCTTCTCAAATCGAGGAAAAAACTCTTGAGATATCTGAGATCAAGGGTTTAACTGTGCTTGTAATCACTTCTACTGAAACTAATAAGACCATGCTCTGTATCTCCCCATAAATAAATAAATAAATAAATAAATAAGAGAAGGGGAAGGTGCATGGCTGAGTAGATTTGGGTTTACAAACCATTGTCAACATGCAAACAAAGCTATGTACTTCTATATTTAGCATTGCCTTTCCTACTGAGCAACAGTAGCTTTGGAGAATATTACTTCTTAGGGAAAGATTAGGCTAAGAGGCTTAGTTACCATGGCTCTAGTATTTAGTATACATATTTGATAAGATTTTCTATGTACTTCCTCCTATGTTACCACTTTAATTTTATAATTTTATTTCTGCAGTAGAAAGGAAAATGAAAAACTGACAGAAATTATGATACTTCTAAAGCAGAATATAGCCTCCCATTCAAAAAAACTAGCCATTCACAGCTTCCTTGCCAACTTTTTTCTGTTTATGTCTCATAAACCTTTAGCTTAACAGGCAATGAAAGGAAAAATAAGGAAAAATAATTTCTCACATAGATATCTTGAATCTGAGAGTAAAAGTATGGAACATAGATAAAGATGGACTATCCTCATCCTCTGTTTGTCAAAAAGGTCTTCTATTGTCTGTTATTCTCACTGGCTTACAGCAGTAAGTTCCAGGTATTGAAGTTAAAAGTAGATTTAAATCTTTGGTTCAATAAGTAGCCTTGTTCATTTACTGCATACTGTACTATTGTGAAGAACATCAGATAGGGATTCTCCTTAGCAATACACCATAGATATTGTGTATAAATGGTTTATAGGAGAAAGGTTCACAAAGGCTGTCTGAACTTCAGGCGGCTCTCTTGAAAGCTGTTTATTGCATAGGCGAAGTTAGAGCAGTTCAGGGAGTGGGTATCCAGAGCCAGCCCTACAGCTGCCAGCTCCAGCTGTAGGCATACCTGAAGCCACTTTCTGTTCAAGTTACAAAGCATTATATAGTTTTCTTCGCAGAGCATCTTAACACATAACAACCAATAAGCACCATACACAATACCTTTACATTTGCCTATAGCCTATCATAACTACTGCCATCACCATATTATAGTCATTATTATCCAATCACAAGAGTAAGTAAGTTACAATTTAAGCTTACAGTGGAAAACTCTCAGACCTTTCTTCTTCTTGCTACATCAACATTTCTTGTTTGCCTGCCATCTCTCTCTTTTTGGTAAAGACATGTTTTCTATTTACTTATGTTCTCCTTGAGACTTATTTACTTGGTGAAAAACATGTCTTTGTTTGTAATCACATACCTTTGTCCTGCTCCTAAAAATCTCCTTCCAACTCATCTCCAACCTTTGCCTTCTCAGTTACTCAGTGCTCAGTGTTTCAGCAAAACATCTTTTATTCTATATCAAAACTTGCTTTCATTTCTACCTCATCCCCAGCTTCTACATTCACAGACCTTTCTGCCAAGCCTACATACCTTACCAAACTTTCATCCTCCCCAATAATGGTTGTCACCATAAATTCTTAAAACAAATAAAAAAATAATCCAAAAACCCCAACAAAACTCACTTAAAGTTGTCCTAGTTCAAATATTGAATAAAATCACAACTTTGTTTTATGATTCTGTACATGGGTGGTTTCGTTTCTTTTGACATTAGATGAGATGATGTCAACAAGAAGCTTTTGTTGTAGGACTGTAACTGTCTGTTTCAGAGTGATATTGAACTGAATTTCTTTCCAAAACCCTAGACAGCTGTTACATGCTTGAAATATTTCTAGCTGAAAAGCTTTTTTTTCCTTATTATTTCTTTTAATGTATTGAATAGAATAATAGAAAGAGGTGACATCTTTTGCATTTTTGAGTACTGGTCTTTTACATTCATAAATAAAGAACTTTCAGTTTTACTGTTACTTAAGTTGCATTCACCTTCCCTTTGAAAGAACATAGGTATATTTTAATACAGAAGAGGAGTGAGAACATTATAACAAAGATTCTGTAATTTTTTATATTGGTTTCAAAAGTAACCTTTTTCAAGGCAGAAAGAAATGAGATGCTGTGGGAGATGCATGAAAGTCTCCAACTTCAATTCCCAGAAGTAGGTTTATCACTATACTTGTACCAGTGGAAGATGAGAAACAGCCATAGCTTTATGAACCCCTCACACTGAAAAAATATAAGTAGAACAAATGAAAAATCATGTACGTGAAATGTTCCTTTTATTTACATATTATGTTTTAAACTGCTAGGTGCACTAATGTTTACTTTTCAAGTTTGCCTGAAGGAACTAGAAATGTACTGGGTTTAAAATAGAAAACTTAAATTCTCCTAAAATGTATCAATTCCTGACAGAGTTTTCAGGGGGAAAAAAAAAAGTTGTTAAGATTAGAAATAAACTAAACTGAAACGCTAAATACAGCAACACTGGAGAAGCAAGTGAATTAGATCACCCGACTCTGAAAAAATGCCTTGAACCATCATAAGTTTCAATATCTTAAGGATATCTGAAAACTTTATCAACTAATTTCCTATATATATGTTCTCAAATATAATAATTAACTATAAATTTGAATATTGAATTTCCTCAGTCCTTCAGCGACTCTTATATGTGGCTCATGCACATAAAAGACAATAGTTGATAAGCAGGTATAGAAATTTTCAGGTATGTCAAACATGGCCATTTTGCCAAAAGATTTAAGGAGGAAAAAATTCAAAAAATATCTGTATACTGAATTAAGTATAAAACCTGAGAAACCCTATAGTCAGAGCTCTATTTTACTTCAGTTGCAGATTCTGAGTTATGGGGAAGGAACATATTTTACTGTATGACAGTATTCCAATTGTACAGTGTGTTATTATAAAGTACCAGTGGGTGATATGGGACTGTTTAATAATTTGGAGTTTCCTTCCAGGTTTGTCTATAAATTAACTAAGAAAATGATACCAAAACTGTCATTAAGTCCTTAGGTTTCTAAAAGTTCTGTCAAAATTAAAGAAAAGTAGAGGATTAATTTCTGCTATATGAGGATTTCATGGTAAAATGCAGCTTGATTTATTCATTGAATGTGCATTTTAAAAGATGTCCATGTGCATGTTCCTATCCTGGATGAACACAAACCTACGTTCACTTTCAACATGTTAAACTTTGCAAGTCTTTATAAGCCTTGTCGAATTTCTTGGCATTTCAAATATATAAAAATATTAAAATCGGAAACAGAGCCCCAGCTATTTATTATATTTTATACATAAGAAATATTGGAATAAAATAAAATACTCCCTCCCCCATAATTTGAATAATAGAATTAACAACTATTATGGGCATAACTTGTCATAAGTTTCACTCTTAGTTTCAGTTTTCATATTTCATCCCTTTTTTGGGAAAGAAATTAAATCATGGTTGGTTTTGCAACAAGCCAGTAAGCTACAACACTTCTTGAACAGTACAAAAAAATAAATGTACTTCATTCTATGTTTGGTTCAAATGGAATTGTTTGTCAACCATCAGGTTTTTTTTTGAAAATACAGCAGCCACACTTGATTACTGGCCTGAAGTATCCAGTATAGGGTGTGGAAATGGCAATAATTTAAATGTATGGAGGACCATTTAATTTCTTGATGATAGGGGATGATGAGTCTTCATAATTCTCTCCCTTAGTCCCCTGCCTCATGCACATTCATTATTCATTCTCATATCATATATTAAAACTTTGAATAGGTGTCAAAGGTTTCACTAGAATGTTTCAACTTTCAGCCTTTGCATGTAAACTGAGATGATCTGCATAACCTGTTTAATACCAAGTGAAATAGAAAAATATGGAAAATTATATTATAGCCAATTGTTTTGCATATGTTCTGAAAGTTTTGTGCCCAATGTATATAAAGTACAATGTAATGGAATATGAAGCCTGTACATGAGACAGCAGTGTGTCTGGGTGGCCAAGAAGGCCAATGGCATCTTGACCTCTACCAAGAATAGTGCAGCCAGCAGGACCACAGATGTGGTCGTCCCCCTGTATTCAGCACTGGTGAGGACACACCTGAGTGCTGCATTCAGTTCTGGGCCCCTCACTTTAAAAAGGACACTGAGGTGCTGGAGTGTGTCCAGAAAAAGGCGACAAGGTTTGTGATGGGTCTAGGAAATGTCTCATATGAGGAGCAGCTGATGGAGCTGGGTTTTATTGGTCTAGAGAAGAGGACGCTCAGGGGGAACCTCATTATGCTCTATAAGTACCTGAAAGGAGATGTAGAGAGATGGGGCCTGATCTCTTCTGTTGTGTCTGCAGTGACACAAACTGTGTGTCTGCAGTGACAGGACCAGAGGAAATGGTCTTAAGGTGAGACAGGGGACATTCAGATTAGACATCAGAAAAAAATTTTCACTGTTCAGGTGGTCAGGCACTGGAATAGATTGCCCAGAGAGATAGTGGAGACACCATCCCTGGAGGTGTTTAAGAGATATCTGGGTCTGGCGCTGGGTGCTCTGGTTTAGTGGTTTAGGATGATAGTGCTAGGTTTACAGTGGTAGTGATGGGTTGATGGTTGGACTTGACGATCTTACAGGTCTCTTTCAACCTTGATGATTCTATGATTCTGTGAAATATATTTGCTCTTACTCATAAATATTTTTAGATCTGCATCCATTTTACATTAGCAAAATGAAGATGTTTTAATTATTGGGCCACCTCTTTATAATCTGGGGATTTTTTGTTTAAAAACCCCTCTTTCTCCTTATGCTGCACACAGTAAAATACACAGAGTTTAACAACTGTTTATTTTTTTAATAGTTTTTTTCTTTTCACAAAATAAAAATATAAAAGTTTCTATTATAGTCTAGATTTAATTTGGCCCAGTGTGGCTGAAAGACTAGAACATCAGTGAAATAGAGATAAAAGACACTCTGAAAGGAATAAAAAACCCTCAGCACTCCCCCTATACTCACTAAAATGTACAAACAAGGAGATATTTCTATCTAGTCCTTAATCCACAGTATCAGAGAAACAGCAACAAACCCTATGATATTACTTTAGTCTCTCCTGTCAGAAGCTTTACTCCTGAAGCAAAGTGTCTGTAGCAACTAGATGGATCCTTTTTATCTTAAGAAAGATTTTTTTAACTGGCTTCAAGCAAATTGTATTCATACTTTTCCTCTCTTCCCTCATTCTGCACGGAGCCTCAACCATGGGAGACCATCCTCCATTAATCTCTCCAATGTGAATTATTCCTACAGGCTGCATTTGTTTATGAACTTCTTCAGCATGAGTCCCCCACAGGGTGACAAGTCCTGCCAGCAAACCTGCTCCATGGTGAGCTCCTCTCTCTACAGGGCCACAGGTCCTGCCAGGAGCCTGCTCCAGAGTGGGCTTCCCACAGGTTCTCAGCCTCCTTTGGGAACATCCTTTTGCTATGGTGTGGGGTCCTCCAGGGACTGCAGGTGGTTCTCTGCTCCACTATGCACATCCATGGGCTGCAGGGCACAGCTGCCACTCCATGGTATGCGCATTGGGCTGGAGAGGAATCTCCACTCTGGTGCCTGGGGAACCTCCTCCCCCTCCTTTCTCACCGATCTTGGTCGCTGCAGTGCAGTTTCCCTTACATATTCTCTGTCTCCAGATGCACTATCCAGAGGCTCCACCACCACCACTGATGGGCTCATCCTTGATCAACAGCAGGTCTGTCAAGTGATACTGGCTCTGTTGTACATAAGGGAAGCTTCCAGCAGCTTCTCACAAAAACCAACCTTCATCTCATCCACTACCAAAACTTTGCCATGGAAACCCAACAGACTTTCAAACAGTTATCACTTTCTTCACTAATTAAAAACAATTTTTAATTACTTCATTAGAACTGCATAAGAATTAGTTTTAGGAAATATTACTAATAGACTCATACAATCTAGTTAGAAATCTCCTAGAGTTCAGTGGAATAGAATTTTCCACTTTTTTAATTTAACAAAGTTCTGATGAGAATGTGTAGATGGGAAAAAGGTGTTTTTCATGGACACTAAGACTCTCTTGCTCTCTCATTGGTGATGAATCACACTGTGAAGAAGACCTGAAGAATTGCAATTTATAGAGAGTGAAAAAAGGAAAGAAAGGTTAGCAGCATGAATTTAAACACAAGAAATGTTGAACTCTATAAATAGAAATACTCATGTCTTAAAAGTGCATGAATAGCCAAAGGGAAAAATTCAAGTTATGTCAGAATATGCCCTGTATTCTGTATATTCTTTGAGTAGTCAGACGTAGGAATAAGTTAAAGAAAAAGGAGAGGGGAAAAAATGTTCTTTTTTGTTTACTTGCAGCTGTAATACCAGGCATAATAAAGACTTAGTACTACATTGCCTTAAATGGAGTTCAATAACATTAACAGAAACAAATTAAATTTATTATTGCAAGTGTCATTTTATTCTGTGTATTGGTTTTGCACAGCTTGGTTTTGGTAGTGGGGGGGCTACAGGGGTAAGAAGCTGCTTCTGTGAGAAGATTCCAGCAGCTTCTCTTCTGTGAGAAGCTGCTGGAAGCTTCCACCATGTCCGGCAGAGCCGGTCCCTGGTGGCACAAAAGATGGATGTGGCACTGGCCAAGGCTGGGCCAATTAGAAATGGTAGTAAAACTTATGTGATAACAGATTTAAGAAGGAAGAAAAAAGTTGTTTCTCAGTTTTAATCACAGCCAGAGAAGAGCAGAGTGAGGACACGTGAAAGGAACAACTCTGCAGACACCAAGGTCAGTGGAGAAGGAGGGGAAGGAGGTGTTCCAGGCATTGGAGCTGAGATTCCTCTGCAGGCCGTGGTGCAGCCCATGGTGAGGCAGCTATGCCCCTGCAGGCCATGGAGTTCCATGGGGAGCAGGTAGATGCCTGAGAGGAGGCTGTGACCTTGTGGGACACCCATGGAGACAGGGGCCCTGCTCCCATGCTGGAGCAGCCTGTCCTTGAAGGACTGCACCCCATGGAAGAGTGGCCCACACTGCAGCAGTTTGAGGGGTACTCTTGCCTGTGGGATGCACTCATGTTGCAGCAGCATTGGGAGAACTGTTGCTTGTGAGATGGCCTCACATTGGAGAAGTTCATGGAGAGCTGTCTCCCGTGCGAGGGACCCCCAGTGCAGCAGGAGGATGATTCCTCTCCCTGAGCAGCAGGTGAAGCCTTGTGTGATGAACTGACCATAAACCCCATTCCCTGCCTCTTTGAGCTGCTGGGGTAGGAGGTACAGCTGGAAGGAGAGAGGGGTTGGGGGGAAGGTGTTTTCAAGGTTTTGTTTTACTTCTCATTATCCTGCTCTGATTTTGTTAGTGTAATAAATTCACTTTACATCTCTAAGTTGAGCCTGTTTTTCCTATGACATGTGGGAAGAGATGGGATAGAATTGGGTTTGGGCTGTGGGACATGCCGGCAGAGGCACATGGCAGCACAAAGGAGCACATGGCAGCACAGAGAGAAGCTTGTCTCCACCAGACCCTGGGGGGAGGAGGTGTCACACGGCAAACCCCTACAGAGAGGAGCCTGCTGGGAGCTGATGGACGGGTGAACAGAGAGTGATCATCCCATAGGAGGACATTTAGAAAGGGTGTTGCTGATGTGGTGACACGGGATAGGCCACATATAGGTGAGACTTACCATGTAAGGAAATACTGTGTCTTGAAAAAGTGTATAAAACCAGCTCATTTCTTTGAATAAACAATTCAGATTCCCTGCCGGTCTGGATCCGTGCCTCAATTGTTACAATGACAGTATTTGATGAGTGATCTCTCCTGGTCCTTATCGCAACCCATGAATGTTAAATTCATTAATTTTTGTCTCCTCTGTCCAGCTTCTGAGGAGAGTGAGTAAGCAGCTTTCACGGGTGCCTGGCATTTGGTCAGTGTCAACCCACGACACTCTATTTTGTTAATATGCAACAAATGATTTCTAATATCAGATCATGAAAATTATGGAAACTCAAAAGTGGTTTTATAACTACATTCTGAAACTTTTCTTTATGTTAAAAATTTGCCCAGTGGTTTTTGTTGGTTGTTTTTTTTTCTTGTAGTGCTTCAATAAATCAAAGAAACTCTGGCTGAAAGAGTTTTTAGGTAAACAGGAAGGAAAAAAACCCCAAACAATCTGGAACCAATGTCAGCGCAGTGCTGGTGATGAGAATAACCTGCTCTTGGCAAAGTTAGATTCACGTTGTTTTCTTTGTTTAGAATGATTTATCTAAGTTTTCTAATACTTAGGATATCAATTGGATTTTCTTGGGCTTACCTCCTGTATAGGGGTGAATGCTTGCCTACACAAAACAAAATTGCACTTTGACTCTGGATAACTGTGTCTTAGTATATTTCTTTGAAAGCTGAAAAACTTTTGACCAAATTCATCAAACCAGGTGATGATTTTGGGAGTGTTGGTAACATCATAAGTTTTTCCAAATCTACACAAGGAATAAGCAACAAGCAAGGAGACAAGTTGACCAAAACTACTTTATGGAATAGATGTGCTGTATAATAGACTCTGCGATGCTTTACTTCCTACTATACAGACTGGGGAAATGGAGCACTAATTCTCCTTTTAATTTTTTGCTTGTTCCTTTGCTTGTTTGTTTTTCTTCATGCCTAGGTTTTCTACAAGAAGAAGCTAGAACTGTAAGGGGACAGTGCACCCAATTTTTTGAGACAACCAAGATGCTTCTGGGGATCTGAAACTGGCATAAGCATCTGCATGGACATAACCTTTCAGATCTTGCCATCATTCCCCTCAAATTTTTCATTACTGTATCTCCCTTACTGTGAGTGAAATTCACTCAAGATGTCCTGGAAAGCCATCTGTAGCATGCAAGTTCAAAAGCATATCTAATACAAATGCAAGCACATGCATAGCAGTATTTCTGCAATTAATACATATTGTGGGAAATGTCCTTGTAAATGGCATTACAGAGTTTAAAGCATGGAGAAGCGTGATTGGATTTATTTAAGCACTACTCCAAGCATATAGCCTGTAATAGTTGTGTGGCCTGCATATCCTACTGCAGCATATACAACTATCCAGGTGGCACATGCCTTGTTGTAATGAATTGTAATTAATATTGTAATGAAAGATAAGAAATGTCACATTCCATAGGTGAGTTTGCTTTGCTAGAAGGAAATAGCTGGATATATGTGGCTTACATGGGGTTTGCGCCACCTACAGATGGACCAGTTCAGATAGAAATATTTTATCCTTCAACTTCAAAACATGTCCTCTGCTTATCAGTATAAATTTACAGCTCAAGATTCCTCTTGCTTGTTTGCCTGTTGCAATATAGGAGTAAAATTGGCGTCTTTACTGGCAGGCTTTGAAAAATGAAGTGATTATAGTCTTGACAGAGCATTGTGGAAAATTTTGAGCTTTCTGTTGTTGATTTGGGAGATTTTGTGCTCTGGGACTACCAAAACAGCATGCTTTAAAACCAGTCACTTTACTCCAAAATGTACCATCTAACTACACTATAAAGATAGCTCTATTAAACAGAAAATTATATTCTCAGAAAAATATAAGATTTTATACAGAAGATTTTCAATAACTTTATGTATTTTACTACAATCATTTACTTCTAATCATATTCTTGAAAAGATTTTCAGATATTTTCCTGTAAAAAATACATTTTAAAACTTGAAAACAAAAATTCTGTCAGTCATTGTGAATCATATAGTGTAGTGATGTAGTGTAGTGATGTAGTGATGTAGTGATGTAGTGATGACATATGTTTTATAACAGTGCAGGAAAGACTTCGAGTGTTTCTTATAAAGAATAATGAGGGAAGGAAAATTAGAAATAACACATATAAAGTAATTTTAGATTGCTCTACAGGAAGGACTATGAAAACAGACTGGAAATAACTGGGGTTTAAATGTTGAGATTGGATACGATATTAATACAGGTTTTGAAATCAATAACAGTTGTGCTGTAAGTCAGAACTAAAACATATGATTGATAGATGTATGATGATTGAAAAAAAATTTACCATTCACTGAATATAAAAGATTGGGTATTTTTTTCTTTTCTGTGTGACGGATCTACCAGGAAGACTTCTCAGTTTTGGACTTCCCAGTTGTAGTCTTTCCAAACACAGAATACAGGAAAAGTAGAATAGCCTGTTAGCCTGACAGATTGCATTTATTTGCTGAAAAAGAAGAAATGTAGAGTGACATTAGCTATTATGTCATGTTAAGTGGTTAGATGTGTTTTTAGAGACTGTTTAGACATTTTGATAAGAGATCTTCAAGTTAGACTGCATCATTACAAGGAATGTATTTTCTGGTCTTTGTGTGTAAACTGGTACAAAACTCTTTCTTGTTAACTTCTAGGACAAGAGAAAATGGCCTCAAGTTGCACCAGTTGGGGTTTAGATTGGACATTAGGAAAAAATTCACCACTGAAAGGGCTGCCAAGCCCTAGAACAGGCTGCACAGGGAAGTTCTTGAGTTACCGTCCCTGGAGGTATGTAAAGATGTTCAGTGGTGGACTTGGCAGTGCTGGGTTAAGGGTTGGACTTGATGATGTTAAAGGTCTTTTCCAACCTAAGTCATTCATGATTCAATGGTCTCATCTGGAAGTATAAGTTATTTGAATAATAGAACTGAGAATTTTATTTTTCTAGAGCTCTCTTAGAAGGTTGACAGCACCTGCTATGCTATAGATCTGCCAGAGAAAAACGTTGACAACTGTCACATGGTGCTGCAATAAAAGACTTAGGCAGCCATGATCTATGAAGCCCAGAAAGCCAAAAAAGCCAAATTAATTTTGAGATGTCTTCAGACAATGAGAGTTACAACGTCATTAGAATACCTTTAGTAACTATCATTAAAAGAAAACACCAAAACCATTTGTTAGGTCACATCAGGTTACTATCATCAATGGTTATAATAATACATTTGACTTACCTTGGCCATTATTTTTTAAACAAATCTCCTGCTTTATGAAATAGTCATTTCCTGGATTGATCAGTACAGAAAAGATAGGGAAATAAACACCATTTTTTACATTATCATTGGTCAAATGATTACTGAATTTCAGTAGTATACCAGCTATGAAGGATAATTTAAATTCTTTTAACAATTTTTTACTTAATTCAGTTTTGCATAAAAATAAATAGTTAAAATATATGTGACAATTTTAAAGTAACAAAAGATTTGTAATTTCCAAATAATATATAGTTTTATTTTAACAAGAAAGTTGTATCATACTGATATATAATTGCTTTTAATTACCCTTTGAAAAAACATTTTCTGGGAATTATTTTTTTGTAGTTGATTTTTTTGCTGATTGGCCTAAAAAGATGCAATGAAATTTTTCAGTAGTTTTGAAGGTCATGTCTGGTGACCTTCCCAAATCCCTCTAATAATTTTTTTTAAACAGAGTTAGAAAGCCTCAACCCACAGAGAACCTGGATACTGGGATATGTTAAAGAAGTGTGGGAATTAGAGTTATTACCCTACTAGAATATCACTCACACTCCCTTGCTTGCTCTGCTGAGCATTACAATAGGTAGGTCTCAGCCTCTCATCCTAGCAGGGAGATCTCTACTAGCCGAAGAAGGCTGGTCCCAAAGTTGTGTTGGATTGTGCTTGGATTGTCACTTCTTGGAGCTCCCAGTCTCAGGTGTTACCAGCCAGAGTCCCCGAGATTCCCCTTCTATTTATCTATATGTATCTTCCCCAATTTCACACACTTCCTCTACCTCCAGGATCTTTTCTCCAACCAGTAGCATCAACACTTTCTTTCTAGGTCCCCTCTTTCCAGGGCCACTTCTTTTTGGTGAACACTTCTCTTAGGTTTTTGTCCCTGGTTTTCCCAATCTATCCAGGCAGTTTTTATGTGCATAGACACGATGCATGATCAGTTTCCCAAGTGGTGTTTCTGCTGCATGTATCTTCATTATTTGGAGGATTCAGGAAAAGATCCTTGATTTGTCATTATTTATATCATTTTTCCTAAACCCAGACTTTGTGAATTTTAAGGCGGGAAAGGGGAGAAGTCCTGCACCTAGGGAGGAACATCCCTATACAACCAATATATACTGGGTGACAGTTGTGTGGAAAGCAGATTGTCAGAAAAAGACCTAGAGGTCCCAGTGAATACTATGTTGAACATGAGCAAGCAAAGTACCCCTGCAGCCAAGAAGGCTCATGGGATCCTGGGCTCTGTTAGGAAAAGTGTAGCCACTGGGTTGAATGAGATGATCCTTTCCCTCAGCACAGGTGAGGTGGAGTACTGTGTCCAGTTCTGGGTTCCTCAGCCCAAGACAGGCCCATAGGAGAGAGTCCAACCACCAAGATGATTAAGGCATTGCAGCATCTTTCATATGATGAAAGATTGAGAAAGCTGGGACTGTTCAGCCTGGAAAAAAGAAGGCTTGAGGGGAGGACCTTATAAATACTTGGAGGGAGAGTGCAAAGAAGGTAGAACCAGGATCTTTTCAGTGGTGTTCGGTGACAGCAAAGGGCATAAACTGAAACACAGAAGGTTCCCTCTGAACATCATAAAATACAGTGACAGTGACTGATCTCGTACATAGGTTAACCAGAGAGGGTATGGAGTTTCCCTCCTTTGAGGTATTCAAAAGCCATCTGGACATGATCCTGGACAATCAACTCTACATGGTCTTGCTTTAGAAGAGGAGTTTGACAGGATGACTTTCAGAGGTCCCTTCCACCATCACTATTTTTTGGCTCTGTAATTCTTTGACTTTACATAATTGCTCTGTGTCTAAAGGTTAATCTATTTTAATTGGAAAAAGAAAAGGAATGTTGTTATATTTCCTATCAAAAAAAGGAGAATAAAAATACTGCAGAAAACAATGCTGAAGCCTTAAGGACATAAACAGCAAGGACTTTTTTAAGGTTTGCTCATATTTACAAAGCTTTTGAAAAATTGTCAGATCAACATTTTAAAATAGAAGCTACTGAGATTAAAGGAGAATATTTTAGCTTCCCTGATGTCCAAACTTGTTTCAAGAATCTCAGAATTTACTTGTAAATTTTTGAAAGAGCTATGTAGCTCTAAAGAGAAAGAGTGAGAATATTAGGACTGTTCAAATAATTACATCTGATTAAATTAGAGGGTGAAAAAATTTTAAAAATTTACCACTCATGTTGGAAGGAAAACAAATAAATCAAAGACTCATGCATATAGCCTTGGAGAGATCAAACTGAAGTGCCTACTCTGAAGCATATTTCATTATTAACAAACACTGTAAGAAAGAGGAGGAAATGAGTGAGGCCCTATGCCTCCAGCATACCTTAGCTGGTATGCTGAAGGTGGTCAGGTAGGGTATGAAACTGTAGCTTGAGTTCTAAAATAGACTCTTGATTCTGTGTGGCAAATATTACAGATGATGCCTGAACACTGCTTTACTGGCCTAATTAATAATTCTAAGGAGAAATTGTATCCTACAGGCAAAGTCTCTCTGATTGAGAGGCTCCCATGAAATTCAACATTTTGATAATTTGGTGCATTCTAGAAAATAACATTTTGTTTGGAAAGTTTCCAACTTCCTACCTAAAACATACACCGGAGATTTATTTTTTTTATTTTTTCCAGAAAAAAATAAACACAACAATACAAGAACTGTTTGAATTCGAGTATTTTTATCTTACATTTTCGTACCTGAAAGGAAGCTTAGCCAAAAGCCTAGAAAGGCCAGAATAATAAAAATGACCTAAAAAGAAGACAGGAGTCTTTGTTAGCCTCAGGAATCATAGCTTTGAGGAAAATAAGGCAGTATTCAGAACTGTAAGTTGTTTTTGTCTTTCTTTTCACTGGTCTAGAATTTTATTTTTTTTATTTTCATCTTATTGAATATAAAAAGTAGTCTTGTATGTGTAAATTGATATAATGCTTGCAAATCTTGAGACAGCAGTTAAGTAAAGTATGTGAATGTACTTATGAAGAATGAATGAAGATGCATACAACACATAACCGCAGAGGGTGTATTAAAAATAGCTATTGGAGTAGCCTTTTTTGTTCCATTTGTATTTCATTTTTAGGCACTGGGAAATTCCTTCCCACTTTTAGCAGGGAGGTTGGGCCTATGGCCATCCTATCCTGAGACAATGATCCAGCCAGGAAATTTTTTCCCAGACATAAATTATTTCATGTCCTACTACTTCATAAAATCAGACAGAACACTGAGACCTCTTCAGGAAAAGAAACATCATCTTTCCGCAGAAGTGTAGAAATAAGGCAAGTCTTTGCTGCCTGAACAAACATTTATAGTCTGGAAAGTCAATGAGTTAGAGTTTCATGAAATTGTAAATTGACTTGCGTTCAATATCCTGAATTTCTTTAAAAGGAAGATTCAAATGTTGAAAAGTCTGTGAACATGGCTCATTTCTATTAATTTCTTAAAATACGAAAGTTTCCTTTGAAGAATATTAATTAAAGAATTTAAAATTATTTCATTTCACTTTCTTCAGTCATATTTATTTATCATTTATTTCTTCATACACTCATAGTCCTCCTGTAGACATATGTATAGAAGAAGATAGATGGCACAAAGGTACACTGCAAGGTCTTTGCTACTTCAGAGATGAGTAACGGATGAATTCTGAAAGTAAAATTGCAACATTTTTCATAAAAATCAACAGAAGGCTTCAACTGTCAGTTGTTGAGCTACAGGATTTAGTAGAACAGGTTAGGAGCCATCATCTGGTGACAGGTCATAACACCTTTTCTCTTCAGTTGCCAATATATTTTAGAGCTTTTATGTGCTGTAACATCTTCTGCAGAGTTGTCAGAACGATGCTGATACTTGAGCACAGCTCAGGTCGAGTAATATCTACCTCTCATTTTTGTCAATGAGCCATATACTCTGGCACAGATAAGAAATGCTGGAAAACTAAACCATAAAAAATTCAGATGGATGATTGGTATTTCTGAAGTGCCTCACTACCATCAACATAAAGGAAGCTCCTCCAGGCTGATCATTTCTCAGTACACTGTTACCACTACAGGGTAAAGGCAAAGCTTCCAGGTAAAATAATCCTGAAGCTCTACTTCTGACACAGTTAAGCTGCACTTCTAAACAAGAAGCCAAAGGAGTAGTACAAATCTTCACTACTCTGTTGCCATAATTTCTGTCTCTCCCCCAGCTTTTGGCAGCTTTATTCTCAGAAGCTTTCATATCTGTATTACATACAAAATCTTTCACCCAAGATTTTGTCTAATCACCTTCCAAAAGTGATTTGTATCTGTGATCACCCTAGCATCCTGAAAAAGAAATTCTGGGTTTCTAAATCAATTAATTACTTTCACAAAATTGTTCTTTCTATGTGATAAGATATCAAACTATAGTTGAAATCTAGAATGATTTAACAAGGATCTCATTGGACGTTGTTGTATGATTCAGCATACAGACATTTTTTTTTTGTGATCTGTAGTTGAGAAAGCACTTATGTGTGTAGAAGGTATGAAGAAACAGCATGAACTTCCTATAAGTGGTTTTGCTCAAAATGCATAAATGCTCCCTATATTCTTTAGTTTTCTGTTTTCTAAAAGCAGTTCTACATACCTGCAAAGAAAGAAAATAATGTTTCCTTCTCTAGAGACTTTCATAACTCCACAGTACAAGTGTGGATGGATCTGATTCCTTCCAGCCTATTTGCTCAGCTACCTAACCAAATAATAACTCTGATTAAACAACAAAGAGTTTTGCTGGGTTTTGGGTTTTGTATTTTTTTTTTTTTGAAAAAATATGAATTCCCTGAAGAGCAAATATCTAACCAGAAGTTAGTTTATGGTCAACAAGAGAAAGACCTAATAGAGTGCCAAAGATTCTAAGGATTGAGGCAGCCATAAGATGTGGGAAGATCAAGTTTTTCACTCTGTTGAACTCCCCATCCTCCAGTAAGTACCAGAAATACTTCACTACTTGTTGTTTGCTGTGTTTTGGTAATTTTTCTGCTAATGCAAGTCACCAGTAAGTCATCAGACAGATGTAAAACCAATCATTTTAGGAATTCAGAAAATTGTGGTTGCATTCCAATATCTGTTGATCAATAGTAAAATGTTTTGTAGGGTGTGTATGTATGATAATGGATGTATTTCCCTACACATTTCTTCAGCTTCTCATTTTATCAGAAAAACAATTGCGTGAATTCCCCATACAAGGATTTGAAAAATATTTTATAAGATAAATTCAAAATTAATATTATATATGTGTGTTTGTGTGTGTACATAAAACTATTGTAAATTACAGTCCATGCTAATCACAACAAATAGAAATTAAGCTGACTTCATTTCTCCATACATATACACATATATGTGTGCATATATATATGGACATTGAAGTATGTGTTGTGTCTAAGTGTAAATCCTTAAAATGTTTTCATTGTAGTAGGGCTAAATAGTCTGCTGAAAAGCAGTTTCAATGCGTTTTTTTCAATGCAGTTCTAATTCATTATCTTATTACTGATTTTTTGGAAGAATATGCACTGTTCATAAAGCATGATTAAAACAAAAGGAAAATGATAAATGTTGAATGAATACATTGTTCAGGATGTTTACATCCTTTCAAAGTTAATGAATGAAAATCAATCCAGGTTCCATTGTTGAGCAGCTATTTTCCACCCCCAACTGAGCTGCAAATACTTTAGTCAGTAATAATACAAAAACCAATAACATTTTAAAGTGTTAAATCAGACAAGTAGACTTTAAATTTAGCCTCAAAGCTAGAGAGTGATATTTTACAATTGAAAGAAAAAACTCCCTTCCAGGCCTAGAAATCTCCAGAGTCAAGGAAAAGGATGTGGGCTCAGGACTAAAAGGTCAAGAGAATGGATGCTGACAGTCCTAACAGCCAGGTTGGATTTCTCAGTTGGATATTACAGCCCCAAATTAAATGACATTGGTGGCTTTTTTATAGTTTGTTTTTCTTGCAAGACTAAATTGACTCTTTAAATTAAAAGTATAAATTTAAAAAGCATAATAATATTAAATATGAGCTATTCTGTTGTCCACTTAAGTGGAGCTAGCAAAAATGTTTAACTTCTTTGAATAGGTTGTGAGATTAGATCTGGTTAAAAAATATTGTCAGAAATGTAATATTTCAGGGAAATACTAAATCATATCAATGTTTCATACAGAAATCAAGGAACCAAATAATTCCGTTTCCTAAGTCTTCCAAATAAATTTAGAGCGATTTTCCCAGGTTCCTACAACTCATATTTTATGCCTGGGGTCTTAGAAGCATTAGCTATACTACTCAGACTGTGCAGCCTGAAGTCTGCTGCAGTCCAGGTCTTAAGTGCCTATATCTCTATATTTAATTAGTTGTCTGAACTCTGTTTGCTTACTATCCTAACCTGTCTTTTTATCTTCTACACTTGGTACTTTAACTGCTTTCTGGGAGACACACCAAGCTGCTTTATCTAACTATCACTAATCATAAGGTGGTTTCTACAGCCAAATGGATACATCTAGGGAACATAAACATCTGCTCAAGTGTTCTGATAAGCTCAGAACCTCTTTCCCTGTATTGATTGTGACTACAGATAGCATTTTCTGAGATGAGTACTATGCTGAATAATTTGTCCCAGAGCTCAGAGGAGATACAAGTGCAAGATTCACCTTATTGCTTGCAAATTAAAGTCTTAATTATTAAACTATATTTCCACTTCGTCCCTGTATTGTTTCTGGTCTTTGTGTTCTCTTGCTAGCCCTTACTACTTCCTCCCTCTTCAACAAATTGTACTCAATTTAAAGAGACAATAACTTCCTTAGAGACTTTAGAGTCATTAGCTAAACACTTTCAGTGATTATTAGAACATGGTAAGGCTATTAATCTTTTAACTTTTAATAGTATGCATGTCCCTAGTTAGTTACTCAGGATACAGTTAGTTTTCATTGTTCCATTTTCACTTGTTTAATTCATTCGCTGCTTCACTGACATGTAACAATGGTCACAGACAGAAAATTCAACAATCCCCTTGTCTCTGAGATGTGAATATATTGGTGTATACTTTTGTCTTTGAAAAGTAATGTTCTAGCAGAATGTGTATCGCTTTAGTGCAAAAACTTAGGTGGCAAAAAACCCCACAATATTCAGACCAGGATATTGTAGCAAAAATCTCAAATTTCATTTTTATCTATTATTCAAGCATGTGCCAAAATAATTTATTTGTCTTAATGGGGTTTTTTAAACAATAAAAACCACTGTGTAGCTGTCAGAAAAATAAATTGTGAGTAACTCTAGGTGGGAGAAACAAGCTCTGTTAACAGAACAAATACTTTCTTTGCTACAAAATTTTCCACATTTGACTAAAGTGAAATACACCTTTTTAAAAAGGTGAAATACACCTTTTAAAAAATCTAATCAAAGCAAAAAAAACCAAACAAAAAAAAAGAGAAAATTTGCAAATGTGCTTTACAATGTATACATATTTCTATGGATTTTCACTTAAAACAAATATAAAAGTACTCACACCTCTCCCCAGGAAGCCTCTTTTATTTTTTTTTAACCATCATAAAATTCAATGTTTCCTCTTTTCCAATTATCTGTGACTTCACCTAAGTAAATTAAATGTCCTTTTAGAAAAAGTTCGTTATTGCTAATGACATCTGTAAGACTTCCCTTGTACACTGAAGCAGTCACTGCTTCGTAGAAGGCCACTAAGTTGGTCAGACTGGACTTGGCCTTGGCAAAGCCACGTCAGCTGTCCTGAATCACCTCCCTGTTCTCTGTGTGCCTTAGCACAGATTCTAGGAGGATCTTTCCCATTATCTTCTCAGGCACAGAGGTGAGGCAGACAGGTTAGTAGTTCCCAGGGCCTTCCTTTCTGCCCTTTGTAAGGATGGATAAAATGGTTTCATCCTAAAATATTATTGAAAGAAACCATGATGAGTGGCATGAATTTTATGATGCTAATTTTATTCTTGCTAATAAAGGCAAAGGTTATCCCCTGAGTAACTGTTTATTCATGCAGTAATTAATCCTCTCAAAATCAACATATTAAATCTGGTCCTGGATGAAGATTAAGACAGTTTACTCCTTCAAGATTCTGTTTCCTGAACATGTGAAGTAGTTTCACTGCTTTGAGCAATAGTAATTAATTACAGCACACATAAGTGTCACTGTCATATACAGTAGACCATTATTATTAAAAACATGTATCTAGAGGGTAGAGATCTTTTAAATCACAGCATTTCTTGTTTAAGATAATGTTCCCTTATCTTAATGTCCACAAGCTCTCATAAGAACACACCACTGCAGACTCAACTGGTTTAATCTTTTATGTAAAAGGAAATATTTTGCCTAATTCTGAGAACCCTCTCTTGAATAGAAGTTACAAATCTTCCAACAAAGTTATTTTACTTTTTATGAAACTGCAGATATTAATCAGACTGACACACACTCCATTCAGAAAGAATAAGTAGAATCATAGAATCATAGAATGGCTTGGGTTGTAATGGACCTTAAAGATCATTTAGTTCCAACACCCCTGTCATGAACTGAGACACCTTCCACTAGATCAGGTTGCTCAAAGCCTCATCCAGCCTGGCCATGAACACCATCAGGGTTGGGGCATACACAGCTTCTCTGGGCAAGCTGTTCTAGTGCCTCACAGTAAAATGTTTGATCCTAACATCTAATCTAACTGTACTCTCTTTCAATTTGAAGCCACTGTCCCTTGTCCTATCACTACAGTTCCTGATGAAGAGTCCCTCTCTGGCTCCCCTATACACCCCCTTCAGACACTGGAAGATGCTGTGAAGTCTCCACAGAACCATCTCTTCTTCAGGCTGAGCAGCCCCAACTTTCTCAGCTTGTCTTTATAGTATAGCTGGTCTTGTCATCTTATCAGCTTTGTGGACTTCCTCTGGACTTGCTGCAGCAATTCCATGTCCTTCTTATGTTGGGGACACCAGAGCTGGATGCAGTACTCCAGGTGGGATGTCACAAAAGCAGGGTAGAGGGGCAGACTCAAGTCCCCTGTTGGCCATGCTCCTTTTGATGCAGCCCAGAATACAGTTGGCTTTCTGGGCTGCAAATGCACATTGCCAGCTCATGTCATTTTTCATCAACCAGACGACAGCCAAGAAACTAAAAGACAGACACAGTAACAATTCTATGACCCTGGGTCACAAATTGAGTTGCTGAAGCAGAAAGCATATGGGGTACCGAGCAGCACTTGAACACTTTCAGATCACTAAGAAAGGTGCTAGTCACTCAAGATAAAATATAAAGGTACAGGGTCCATTTCTCTTGCCCTACTTTGAAAAATACAGGTAAGGATGTAGAGAACAAGGTAACAAATAGTTGTATACTGTCAGCAGGTTACTGGAAAGTCTTGAGACAATGGGTAAAGATATTTGGGTTTATATCCTATTTAACAGTAAAATACATTATGTTTCTTTTAGATTATAATACTATTCAATATCTGCAGTGTTGTACTTGAGGAGCAAACTGATTTCAATGTATTTCTTTTCATCTTAGATGCTTGGATAATTTCCTTGCCAGGTTTTATTTTTCCTTGTCCAGATGCAAATTATTTTTTCAAAATGAGTTTGACAAATTTCCAGATCTAATTAGGAGTATTTTATATTTATCCTAAAGAAGTAACAGGACTCCAATAAGAGTAAAATAACACAAAATCAGCACCCTCTTGAATAGAATGAATTGCAGGACTAGTAAGGTCTAGTGCTGCACATTATACATGGAAATATACTCTGTACCAATCTCTGCATGTTTACAATTAGCTAGATAAGGTAAAGAATCCTCTGGAATGAAAAATACAATTTTTTATAAAATTACTGATCGTCATCAGAAATTAAATAATCATGACAGGTCACAAATAACAACATGCTTTGGACCTATGAGTAGAAATGCAATAACAGACAAAACTGATTACCCAGGTTTCCTTATGAGAAAGGTCAGAAAATGGGCAGAAAAATAGGCAGAAAAACCTGCAATGACATAAAGTTATATTCTTAAAATTTTTTCTAGGAATTGATGGAATTTGCTATATTATATCTATGTCTTGTGCATTGCTGGTTTCAAAGGACAGTGCACTATTGCTATCAGGACACACACCAGAAATCTCCTGGCCTGGAAGCTGTCTACAGATATAGGCAAGACTGATTCCCTATCTTCCACAAGACAGATTAATTTCCTCTGATATCACAAGTATCTTTTTGGTGTCAATCTCCACAATTTCTATATTGTTCTGAGTACTATCCTTTGAAATGAGAATATCTTAGTCTAAGAGCACTGAGATATTCTGGTTCTGATTACAGTACTTCCTAAATATGAGAAAGCATGAGATATAGTGGGAGATACAGATGTTCATCACACTTAAATGACTGCTAATGAAGTTGATTCAATTTACCATGGAGGTTAACCATCACCTGTGCTAGAAATGAGTAAGTCTAAGTCACATTGACTACTCAACTAAATATCTGTTGACTATAATGGGAGCTTAAACAGGTAGCTTACCTGCACATGTGGAAACATGGATTTTATTGTTTTAATGTTAAAATTAATTATCCCATTGTAGGTGTCCCAAAATGGACTTCTGGAAAGGCAAGAAAAGAAAAACATGCACTGTTTTTTAACCTGGGATCACATGATGATTAAGTGTAAAATTTAGAAACAGGCATGTAATTTATTTGTTCAATACAACTATAATAACCTTTCATAATTTACTGTAATAGTACTGAATGGCACTTTGAATATTTGTCTTCAGCTTGCATTTTATTTTTTCATAAGATGAACTAAAGCATAGAAAGCCCATTTTTCAAAGCTTTTAAACTGAAACCGCAGTAGTAGCTCACAACAGATTTTGAGAGGGATTCTATACTAAATGCCAATAATTTTCTCACTCTGTGAAACAGTAGTGAAACTAGTACAGGATGTCAAAGGAGAAGTACGGAAATGAGCGAAAATATATCCTCTGATGGCCTCTGTACTATTTTTATTTCTTCCTGCCAGGGGCTGCAATCAAACAATGCACAATGAATATTCATTATAGAGCTGAGTAATCGATTCTATTATTTGCTTTTATACACTTCACAAAACTAAGTTCAGAAGAGAAAGACACATCTGGTTGGATGATGAAGCAATGTCTCTCTGACTCTTTCACTTCCAGAATGCTGACAGAGACAGTATTCAGGAAATGAAACATTCCTCAAGAGTTCAAAAACTAACATAAAAGACCATTTTCGCTGTTGTAAATAACTTAGAAATTTTTTTGCTGACAGCAATATAAATGTGCATATTTATGTTATCAAATGTATGATCCTTAATAATTTGCGTTAAGAGGGTCTAGGTTTCACTCTATATGTGGAATATTCTGTACAAAACGCCCTGATTTACATCATCGTCAAGTTACTTTTATTTACACTTTCATGTTACTCTTACAAAAATTGATACGAACTAAGTCTTGGGAGGTTTATGAAAAAAAGGTTTAGAAAAAGGTAGTATAAAAATTGTGTTTCAGTTGCCAAGAAGCTGAAAGGCAGAAAGAGATAATTTTTTTTTATTCCTACTGGTTGCATCACTGCTACCATGCAAATGACTTCTTTTTCATGTTCTTGTAGCTGTGAGTAAAACTCATGGGAAACTGTCTTAAACATTTTGCTTATCCAAACGTACAAAAACTTCTCAAACCTTCTTTAACTTTACAGGTCTGATGGGAGTAGAAATCTTTCAAAATGTTATTTGCCACCTGTGTTCTCTAACTTTTAGAATATTTATCCAAATCCCAGTGTGCTTCCATTGCTGCAATGCCAGTGTCATTTTAAGCTTTCTGTTCAGCATGATTTTCACTATATAGCTTCCCTCACTCTTTTATGCTATTTACATTAATAAAGGCAATTTATGTGGCTCCTTTGTTTAATAGAAAACAGGTATTATTAATTCATGATCTGTATACTAAGCTGGAACCTTATAAACTCACAACAAAGAAGGCTGGTGTTAACAAATATTTACACTAAAATTATTAGGTGATTCATAACAGTGCATATAGAACTTGATTGGTATTTCTTCCTATAGTTAAGGCATCACAGAGCATAATTAAGAATACTTAGAAACACCACCTCCATCATTTAAGAATGATCCATTATGTTCTTTGTCTGACTGAAAACAACTTTTGAATATAAATGTCCTAATTTCTTCTTAATCAGCAGTTCCACAACACACACACAATGATATAGAAAGTTTTCAAGTTTATCTCTTCATGAATTCATGTGCCTCTGTAGAAAAATCTAGAAAAAAATTTGTTGAAAGAAGCAATTTAAGGAGTGATATGATTTTCAGAAGAAAATTAATTTCTAAGAATTAACATTTGTGTTCCCATCACAGAAGTTTGTTTTCTTGTTTATTTTGCCCCTTTCTTTGAATGCAGACTACTCTTGTATGTTCTTAACTTTGGCAGCGGTTAATTTGCAGATGTTTTCAAAATGTGAACAATGCAGTGTGACCAGTATTTCTCTGTAGGCTCGTCAATAGAATATATAAAATCGGTAGATGGGGAAGAAAGAAAATAGTCAACAAAATATTTTATTGTGTGGAGTGGGAGCTGGTTTTTTTTTAAAAAAAGCAGGTTTTATGCTAGTTTTTCAAGTTTCTCTCCCCTACCATCAGGGAAATACAAAAGCTATTGGAAGTGCCGTCTTTTGAACAATGGCTAAATTCATTTAGAGTTTAGTGCCAACAGGTAAGTAATATGTATTTGAGCCTTCTCTCCCATTTTCTATTAGGGCAGTGAAATTGTGTGATCAAGAGCAAAAGTAATCTTTAATAACATAATACAAAGGATGTAGGCAGTTTAGCTCAGTATCAGATAAACATTTACTCTGAGAATCCATGTAAATCAGAGGAATCACTATTTGTGAGTCTTGGCCCTGGACGTGCTTAATCAGCCTGAATTTTCTATTAATGACTTCTGAATAGTCGTGACAAAACTAATTACTTTAAAGATGGGCAAAGAGTTTTGGCAGGAAAAGACGTGACATTTTATAATGGTAAATAATATGTCCCCTTCTCAATATGCATCACTGCTGTACTATGTGCAGTGCATACAAAAAAGGAATGGATTATGCATTAAGTTCATCAAATAAGAATTCTAATTCAAGTGTTTTTCACAGTTCTGAGGTCTTCTAGGTATTCTTAACAAGAAATTTATAGGATTGATCTCATGGTCTCATGTCTGGGGTTTTTTGCTTCTTTTGTGGCTGGATTGGTTTTTTGTTTGGTTAGTTTTTAACTAAAGTAGAGGGGAATTCAAGGAGAACGAAAATGGATTAGAGAATAAAGCACTATTCAGGATTTGTTGCAAGACTATTACAGACTGTTCATCTTAGTTTTACCACTCACTTGAGTCCGAATTCTTCAAGGTCATCTTCTTTGCTTTTAAATACAACATAAATCAAATTATCAGCCTTGCTATACAAACACATTCCTGAGTATTAAAAAAAGCATATGGATCATTTCCTTAGGATTGTTTTCCTTAAATCCTCAATGATTTTACTCCCAGCCTGTAGTTGAAGGATATCAGCATTTGCTTTATATTATCTAGTCTTATTTCAGATTTGAGGGGGGAGTAATTACTTAGTAAAAGGTAGAATTTGCATGGATTTGCAATTTATTATGGTATCACTTAACATTCCCAAGCTATGGAATATTATACATAAAATAATAGCGATGATAAAAATTATTATTATGCAAAGAAGATTTTTTAAAATAACTCACAAGTGCCCAGTTCCCTTCCTTGTATTTAAATTGTTATAACATGTTATTTCCTCTTTTGTAATGATAATGGGGCATATAGCAATTTTCATGCTAGAATTGGAAAACATTTTAGAACTATACACAGTATGTAATAGATGTGAGATAATATAATGCTCTAGGGATATAAAAACAAGGAAGGTAGGCTGGTATTTAGGTTCCAAGCTAACCAAAACCAAGGACTGCAATACTTATAGTACTGTTCTTTTGTATTTGTAGGTAGAAGAGTGTTGATAACACAGCATCTTGACTAGTGCTTAGCTGTACTCACAGAGCATCAGGGCTGTGTCTCCAACAGGCCTTCCCCAACAGAGAGAGGCTGGGGGTGGAGTAGAGGTTGGGAAGGGACACTGCTGGGACAGCTTACCCAAACTGACCAAAGGGATATTTCATACCCTATGACATCTGCTCAGCTACGAGAAGGAAATTTGTTATAAAGGTTTTTCTTTCAAAGAAACCCTAAATTTTCCCCTACTTTCCCTTAACTTCTTTTAAATCACATCCATAGTTAATGTATGATTTTCTTTTTTCTTAGAATTAAATTCACTAGAATTTGTTCATCTTTTTCCCTAGGTTTTTATGAAGAGCTTCTACTTCAAAAAGAGTCCAAGACACTTCTAATAGATTCAGCAATATTGAAATATCTGTTTTCTGAAATCTACTTTGTAGAAATCTATTTTATATTAATATGATACTTTCAACAGACTATCATTATTTTGTGGCTTTCTTAGAAAAAGATGTCTTGACTTGTGTCTGATTGTTCTTAGGTTCTGCTCAAATTTATTATTTTGTTGTAGGAGACCATTCAAAGAAAAAAATGGCATTACTAAATTCATCAGTGTTGCTGTAATTTTCCTCATTAAAAGGCAGTGTTTTCCCACTGGCTTTTGGAATTTCTAACCATCAACTACTATTAAAAGATCAGTCAATTGTTTGAAATTCATTATGAAAGCATTTTTCAGATGGAATAACTAATTGAATTTGACATTAGATGTAATTCAGGGTGAGGTAATTAAATTTTGTCTGCTATTGACACTGGTTAGTCACATGTATATTTAATTTTATTTCATAATTTTTAGAATAAAATATAACAGTATCGAAACAGTTCTACAGATTTAAGACAATCCCCATTTTCTTATTTCACTTTTTTTTTTCACTCAAATATAAACCCAAAATTATGGAATTTACAGTTTTAAACTGGCTCTCTGTTATGTTAAGGTATTTAAATGCAAGCTGTCTAAAAAGACTTAAAAAAAAAAAGCAAAACCAAAAGGAAACAGAAATCAAAGAAAATAAAATTTTCTGGAAGAGGAAATCTGAGTCTTTCTCACTTTTAGATCCTTGCCCACAGAATAAGGCCCTCTATCCTTTATTTTGCCTGAAGATTTCTCACATTCTGAAAAGTCTTCTTTAACATTGAAGAATATCAATAAAGATAATTATCTTTCGGTTTTGCTTGCAGAAGTGTTTCCTGATACACTATTTCACACGTATTTTCTTGGTCTGAGAGTGACCTTGTCTATGACAATGTATGAGAGAAGCAAGGATTCATCTCAACTTTAGCAACATGAATGTTGAGTCCTCCTCTAAGCAGTGCGTCTTGGTTCCTAAATCCCACTGGAATGAGGAGACGACAATGTTTTCTACCCCTAATGCACAGTGGTAGAACAGGGAACCTCATTGCCTCCATGAAACACAGAGAGGTTTCACTTTCAGGTCACTACTTCCAGTCTTCTTGTGTTACATTACATTGGAAATCTGTGGCAGAAGTGGCAAATTAAGCCCATCTGTGGAATCTCAAGTGAAAACTGGTAGTACTAGATCCTGTTTGTAAAGAATGGAAAAAATTGAACAAACAAACCTTTGCTCATAAGAGACGTAATTAGGAAAGAGTCTATAGATAAATCACAAAATGTGAATCTGAAGTGCATTTTCTTTTTAAAGGTAGCACTTCTCTTCATATTGGAACAGGCATTATAGTTTATATTCAAAATACACTATGCTGCTTGTAAATGATATTAAAAGTCCTGCACTGCCTCCCAAGGGCCGTTTCTAGTGATTTAAGGGGAAAACTGATGTGAATGCTGAATAATGTCATTTTCCCTTCTATATCCCATTAAAAACTATGCTTTCTTGAAAATTTTTTTTGCTTTATTTTCCGCCTTCTACAGTTATGTTGCAAGAAGTCCTTATTTATGGTGGAAATTCTCACCATAGTTCAATTTAATTATATTTTACTGAAATTGACATCCTAAAAAAAATGCTCCCACTTATTTTTATATATGTCTCATTTTTCTTCTTCACCAGACTTAGCTAAGTAATTACAAAATAAAGTAAGTTCTATGAAAAGGTAATTGTAGTTTAACACCAGTCAAGTACTAGGACGAAAATTAACTCTATCTCAGACAAAACCAGGAGAGCAATATAAAAGAATTAGAACTGTTGGGCGTTGATATACTACCGTCTGCAGTAAATGGTGATGGTAAATAGCTATTTCAATCTCAGTATAATAGCAATGTAAGGAAGTTATATTGCCTAATTTTGTGGGGGACAAATCAGTTGCAAATTATATAACCAATCACAATTTAACAGATTTAGAGATTACACATTCATAACATTAAAACTGTGTTTTTTCCCAACAAATTGGTAGGAATGAATATTCATGTAGTGAATATAAAGGTTTTTTTATTTCCAATTAGAAATCTACAGGTAATAAGATTTCACTGTAGAATAAGAAGTGTTTTCAATTCACTAGGGAGACTTTATCAAAAAAAAAAAAAAAACACAACAAAACAACCCCCAAACCAGACCCTGTTTGTCTGTAACTCATAAATTTTCTAAACACTGCACTTGAAATTTTTAATTAAGAAAATGAATCTTTTTCCATGACATGTTATTAATGTCATAATAGTTAAAATTCTATTAGACTTTCAATAGCATATCTCAATTTGTATATTTTTAGTACTTGGCTTTAGGATCTTTTCTCCACTCTAAGCCTTATTCTGCCAGGACATAACTCTGGGACGTTTATATGGAGAAATTATAGGTAATAATCTTTTGTGAGGTTATGAATGGAAATTTAATTTTCAGTTTAATAGAGATTTAGTT
Organism: Corvus cornix cornix; assembly: GCF_000738735.6. NCBI lineage: Eukaryota > Metazoa > Chordata > Aves > Passeriformes > Corvidae > Corvus > Corvus cornix. The sequence continues at coordinate 137,358,800 of NC_046333.1, read as the reverse complement.
TATATTTTTGGACGTGATGCATTTTCATAAGTTTCTTACTGTAGCTGTTGTTACAGTGAACTGAACATCAATGACCATGAACATTAACACAATTGCTCCACTGTAAATCTAATAATAAAACACAAAGAATTTCAGTAGGAATAAAAACTTAATTACAGTCAAATAATTTGATAGTATATCAGCAAATTTTATACATTTTCATGCTCACTGTGTCTTGATTTCCTGATGAGTCCTCCTGATTAAGGAAAAAATTATTTCAAACTTACAAAAAATTTTCATTTTAGTGACATTGACTGGTAGTTACAAGGAAGTTCACACTCATGGGATGAGCTCTCTGAAACATTTCCTTAGAAGGGCTCATGCAGTTAGACAGCCTCATACACTGGCCGGCCTGATTCAGTCCAGTTTGCAGTATCCATCTTCTCTTTTAGAGGTAATAATGGCCAGGGTCAGTTGAAGAAAAAAATGCTTTTGTGTCATGTGTAAGAATAAATTAAACATTAATCTGAATATAAACTACTTTAAGATTACTTAGACAAGGTCTCCAACATTTTGCTCATCAGGAGTTACTCATCTGGCCTTTAATTAATCTGATGATTCTCCTCCATTAACTTTCAGTTCAGTTCAAACTTCTGTTCACTACCATGACACAGTACTGATGTTTAGTTTCTGATTGTCTGTACTCTCAATCTTTAAACTCAAATTAGTCATGGAATAAGCTGAGTTGGAAGGGACATTCAAGGATCACTGAGTGGAACTCCTGGGCCTGCATAGGACCGTCCCCAAGAGCCACACCATGTGCCTGAGAGTATGGTCCAAATGCTTCTCTAACTGTCTCAGGCTTGATGCTGCAACCACTTCCCTGGGGAGCCTGTTCCTGTGCCAAACCACTCTCTGGGGTGAAGAACCGTTTTCTAATATCCAACCAAATTGTCCCCTGGCCCAACTTCAGGCGGTTCCTTTGGGTTCTGTTGCTGGTCACAACAGAGAAGAGATTGATTAAGTACCACAAGATTGCTTCTTACTTCAACTGTTGTAAATAGAAGAGCAGTTAATCTTTCTCCAAATCTCTCTGAAACACTCTTCTATGACTAGAAAGCAAAGAAAATAACATACTGTGTATTTGTCTACTAAGTAAATAATACCTTTTTATCAAAATCAGCTTTTTAATAGATATAGAGTTTTAAACTTCTGTCAAAAACCTCTCCCACAAAAGTATACACTGGACAACTACAAAGAATTGAGAATGCAATTCAAATGTATACACAATTATTAAGATTAGAAAGGGATTTTGTGAAATTAGTTTTGCGACCCTACTTGTAACATCAGAGAAAAAAGAGGACAAAGACTGGTATACTTGAAGTATGTCAAAGATTTTCACATTCCAATATTTCGGATCGCCATCTATGATTTAACCAATCAAATTTTGCACTAGGGAAGATCAGATCCAACAGTCAAGTAGGAAATTCAAGTGTTTTAACTGAAGGTTTAATACTTATATCCTTCCTGATAATGAGTGGTATGGCACCTCCAGCCTAGATCATTCACTTTGTGTATGTAATCATCTGCTGGTTGGGCCCTTTCTTGAGAAAACCAGTCCTTTTCATGAATCATACCCTGGCAAAGATCCCAAGCACTGTATGCATCTGCAACTCAGCTTCTCTACTTTAAAAAGGCTCTGCTGCTGAGTTTTGAAGTCATCTCTCGAAACTGGGTTCCCTCCTTTGGAAGATAAGAGATCCTTGATTTGTAAAGTGGTTATGATTATAATGGACACTAAAGTTTGTATACAATTGTACATGTGTATATGTGCGTGTGTGTATTTGCTTACATATGTGTATACAACATGCGGTGATCATTACTATGATTCTTAATTTTTAGTGATTGCTTTAGACAAAAGAAATGTGTAAGGAATGCCTTAGTAAAGATATTTTAGTAGGGAAAATACATCTCCCTGCTACAAAAGCTAAAATAAAGCAGCAAGCATGATATGAAGCACATAGAAAAGCAATGCTGGCTGGAATTTAAGCAAAAAAATGAAGAGTTTAAGTGTGTACACCAGTATGTGTGGGAGCTTAGGCATGAAGTTTTAGAGGATTTAGAAGAGAGTGCCAGAGAATTAAATTTTGGGAAGTGGGAAAAAACTTCCAGCAGTCATATTTGTTGGCATGCATGCTGATCTTCCCAAACACATACTATTCAGAAACCATTTCCTATACCTGTTCCTTACCTGGAAGTCTGGTCAGATTAACTATGAGCTAAAGTTTATGCTCTCAAGCAGCCCCGGGGCTTAGCTTCCAGCAATCCTTTATAGTAAGCATATTAGTCATCTTCAGCTGGAGATGAACTTGAAAAATAGCTGAAATATCCTCCAAATACCAACCAGATGTAGAACTGCCACAGGTTCTACTCATGGGAAAAATGTCACTATGTCTGTTAATCAACATTTTATTTCAGCTGAATCTCTTTTCACAACATTCTGAGGACAGTATTCAGGCATGATATGAGAAATTCAATAGCACCTCACTGCAGGTGCATAGGTTATGCCATGTCATATGTGACCTCAGCTAGCCAAGTGCAATGTTTTCATCCTCTGCCTCCCTATCATCAATCCCAACTTTCTCCAAACTGTTTTGATCTTTCTCTAAATTCCACTTCTTCAGACAGAAGTACTTTTTAGACTTACCTTATCAGTACCCCAAAGTGTTTACACGTCAGAAAGAAATGGCATAAAAATAAGTTCTATTCATCAGTGACAGGCAAATATCTTAATTTTCATTAGTTTTGACAGGACTTAGTTTGCCATAGGTAATACATGTTTACAAGTTGTATTTTATTAGCACATCACATCATGTTGCAATGAATTACAATTTGTCACATAGTATTACTATTATGTTGTATCTGACAGGACACTGCTTCCATCTAAACACACTAAGAAGTTAGCAAACTTACGGGAATTTTATGCGTTTTGTCTATATCTTCAGCTCTTAGAAGGTGGGGTAGTTTGTTATTGGTCAGCTGAACAGTACACTGGTAATGTATGTTTTGGCACCAAATAGTATAAATGATTGACTGAAATCTTAGGGGGTTTTTTCCCATGATTTTCTGGCTTTTAAAAATTCAATCATTAGCAAGTTTTAATACAACATATAAGCTCCAACATGCTTGGAGCTAGAATCCACTAGTGGCCTAATCCTGCACCATTTAAGTAATTAGGTGCTTTGTCACCACCTTCAGCTGTTTGTTCCCTTTCAATAAAAGTGCTCAAACTCAACTGCACTTCTATGAGTGAAATGCAACGTATTCCAAGCAGAGTTTATTCTGATTGTTTCATAGAATACCACAATAGGATTGCAATGCTAACAGAAATCTTGTGCAACTGAGGAAAAGTAATTAGAAAGGATAAATTAGACATGCTTTCAGGAAATGATGGAAGAACATTGATCTGATGACTCCTTATACAGTCATTTGTGTATTTGAAGCAGAGGTAAAATCTCATGAGACTTAGAAGAAATTATTAATCTATGCAAATATTTATTGCAGCATGCATGGGTCCTCCAGTCAGACAGACGAGGATTCCACAGTATTAGATAGTTCTCATTTTAACCTAATAAAAACATAGAATAAAAAAAATAAGAGAAAAGAAAAAGTTTTTACTACTAAATTAATGGACTAACATGATTAGACACACAATTGAATATTTAAATAGTTGTTTAACAAAATCTTTTTTGAGAGGTGAAGCTTTCGGCTGCTTTAGTAAGAGCTTTTTACAAGTTATAATGAACATACACTGTTCAAAATACTCATCTAGACAGGAAATCTGATTCAGAATCTATTATTTTGTTGCAAATAGTTGTAGTTTAATTAATTACTCTTTAGTATTTCCTGTTACTACTGGTTGCTAAGAGTTTCATATTGATTTACAATTATATTTTCCCAGAAAATCTTAACTGCACCTAAACTGTGCATATTAATTTTCTATAAATTATATATTAAAATCCATACATATAAAGAACATAAAAATTTAACTCTATCATTCATGAAAATGCCATCAGAATCAAAGCAATTTCACCTCTCTTTATCTTAACAAAAAAGCTCTTTACATTCATTTTAAAGCATCTTGTTTTATGATGATGTATTATGAATGTTTTCTTGACCCAACACCTAATTGGTCACCACCACCACTGTTAAGCTTATAAAAAACTGCTAAAGCTTTTTCATTCTAATTTTTGAAGACGTGATTTAACAAATGTTTACTGAAATATGTCTAAGTGATTTTGCGTTAAGCTGCATGACCTGTCAACATTAATTTAATAATTTCATTATGATCTCTTTTATATGCATGATTTTTTTTCTTCTTGGTGTGATGAGTTGACTTTGGCTGCTAAGTGCCCGCTGAGCCACTCTCTCACTCCCTCTCCTCTGTGGGACAGCAGGGAAAATAAGATCAAAAACTCATGGGTTAAGATAAAGTCAGTTTAATGAAGAAAAGCAAGGCTACATGGAGAAGTGAAACAAAGTAAAAAGATTCATTATCTATGTCCAATCCTCATGCAATGTCTAATGTCCAGCCAGTTCCTCGGGAGTAGACACTCAATAGGTACCTTGTCATGTTTTTTATCAAACTGACTAAATCACAGATGTTACTCAGAACTTCTTACATATTATTCAATGATTTCTACTTGAATAAAGCCTGAATGTTGCAACTTTATTGCTAAAGAGGAAAGGAAAATAAACTTCCTACCATTAAAACCAAAGGAAAAGAAAGGCATTGAGTCAAATTAATTTTATTGTTTACTGCAACCAGAATTCTTAAGCCTTTCATTGGAAAAAGTTGTAAAAATGTATCTTTGTACAAATTACACCATTTTAAAATTTCGCCTTAGTTTATAAGCAGGTAAAATTTAAAAACACCTGGAAAAAACAGATTTTTATTTTGTTTTCAAAATACAAAATAGCATTAATAGAATAGGAAGATTCTAGGGGGTTGTTTGGGTTTTGTTTTTATTTTTTTTTTATTTTGAAGGTATATTTTCACCTTTTTTCTATTAACTGTAAGTTAAAAAAACCTTACGTTTAATAGCTGAGGATTACAAAAATGCCTTATTTCATAAGGCACTGCTGACATCTAAAATGTGAGCCCTTTTTTAAGTTAAATTAGACTAATACAGCTCTATACCTAGAGGACAAAAAATTATATGCATATTTCAATAAGCATAAAATAAAAAATATAAGAAAGAATATACAAAGTATCCTCCCCATATTCAATCTGAAACAATTATACCTAGGAGGAAAGGTGCAAGAATGACTTTTAATGTAATTTTTTTGTATGTTTATGTTGAAAATAATGTAAAAATTAGAAATTATTTCTAATTAATAGTTAGTTTCATGATTAGTTTACATTTTTTCCTCTTTTTTTTAAAAACTTTCATGAAAAGCAAATGTTTATTGGAAGGACAATCATACGAATAAGTTAATACCAGAATATCAGCTACAGTGAAGTCATGTGGCTCACAAACAAGTAGGGCACCATTTGCGAGAATAGTTAGTAAACAACTAACGCAGATCCACACACACACAACCCTTTCTCATTTGGCTTGCTAACTTTGAGAGAAGAGCTTTATACAAAGTTTCTGCTGAGTATCAAAACAGTTTTTTGATGCCGGGAATCTAAAGGAGCAGTTGAGCTGGGTTTATTTCACATGAATAAAGAAGAATTGATTGGTGAAATGCCTATTGTGGCAGCCTTGACTCCAGCTACTATGAGACAGTGCTGTTTGAGATCCTGATAACTGAGGTCCAGGCAGTCCCAGAAAGGAAAGAACAACCAGCAGAGATCTGAAATGAGTTATGTGGAGAATTTCACTGACACTGATAGCATTTTTGAGATAATTTAAAACTGTTTTCAAAAAGTTTATATATCAGTCTCTAAGAATTCAATAAATCATAAAAACCACAAAAACATAAATCAGCTACTCATGTAGCTGATTTATGTTTTTGTGGTTTTTATGATTTATTAATAGAAGTACTTATGTACTTCAATTAACAGCTCCTTGGCACCAGTAGTGGTTCTCCCCAGCTAGAGTTTTCTGTCAACCTTTTCTCTAATTTGTGTTTAGATTTGAGTAACTGGTCTAGTACTGAATGTGGTTTTTTCAGGAAACTGAAAATTATTTACCAAATGTGATAGACCTGCAGATGAAAAATCATTTTCATTTGGATACCTGAAAAGAAATTTCTTTTGCAAAACCAGATTTTTTCATATCTATTCTGTGTCCAGTGAAATCCCAGTTGATCTGGTGTCAGAGACTGAAATAGTTCATGCCTCAAACATTGATATAAAGTTTTAAAGAAGCTGCAGCCACAGAAACTGTTGCAGTGGGGATTTTTGCAACACGCATAAGAGACAGCAAGGCCTGTGGAAAAATATAAGGACTGATTCTTGATAGATGTTTTTCAGAGATGTTTATTTTTCAGCTGCATGGAAGGGGACTGCTGAGGAACTGTAGCAATCACGGGACAAACAGGGTCCTTCCCGGGCAGGGGAACACAAAACAACCAGTGGGGAACAAGGTTGACCAGGGAGTAGGGAAACCCAGTGTCTCCCCCCGGACTCCATGCCAGAGGGGAGGAACCCCAACAAGAAACCTCCTTGAAGAACTTTGGACTGTTAGTCGAACTGCTGATTAGATAAAAGGAAACCCACTGTTCAATCATCTCAGGCTGAGGGAAAGGTATGCATCCACAATAGGCCAAAGCCACCATCTGAGTTTGGGGTGGGGAGGAGAGCACAGCTCACAGAAGCCGGGTTTACACAGACTCCCTCCAACTGAGTGGGGAGGAGGAGGTTTTGGGTACATGGCGTAATCTCTGGTGAGAGGCAATAAACACCCATCCTCCAATTACACAAACTGGCCCAGCTGTGGAACCCCCAACCCCACAGGACACATCCATAGGACATTCACGTGAGAGGCTTGGCCCCACAGGGCTGCACGTGATGCAACAGACCCAGAGTCTGCTGTGAGAGACTGACCCCCACCCCAGGGGGACATGGCCAGACATGCCCACCCAGCCTGAGCATGTACACCCATGGGACTCTGTGCCTTCTGGGGGGACCTTCACCACCAAGAAGACCAGCTGGAGAGGATCAACGAACAGCATTGGGATCCATGGAGTGGTGATATTTTCTTTATTCTGTCCCTGTCACTCTCTTTCTGTCCCCCCTACCTTTTTTCTACTTCTTTCTTTCTCTGTCTCTCTCTTTCTCTCTCTCTCATATCTACCATCAATAAAACCCATATTATTGTCACTGGCATATGGTCTCGTTTGCACCTTAATTTGGGCAGAGGAATTTCCAAGGAACCTTAATAATAATAATAATAATAATAATTGGATCATAACATCTGGGTACACTGTTCTTTTGTCTCATATAGTTTTACTTAAAAAGAAAGGGTAAAAAAATGTTGCCTTAAATCCATGAAACACTGATCTGGCATAAAAGCCCCCTTTTTATTTTGCTATCAGTCAGCTTGTCTAGAATTCCTGATAGTGCTTTGCCTCTGACACAGTCATATATAACATGAAGTATTTGTAAGTAACACATCATTTCTTGGATATGCACTTGATAGTCATGTTACAAAAAAATCAAATTATTTCAGGTTTCTTTAAAGCACTAAATAAATTACTTTCAAATTTTATACACAGCAAAGAATGTACAAATATTTATACAAATACATAAAACTGAAGCGCCTACAAAATTCACAAGTTAACAGCAATTGCATTTATTGAGACTGATGATTTTATTACTGAGACAGTTTAAGCCATCAGTGCCTATTTCAATTTAGAAGGTTCAATTAAACAAAAAATCAAATCTTTATTACTTTTAAAGAGGGAGTATTAAACAATACCATTTTAGTTCAGATTGAGACCCAGCCTCTACTGAATTTCATTCTGTTCCTTATTAGATCCCTTGGTCTATACTTAACCTGCTACACAGGAAAAAGGAAATCAAAGCAAGAACTCACTATGCAGAACCTCTTCAGGTGGTCTCCAAACCAATCCATAAGGGAAATCAACCTTCCATTTCTATATATATGAAAGAAACCAAAAAACCCCAACCAACCAGCAAACTAACCAGAAAAACCCCAAAACATACCAAAGAAAACCCTGTCAAATTGATGTCCTTTATTGTGTTCTATGATGCAATATTTCTGATAAACTTAGAAACTACATCAAATAGCTTCCTGAAGCCAACGACATGGTGTTTCTTTGGCAGAGAGTTCAAGGGAATGAAGAGGAGATAAGCTTTAATACTCCTTGTTTAAGAAAACACAAGGAACTCCCGGATGCATAACATCTGCTCAGTAGGACTGCTTGCACAGCAGGTGCTGCCTTTCCTAGGTCTGGGGACTGGGAACTTGGCATGTACTTGAGGACAGCTGCCTCACTCTGCTTGTCATACACTGTGTAGATCAATTCTGAATAACCTGAATGCGCAGGGACAGGTTCAGATGTGGGAACTAGTTACTTCTCATACTTAATTGGACAGAGAGAATTGCTGTATAGGACAGTAAAATACACAGCATTTTCCTATAGGACAGCATTGTCTCAAAGGAATAGCATGATTATTTTACATGGACTAATAGCGATAGGACAAGAGGGGACAGTTTTAAACTACAAAGAGAGATTTGGATTAGATGTTGGGAAGAAATTCTTTGGTATTAGAGTGGGGATACCCCATTCCCGAAGTGCTCAAGGCCAGGCTGGGTGTGGCTTTAAGCAATCTGATCTAGTGGGACGTGTCCCTGGGCATGGCAAGGGACTTGAATTAGATGATATTTATGATTCCTTCTGAACCAAGCCATTCTATAATTCTGTGAATCTATGATGTACTCCTTCATGCCCCAAAATGTGAATACCTTCTTAGATATAGACACAAATCTTTTTACAACCAGAGTTGCCCTTCCATTCCCTTCCATTCCCTTCCGTTCCCTGCCCTGCCCTTGCCCTTCCCCTTGCCCTTCCCCTTGCCCTTCCCCTTGCCCTTGCCCTTGCCCTTCCCCTTCCCCTTCCCCTTCCCCTTCCTTTTTTTTCTAGTCAAATCATGATTCCTTTAATTCACTCACAAGTGAGTGTTAGTTCTGGTAAACTAATCTGCCAGACTGATCTTGAACACCTCTTAATGAGCCTTCATTTATTAAGGTGATTTACTGGTTCAGTGGAACTGGTAGCATAAATAATAGTCTGTTACGTTTTCCTTTTAATTATGTTTGTGCATAAAAACTGGGGGGTCTCAGTCTCTCAAAAATAATTATTAATCTAGGAAAATGTAATTAATACATTATTAGGATTTCTTGAACCATTTAAATGTTTTCTTTTTAGAACCAAAACACTCCATCAAAACATTTTTACTTCATTCTTTTCGCTTTAGGCAGATTGTTCTGAGACATCTGAGCTCATGCCAGTGTAGATTTACCACTGCTGGTGCACACACAGTCCTAGCTATGAAAAATGTCACCTGGACTCTCTATGATTCATGAACTAATTTAGTAAAAGGTTTGTGAGCTCTGTCTCTCAGCTATGCAAAGCAGCATCTCATTGCATAATTGTTCATTACTGTTACTGGTCTGTAATTTTCACAGTGTGCAGATTTTAATTACAAAGGAATAGCTGCTGCCTTGCTTGGTTTTTCTAGCTGGTTCCATGGCAAAGATTTATTGAGGGATATAGGAAGATATATTTAAATCTAAGACATTTATTCTTACAGAAATTTTTTATGAGAAGGCTTATGAATCTCACTCTGCTCATTTAATATTTGCCCAAAACATATAAAATATTTCCTTAATATATTCCTCTGTTTCTCTAGGACCAGTTTATAAAATATCTGAAATGTAAAAGAGCCCAAAATTCTGAATCTTACATCACCTCGAAGTATAAAGTCTTATTTTTTAAGACTGATAGCCATTTACAACTTTGGCCATACTCTCCTCTTGTAAGTTGTATGTAGTAAACACAGGGTAATCATCTGCCCTCTATTTTTAATGGTAAAATTTATTTAAATATTTTCTTGTAGCTATGCTGGGAAAAGTGAATCAGTCAGTGAAATCTCTACATAAAATGCCAAAAAATGTCTTCATTGACTAGATGACATTGCTTCTGGTGTTCAGCCCAGGGAACAAAACCAGATTGTTCACAAAACCATAAAACCACTAGTCCAGGTTGCTCAAAGCCCCATCCAACCTGGCCTCGAGCACTTCCATGGATGGAACATCCGTAACTTCTCTGGGCAAGTTGTTCCCATGCCTAACCACCCTTACAGCAAAGATTTTTGCCTAAAGTCTACGCTAATTCTACCCTCTTTCAGTTTAAAGCCATTTCCCCTTGTTCTATCACTATATGCGGTTTTCAACAGCCCCTTTCCCCCTCTCTTGTATGCCTCCTTCCAGTACTGGAACATGCTCTACCGTCTCTCCAGAGCCTTCTCTTTTCCAAGCTGAAGAACCCCAACTCCCCCACGCTGTCTTCATAGAAGTGCTCCGCCACTGTTGAGACAGTCACGACACACACACTCTCTCCATCCTGAGCAAAGACAAAAAGCACATTTATTATCACGCAACTTCTTTTATACACTTTCTTAGCTACATGTTCATTGGCTATTATTTTGCTACAATACAATACTATTGGTCGTCTATAGTGTACACACATTCTTTGCTAAACATCGGCTAGTATCCTCCGTTTTGCAGCTGTTACAAGTTTTTTCTGTTGTTTATCCTCTTGTTTCTGCAATTCTTATGGGTACAAACTGACTGTATCAAGAGAAATGTCTTCAAGGCCTTCAGACCAGCTGTTGGTTCCCACAGTGCTCCACCCCTCTGATCCTCTTCTGGCCCTCCTCTGGACTCACTCCAACAGGTCCAGGTCCTTCTTATGTTGGGTTTCCCCCATATTCTGACTCAGCAGCCTGTTGTCAGGATGATCAGGCTGCCAGAAGGCTCTACTCTGCTGTAATACTGCTGTACACTTTTAGTAGAGCTGAAAAGAGGCATGAACTTTATTTAAGTTTGGGCCAATATCTGGGTGAGAGCTTCAGAAAAAAACTACCAAACTACAGAAAGTTCCCTTAAAAATGAAATTCCTTCAAGTGTCATCATGAGACTCTGGTTTGAAGACTGAAGACCTTTTGAACAGAAAAGTTTCATGAATACTCACTCTGCTAAATTTCCTGGGTTAACTCTGATGAACAAAGTTTCATTAATAATGTAACTAAGAACATGCTTTGTGTAACTCTAATCAGCTATCAGCGACTGGTATTTTTGCCATAGCATTGCAATGATTGCCCCTATGATAATTGTTTTTATTTTTTTAGAAACCTCTTTCACCTCTGTTAAAATGTAAAACAATATAACTGAAAAAATATCAGTAGTCTATCTGAAGGGACTGTGAACAGAAATACCCTTCACACTGAATCTTTTGGTGCCTAAGGCTTATCAAAAGATCCTGAAAAAAAAAAAAGCAAACAAACAAACAAAAATCCCAGCAAATGCATGCTTATGAAAACCTCCTTATAGAGTTTTTCACACATGAAGAAACACCTAATCTATAATTACAGTGAAAGAGAGTGATGCCTCACTCTGAGCAGCTGAATTGATTCTTGCTGATGCATTTAGGGTTTCTCCCAGACATCCTGAAAAACGAGTGTACTAAAACCAATCATTCAACTCTCAGCACTCTGATGTCCTAGTAATACAAAGGGGTCTGAGATTACTTAATATTTCACAAGGCTTTGCCATGTGATCAAATGCTCTCATGTCAATGGGACCATCCATACATGGAAGTTAAATACAAGGAAGGTTTTCAAGAAATGTGATATTGAATACCAGTGCAATAAACATTCTGATTGTCTACATCTTAACTAGACGAGAAGGATAGATTCTGGTTTGAACCATATAGATACAAAATAAGTCTTTAATCAGTTGGTTTATGTTAAGCACCTAACTAATTTCTACTCAGCTAAAGCTATGCATGCATTCTGGTTTAGACATCAGATGACATCTTCTTTATGACAAGGATCATTTGCTCACCTGCTTCCCGAAAACTGATCCAAGTAAAAAAAGAGAGAGAGAAATGCAGAGATACAGGAGAAGGGATTAGAAAAGAGATTTGAACATTCCATTAACTAAAATCTTTTCCCAGGAAAAAAATAAAATTGGCAAATCTTTCCACTTATGCTGTAACCTGAAAGAAAAATTGTAAAAAAATGGCAGGATAATGTGCTTTAAATACTTCTCTCTAAAGTGTTGACAGAAATAGCAAAGGACTGCTTCAAAATACTGGTAATTACAAAGACTTGCAAGAGGAAGGACATATACTATGGAAATACAGAAAACCAATTTACTTATTGTCTTGGTTTGAAAGACAGGTGTCTGCTAAGGAAGGCAGGAGCCTCCCTTGGAATGGAAAATATGACCCCCTTCCCCCTACATTATTATAATTTTGAAATTAAGGGGCTTTCAGGCAAAGATATGAGAAAAGGAATAACTAGTATATATAACAAGTATATTTATATAACTTTACTAGTATATATAACAAGGCAAACAAACAGCAACAGTGTCAGCAACAACAAACAAAAGGAAAAATAAACCCGAAAAACCCATCAATGAGTCCCTTCCCACTCTTTGAGCAATTTCCCCTTGGGTGCAGTTCCACTCGCAGCCAGCAGGGGCGCTGGCGGCTCCCGGTGAGCAGGGCAGGTGCGATCACTCCCCCTTGGCTGCAGGGGGCGCTCCACAGTGAGCTCGGGGACCACGCGGCACTGGCGGATGGGCTGAATGGTGACAATGGGCTGCAGCAGTAATGTCAGAGCAGCAGCTGGAACAGCAGGGCAGGCTCACCCAAGGTAGAAAGCAGGAGGTGGTAGAAACTCTGCAGCTGTAGCTGGAACTGCGGGGAGGCAGGGCTGGAACGGCAGGGCGTTGTGGCAGGGTAGGGGGTGCAGAGCTACAGTGTAGTGAAAACTCAGAGCAGTGGGGAAAAAAAAAGTGGGGGCAGGACAGTGGTAGCCTGGCTCTGAGTTGGGAAGGGAAAAGCGCCCTGGTGGGGGGGGAAGAGGGCTCGGGATCCTGGGGTTTACCCCTGGGGCAGGCAAGCAGATGGTGAAAAGTCCCTTTTTTAGTGAGGCACGGTGTTTATAAGGTCTCAGTGCAACAGCCACTCCCTGGAGCAGAGCTCCACTCACGGTAGAAGAAAGGCAGCAAAAGGCAGAACCCCGCAGTGGTGACGAATTCTCCCCACAGTGACCGAAGCCTCTCTCCCCTCGGAATGCCAAGAGAACAAGAGAGCTAGGGGCTGCACCCAACCGCGTTTTCTCAGTCCAGATCTCACTGTATCCCTGCCCTCCATGAGAAACCCCAGGTAAAGAGAGAGTAGCCGGCTGGACCCCTCCCCTGAGTTGTGGCCACTTCTTTTGTTCTTTTACGTATCCAGTCATTATTGTCTCCTAGCAACACATCAGGGGGAAAATTCCTTAAGAGAAAGAAAACAAAAGGAGAACTCCTAAAACCCGAACACTTATTTTTATATGACAGCTGTCTCAGTGATATCATAATTTTAATCAAAAGTGTATCAGAAAGTTCTGTAAAATGATTGTCCATGAGCTACAAGAATCTATAATATTTCTTTTAAAATATTTTACTACTTTTGTTTTTTAGATGTCTCCTTTTGTTTTCAGAAGATCTACTTTAGCAGAGTCTCTTTTATTTTTAACCTTGCTGTCTCTAGGAATCAACACTGATAATCCTTGGTATACAACACAGTTCTAGAAGAGCTTTAACTATGTTACTGAAAGAGGACAGAGAGGCTTCTATAATTGTTCTGCAGCAACATTTAGTGCACTGAACAAAAGATTTGGGTTTGTAAGGGGGTTTACTGCAAGTAGAATTTGGAAACACACTGTAGATTTTTCTGGCTTATTATTTTATTACATGTTCTTGCAATTAGTAGGAAAACCATTGAAACGCTTAACCAAAGCAAACCCCTGTAACACTTTAGAAAAGTGTTAGTGGTTTAGAAAAAGTAGACTGTTTCCTGATGCAAATTAAGAAGGAAAGGCTGGGTGCAAGAGTGAGTATGCAAGCAGCAGAATTGGTTGTTCAGGCCAGAGCACAGACTAGAAAGCAGAGCAGGATAAGCGTTTTGGTATGTTTAGGGTCTTTCATTATTACCCTATCCTTGAGTTAGATGTCCAGACAACTTCACAGAGAGCTGACAGCCTGGTGGTACATTAAATAGTCTTGACTGCTCACCTCACTGACTCATCTTTTCCTCTAAACTTGCCTTTTGCAACCAAGCTGAGCTTCTGTATTACTTACTGATGCTATGCCTGCCTTTCCTGATGTATGAGCTGACAGACAGATGCAGATTCTGAAAGTTCCTCAGCAAAAGCTACATGTATTTTTAGAGAAAATATTAGCCGACAGAAGCCATGGAGGGTTTGTGCATCATGAAACATTTTATATGAAATAAAAACATGTCAGTAGCACTAAGATGTTTTGTGACCAAAGCCTGACTGCCAGTGTTGAAACATTTCAAGTTTCCCTCTCTTTGGACTTGGATTTCTCTCTCCCAGGTGTGGTACTCCTCCTGAGTGTGTTGGTTTTGCACAGCCTGATTCTTGGCAACAGGGAGGCCACAGAGGTGGCTTCTGTGAGAAGTTCCTGGAAGCTTCCACCATGTCCAACAGAGCCAATCCCTGATGGCTCTGAAGATGGACATACTGCTGGCCAAAGCTGGGCCAATTAGAGATGATGGTAAGACCTCTGTGATAACATATTTAAGAAGAAAATCAAAACAAAGAGGCAGCACAGTTTAATTCCAGCCACAGAAGAGGAGGAGGTGAGAACATGTGAGGGAAACAACATGGAGACACCAAGGTCAGTGGAGAACGAGGGGGAGGAGGTGTTCCAGGTGCCAGAGCCAAGACTCCTCTGCAGGCCATGGTGACAACCATGGAAAAGCAGCTGTGCCCCTGCAGCCTGTGGGGATCCACAGGGGATGCAGAGATCCACCCGCAGACCGTGGGGGAGGTGCCCGTGCTGGAGCAGGTGAATGCCTGGAGGAGGCTGTGATCCAGTGGAACACCCCGTGGAGAGAGAGGGCCCTTTCTTCCAGGCTGGAGCAGCCTGTCTGTGGAGGACTGCACGCCTTAGAAGGGTGACCCATGCCGCAGCAGTGGAGACTTGGGAGGACTGTATGCCCGTGGGAAGGACTCAACGTTGCAGCAGGTGTAGTAGGACTGCTGCTCGTGACATTGGAACCGCGCTGGAGAAGATAATGGAGAACTGTCTCCTGTGTGAAGGGACCCCATAGTCTCACAAGGGATGGATTCCTCTCTCTGAGCAGTGGAAGAAAACCTTGGGGGACAAACTGACCAAAAGCCCCACTCCCTGTCTCCCTGCACTGTTGGTGGGAAGGAGGGAGGGGTTAGGGGAAAAAAGTGTTCTTTGGGCTTATTTTTAGTTCTCATTATCTTCCTCTGATTTTGTTAGTAATAAACTCACTTTGTAAGATGAGCCTGTTTTGCCCTTGGAGTGTTTCCTCCCAGTCCTTATCTCAACTCATGAGCCCTTCGTTAAATTTTTCTCTCCTCTGTCCAGCTGTGGCAGGGGAGGGTGAGTGAGCGACTTTCGTGGGTGCCTGGCAATTGGCCAGTGTCCAACCATGACACTGAGCCAACCCCCAGGCTGCAGCCAGACACTGCCTGGGGGATGCTGCTGTACTGCTGACAAAGACCAAAACTGCCGATTTGTAGTTGAGCAAATGATAAAAATAATGGTGTATCAGCACATTCCCTTATCCTGTTTAGTTTACTGTTGCACATATTTCCAAGCAGCCTTCTGTAGGGAAAAGCAATGCAGAGATACATGAGGTAGCATAAATTTACTGGAAAAAAAACCCCAACCAACAACATATGGAATGCCTATTTTGGATAAGGCAGAGATATAGCATATAGCACAAATGAATTTTGATTAATTAAACTCTTTTTATTAAATAATGCATAGTAGTCTTGACATTGTGCTTGCACTGATCTGTGCAAGTGCTTCTTTTGTCAGCCAAAAAAGCACGGTATTTTTAAGGTCTTCCCTAGCACTCCTCACCACACTGGCATTGACTCACTAAGATGTGAAATATTATAGATGTTTTTCTTCCCTGACAATTGTCTCATGGAAAAGGTGGAAGAACTGGTATGTTTAATGGGAAAGACTTAGGTTCCCCAGATACTTACAAAGTGAATCTGAGTGAGTGAGGCATTCCAACTAGTACATAAGTGATATATTACAGGATCAAGTAAAAGATAAACTAATAAAATATAGTCATGCAGATAAGACTAAATAACCAAAGAAAGTAGGGCAAGTCTTTCATCTTTATGTTGTTTGGTGTAATCCAGGTCATACTGGTATTAATTTACTGAGAGCAAATTACTACAGTGAAGTAACAACAAAGTGAAGTAACTTTATCATATTTTCTACATCAATTTTATTAACACACAAACCTTCAATAATTGCTGACTCATCTAGAAGAGTAAAGAACCAAAAGTTCAGAACTGAAAAGATATTGATAATAGATTTTGCCTCTCATCTTGGAGATGCAAACTAAATTGGGGTTTGGACAAGTAAATTGGGCCATACAGGAAACTTCCGTTCTTATCATCTAAATTGACTTTGCAAGTATATGTGTATAAGACATTTCTCAGTGCCATGATATTACAGTTATCTACAAATAGAAAAAAAAAAAGCATCTAATATAGTGTAGTGGGTTGAACCTGAGTTGATGGACAGTCTTTTAGACCAATGACGCTTCTCACAATTTACATATTTAAACCGCACGGAAAGGCGGGACTTCCCCTTTTGTCCGAGCTCGCCTGCTGGAAGGTGGGGGGACTCCGAGCCTCCAGGCCCCGCCGGGCCGGGCCGGGGCCACTGCCCCTTCCCCTCTTTTTCCCAACGCCACGGCACGGACCCTGGGTCACTGGGGGGGGACTGTCCCAGAGCCACAGGCAGCTAAAACCAGCCATGGACTGCTCACAGCTAAACCCATCCAGCGCGGCTTCTGGGGACAGGCGGGTCCCTCTCCTCTCCATGCGGAGCCGGCGGAGTCAACGGGAGCCAGCAGAGCCTCCTGTCTGCAGCCAGCACACTTCGTGCTGAACTGAAGAAGACACCATGCAGCCAGCAGCACAGAGGGAGCGAGGCTTTCTCCACCGTAAAGCCTGAACAAGAACACTCTTCAACATGGCAGCTTTGGAGTCAGAGAGAAAGAGAAAGTGAGTCACGTGGGACGAAGCTGAAAATGGCAACGGGAGAAAAGAGGGCGGTGCCGCGATTCTCGCGCGTAGCTTAAAAACCTTCTTGCATGCTGTGGTAAGAAACTGTAATACCACAAACTGTTTGTCTCTTTAATCCATTTGAAGTACATGGGGGGATGGAGAATCCTTGTGTGGCCTGTGAAGATTGTGAAGAGTGCCTATGCCAGGCTATATAGAAGTAGTAAGAGGCTGTTAGAGACTTGTGGCGAAGAAAAGCCCTTTGTGTGCAGGCCAAAATAACTTATCCTTAAAAAGATTAATAACCCCATGTGATGGCCCATGTTTTGCAGTGTGAAGGAACTGTGAGATTTTTCATGGAAGAGATGCTTAATACCACAGCAGATTGATTGTTTCCAGGCGGGTCTGCTGTTGGTGGCAGTTTGGGAACCATGTCCAACTGAAGAAAACCCTTTTTTCCTTAAGCATAAGAGAGAGACTTTTCAAGAACTGGAACACTGACTAACATCCCATGTTCTGTTATCCTTTGTGCAAGTTGGGTAAAAGGAGAAAAGTGCTGGGAAGGGGGGGAGTGGGGGAGGGGAGGATTTGCTTTAATTTCTTGTTATTTTCTCTTTACTTTTAATTCTATTAGTAATAAAACTCTTTCATTGTACTGCAACTGTTTAAGGTTTGTGCCTGCTTTGCTTTCTCCTAATTCTTATCTCACAGAAGGAAAATAAGTAAGTAATGAATATTTTGAACCAAAACCACTACACTTAATTGGTGTTTCCGCCCGGTTTCGAACTCGACCCGCTACATATAGTACACTTTAAAGTCATCTAAGTGGATCAATAAGTAAGTTCCAGAATTTTTAACTGTGAAGAGTGCTGTTCTCTTCAATCTTTATCTAGTAAACAGTAGTACTCAGAGGCTTGGAAGCGTGATCTAGTATGGGCACAGAAGTCAGTAATATATCCAAAACCCATACTTGAATTCATTACATTGGGAACCAAGGAGTGCCAATATCAAAACATTCTGTTCTCAATAGAATTTTCCATGGTACCTTTTTACTTGCAATAGTATCTCTAGTGTGACTTCCATTAAAAAATCCAATAAAGAATTGTAAGATCAGCCCTATTTAGGACACCAAAGGAATGAGAAATTAATCAAATGAAGTTATTCTGTGGTAGTGTTGGTTCAGCAGCAAAATGACACAAAGGCATATCCACACAGTTTACTAAAGCTTAATTTGGATACTTGTGATCAAAGGCTTTGAATCATTACAAAGAAATGTCAAGATTGTGACATTGAGGCTAGAATAAATCAGACAGAAAAAATAAGACAGAAAGGAAAAGAAACTAAAAGAAGTGAGAACCCCAACAAGAAAATTACATTTCTAAAATTGCTTTTTCCAGAAGGGAAAAAAACACCTGCTTATTTTTTCCCCAGAAAATGCATTTTCTGAACTATGAAACAAAAGAGTTCCTCTCATTTTTTCTTTCAGACTTTGTGTGACTTTCACAGTGCAATGGTGGCACCTATCGGTCTAAGATATTTATGAAAATCACACTCTGCAAAGGGCATTTTTTTTTTTTTTAATTAATACAATTCACTCTCTTTCTGCATGCTGGGAGCAGCACTAGAATGACAATTCCTGCATTGAGGTGACAGCTTGATTCATGTAATAGCTCTGAATTTAGTAATTTCTGATTCACGCTTCTTCCCACATGTTGTGACTATATTCTTGAATTGAAGCAACTGCAACAGAGCTGATCGTTTAACAGGTAGTGGGTCTATCAGTTCCCTCCAGAATAACTGCATGGGTGCTCCCTTCTGTGCATGAGTCATTTCTCTGATGTTTCCTCAGAAGAGAGAATAAATAAGGGGAGTGTACATGCGAGAATAGGTAATGAGAGTCCTGTGTGAATCAAGCTGTGCAAAATGGGGTTTGCGATTTCTTAATCTATCAGACAGAAAAGTACAAAGAAAAAGCTGAGGTGGTATGAGGAAACGACAGGAACAGAGGGCAGACGTAGGTTCACAGCTGTCCCTGAGCACACTGTCCTGAGCAGGGATGCTAAGCAAGATCTTTGGTGACCTTTAGTTCTTTAAGCAAGTTTGTATATGTAGGCAAAAAGATCTATTCTGCTTCCTCCAACTTTTTTTTCTTGGATATTCTTTTCAGGATGAAGAGCTTCTCAGAAAAAGACAGTGAGAAAATGAATTTGTTTTCACTACCAAAAATAAGTGATAAATATTTGGGAATCATAACAGTGATTCAAATTACAAAACAAAAATAATCCAATATATCCTGCTTTGAAGAAACAGTGAACCTCAACACTAGCTGCCTTCTCCTTCCTTGCTTACGCTGCCTTCCTTGCCTTGCCTTGCCTTGCCTGTCTTGCCTTTGCCTTTCTCCTGCATCACCCTAATAAAATTCCAGCATATATTTAATCTTTTTTATAAATAGAAAATAAACTGACTCTGGGCTATTTTTATAGGAAAGGATTTACAATTTAGGTACTTTCTTTAATTTTATATCTATTTTAAGATTAGAGAGATATTTCGACTAGTCAACATTTGTAGTAAGCTGAGACCACTATGACTTATTACTGTCTCAGGTAATAACTGCATTCATAATTAATTCAGAAAGGGAACTTCGTTAAAGGTATGGATGACGCACAAGCAAGTCTACAAGAGCAGAATGGGAAAAACACTTTCAAGTGTAAGAGAATCTTTTTTAGACACACCATAATAGAAGTGCAGAGGAAAAGTAAAATGACAAAATAAAAGCTTACATAGCAGAATAAAGGGGAAGCTTAGAAGTATAGTCTGTCCTTCAAAAAGTGGAAGTCATTCCCAAACAATGTAAAATAAAAAAAAAAGAATATTCTGACAAGTTAACAGTAAAACTGTGAAAATTGAGGCCAGAAGATGTAGGAGAGATGTGAAAACTACCAATAAAATCTTTTTCACAGCTTTGTAAGAAACACTTGAGAGAAATTGAGGGCTGGTGGGTTATTGGTGAAAAGGATCATCCAAGGAAATTGGTGAAAGAAACTCTAATACACTTCTTCACCTTGGAGTTTAATACAAACTAGTCAAAGGCAATTTCTTTCCAGAGGCTTTCTTGGTAGTACCATCTTAAGGAATAATATCTTCCTGAAGGTGAAAATGAATAAACTCAAGTTATTTGGACCATAGGCCATATAAAAATATAATCAACCTGTTTACTCAGCCTATTGTGGACAACAGGAATGGATGGTCATTCATGCAAATTTAAAAAATTTCTCTGAAGAAGAACTGGAAAATATAGGAAAAGAAGACTGATTTTCAATAGGAAAATCAGAAAATTATATATAGCAAACAGAGAATGCAGATACATAGAATCTTTAGAATCTATAAATATTTAGAAAAAAAATAATACTTTGTTAAGAAAGTCAACTTCAAAATTATTTTAAACCTTTGAGACATTCAATAAGAATTTAAATAAGGAATGAAGAGGATGTTACCGTTTCTGGAAATATTGGAAGTTCTTGATAAATATTAATTCTTTACGTGTTTGGCTGAAAGGCAAGTAAAATTTGAGATTAAGTAGTGAATAGAAAATATATATGCTGCTATCTAAAGCTGTGGTACCTCCTCAAAATATACACAATATAAAATAGCATGGCAAGGTTCTTCAGTAGTACATAAGGCTTTAAATATATGGAAATCCAGGATTCTTCAGCTCAATAAGTAGGTGATTGAATCTGGCAATGTACTATAAAGTTGTAAACAAGAATGAGAAAATAAAAATAAAATATTATTTGCTCTTTCTTACAACAGAAACTTAATCTTGAATGAACAAATAAAGCATCACCTGCAAAATAAAAAGTATAATAATAAGCTTGTTTAAACATAAAGAAAAAAATACATTATTTTTACCCTCATCATATTTGATATTTGACCACCTTAAAAAATACTGAATTGATTCTTACATGCAAGTTAATTTCTGTGTGCCAGAGAGAGAGTAAATCATTATAATTTTTGTATCTATAAATTTTTGCATGAATGTGAAGTTTCAGTTAGTGCCTAATATCACATCAAGATGTTACAACAGTATTTGTATCACTTGAATTTACATTGTGCTGGAATTAATGAAACTGTTCTCATAAGCATAAATGTGCACCTATTATGCATGATTATTCACATCAGCTTTAGTTGTCTGGGATTTCTGTATTTCAGTGGTTTGACTTACAAAACTCACTATTAAAATCAAGGCACATAAACCTTTATTTGAAATGCTCTGTCTACCTGGCAGTACATACTGGTAATTCCCTGAATTCATAGTTTCTGGCATATCTACTTGCTCGCCATTACTACTCAAGCCTTTGCACTTTCTGTACCAAATTGTCTGTCAACTCTTAAATATATAATTTGCAATATAATTTTACAGAAAGATGATTCAGCCAAAACTGTGGCAAAGCTCAAAAACTTGGGTTAGCATGTGTTTAAATCTCCTCCAGAAGTTTAAAATTCTCATTTTCCACAGGAATTAAATATTTGAAGAGATCACTTGGTCACAAGGTTCCCCGTCTCTGAAGACAATCATAACAAATCATTCCTTTCATGAAATGAACTGCAGCAAAATAAAACTTCATGTTAAGTGTGTGGGGGATTTTTTTAAAAATATGCTACTTCTTGAGAGATCTATACAGAGCAACACAGCTGTTTAAACATTTTTTTTTTAGCCTAAGTTCACTGTAGGAAAAATTCACAGGTACATATGAGGCAGTCTCATTCCCTGATGAAATAGATCACATAGAATGCATTAAATAAATAAATAAATAAAGAGACTCATTTTTCACTTACTGTGTCCATATTTTACTACAAAGAAGTGCAAATGAATTTTAGGGTGAAAAAAGATCTAACAATCTCACACTATACACTATTATCTAGTGGATATATTTTACTGACTCAAGATGCAGAGGCCAATATCAGCAGTGTTCAAAGCATTCTGGAAATTTGGCGTTAGTGTTCAGTGGGTTTATGAACTCCTAGTGGATTTAAAAAATAATGTTATGTATTACCTTTTTTTCTGAGAATGATCCTTATGGACCATAAGCATTCTTTTTTCATTCATAATATTTTGAACTGGTATGTTTACTTTTGGGCTTGGACCATATTCTTAGGCACATGGTGTGACTCTTGGGCCTGTCCTGTGTAGGGACAGGAGTTGGACTTTGATGATCCTTGTGGGTCCCTTCCAACTCAGCTTATTCTGTGATTCTGCTAAATAACTAGTCAGTCTATGAAATACCACAATAATACACTTTTGGTTCCCTTGATATTCATACTGACTTGTATTAGAAGAGGTAAAGGTATAAATTAGAAAACATCTAAATTTTACCAGGAAGTATGGCTTTTCTTTGATGTTCTTGAATACAGGAAGGTAACAACATCAAGATGCAACATTTGCATCTTTTACATGTTAAGTCCTCTTAACATGAAGAGTATGCTTTTCCTGCCTCTCCAATGAGTGTCTCAAACTAAGAACTAAAGAAAAATTGTAAGTAAAAAGCATGTGTGGCATGGCTATCACTTTATTTTGTTCTCTTATTAGCTGATATACTTATGCATGAACGTAACTCCTTTTTGGTGGTGCTTGTACTATTGCAAATCTCTTTTTTTTTATTAGGAAGCTGAAATGTGTAGGTGTGCCTTCCTTTCTGTCTTCAAAGACATATAATGTAGTTTTCTTTTCCTTTTTCTTTAACTGCTTCCACCTCTTAAAATCAATGTATAATGTTTGTCTTTTGTTGAAACTAATGATTTCTTGGCCACACTGAGTAATATTACATGTTTCCTTGTGGTTTCCAATAGTAAATCTACTTTTTTTGGGAGTGCTGGAAATGTGTATAACTTATGTAGCATTAGTGACAAAAATAGGAACATATTAAAAAATATGGACAATACAAATACCTCAGACATGGTCTTGGTATTGTACTAGACAATGTACTATTATATGGGTTCAAGAGTAGACTAGTTCTAGTTCCCATTTTCTCTTTAATACAGCAATCTCAACTTTTTTTTGGTTTTTTTACATAGTACTGGCCAGAGAATAAAATTTACATTCTGCAGAATATTTTTTAATCAGAGCACAGAAGTCAAAATTTCACAATATTGACTGAAACAGAATAAAAATTTTGGAGATATTCTTCTAGCATAAAACATTTCATGCTGAAACCTTTCATATATTTAAATGAGCAAAGACACAATGATGAAAAAGTTTTCCACTAAGGTAGTTTAGAAATTTCAAGGCCTATCATGTAACAGAAACGCTCCCTGCTTCTTGACTGTTAAATGAAAGTACATCAATTTAATTTATTATATTTTAATTTCATTTTTTCCAGTCACTGGATTATATCAATTTCATATTTTATTACTGATGTAAAACATTATATTAACATTATCAGAAACAATTCTAATTGCAATAGCTTTCTCAGCTCCTCCAGCTCGTCAGGAACAAGACATTACAGAGACTAATGATATCAGTTTTACTTTCTTTAAATGTTCTTCCTCGTGTTCTTTGCTCTTCTGAAATTATGTAGACCACATGTATATTACAATTTTTATTTACTACAATGAAGCGTATTTTTTAATCTAATTCTGTTGATAACCTTATTTTGATAGCACTCTATTTTGCAATATCACTGTACTTAAAATAAAATTGGCCAATGAATAATTATTTTAATTGCTGCTCATATGAACACAGCCTCACTACACAACAAGCTTATAATGAACGTTGGTATTAACACTTGTTATCTTCTCAACACATGTTTTAAATGAACAGGCTAACTGCGTCTGTTAAAAGCATAAACCTTTTCTTGTATAGCTACCGTATATTTCTGTCCAAGGTCATACATTTGTTTCTGCCACAAAAAACTAATAGGACTTAGGTAAGTAATTAAAAAATATAATTGGTTTATGCTTGTGTAGCCACTTGTATCCGTTATGCTGAAAGCTTTCATATAAACCATACAACAGAATGTTAATATATTCAAAATCTATTAATGAAACCAAATTCAAATATACAAAAGGAATTGCTATGTCTTTCTAGTTATTTCCCCAATACCAGAAATTAAAATATTAAACATCAATATAAGAATGAGCAAGACGATGTTATGTCTGTTATGGAAGACTTAACCTAAAACCCTTGCTTTTGTTATAAGACTTTTTTGGCTATCCACCACTGATGTGAGATTGTCACATTGTCACTTCTAAAAAGAACTATTTTCAGAAGGCTCTTACACATGTAATTCTCAACATTCATGCAAGGTTATTAGCACAGTTCGGGAACCAAAACAGTCTGGATACATTTCGGATTTTCTGCTTTACAAACTGTTCAAATACACTTATGTAATAATTCCTATAGACAACCTTTCCTTTCTCTTTTATGTTCAACTTCTTTGCTCTGCCTATCAAACAAGAATGACTCTTCCATAAATACAAGGGCCACCAGCTAGACATTAGATCAGGTTTAATACTTTAGGTACATACTAGGCTAAGCTTTTCTCATCTATGAAAGTTGCTAATTACGTCTTCCTGTAGCTGTTAGCCATGGAATTATTAAACTTTAATTCTTCATAGGATATTTTTTTCTATTAAGGTTAAATTTCTATTTACTAGCCTTTCAAATAGACTCTTTTCTTGCTGCACCAGAAGGTGTCATTTTGTATTCAACTTGCTGTAGAGAAGACAAGTGAGATTATCATGGTGTTGCCTAAATTTTCATTTCTAAAAGTAAGGTAATTACTACTGCAAGTAGCTACTGTTCTGTATGTGAAAATGTAACATTCCATGAACTGCCAAATCAGTCCTGTGAACTTTGGGTTTTTTCAACAGTGAAGTTATACCACTGAAAGAAAAGGAAAGTAAATCTGAGTACTATATACTTTTAATATATGTAGTGTTTTTCCATAAAGTAAGAATGTCTCTGTGATTTCTTGCTTTAAAAACCTAAAATTGATTTTATTGTTATGTTTGAAGATATTGCATTGAAAAATGACACAAAGTACTTTTGAATCCATATATTTTTAAAATGTTTATCTCTAGAATTTAGAGATTAGAAGGAAAATTGTAGTGATTACACTTAATATTCACAGTCTGACTAACACATGAAATGGAATAATTTTATCTTTTTATCTATCTTGCTATTTGTTTTAACTGCCATAACATATTCTTTTATTTCTTTAGATAAGCATCAGGGCCAATTCCACAACTGTTACACAGGTATTGCTCAAAAAAAATTCTACTTAAAAAAAAATAATATTGCATTCAGGTCAAAGACTTGAAGACTTTACTTCAGTTGTTGGGATTGCCATAAAAAATATAGTTGATACCCTCCCCCCACCCCGAGATTTGGGATTTTGCTAAACCTTTCTGAAACAATGTTTTCATTTAAAAATAAAGGAAAATTATGAATAACTAGTAAAGTAGAAGTACGTTGTATATACAGCCACTTTGTTAGGTATCACAACCCAATCATACCTCTGTGATGAAATATAGCTGTGAATTAACAAAGGTTAACAAGGGCTTTCTACCAATTTAATGCAAGCAATAGTGTAAATTGTAAATTGGGGAAAAAACCCCAAAAACAACAAAAAACCCAACCAACCTTGGTTTGGACAGAGTATAGCATGAAGAAATGTTAACATTTCCAATGAACATATGTGATGAATAGGATAATAATTTTATAATTTTCTCTGTGTGAAGTTACTTGCACCAACTTTGTGTCTTCCTCTCCCTCAACTTAGGTGACCATCCAATCCTGACTCACAGGGAAAGAAAGCCATCATTCACTGAATGATGACCACTGTCAGGACAGTTGCATAGGAGTTTCTCAGGCAATATATCTCTTAGGTAGTGGTTATCAGCTTGAGTGACACATAGACGTCACAAGCTGAAATAACATTATGACAGAGTGTGTTGGTTTAGCACAGCCTGGCTTTTGTGGGGGGCAGGAGAAAAGCTGCTCGAAACTTCTATGTCAGACACAGAGCCAATCGCTGAAGGGTCTGACGATGGGCAGGTTACTAGCCCAATTAGGCAAGTTGATAGTGCCTCTACGATGACTTACTTAAGAAAGGAAAAACTGTGGGAAGCTCTCTTTCTTCTCCCGAGGGGTGGTGAGGCGGCCACCGGGATGCATCCCAGTGGGGGCTGCACAGCCGGGGCCCTCCCAAGGCTGGGACCGCTCTTGTGGTGCCGGCGAGGACCAGGGCCGGCCGTGCGGTGCCAGCAGGGACCACGTGGCCAGCAGCGAGAGACATGGCGAGCAATTCCCTGATGTGGAGCCCAGATGAGATCAACCTCTCAACTGCAACTTACAGACACCAACTTTCTTCCAAGTCAGAGAAAAAGGAAAAGTGAGGACGCATAAGGAAAACCAACATGGTGGCACCAAAGTCAGTGAAAAAAAGGAGAGGGAGGAGGTGCTTCAAGCACCAGAGCTGAGATTCTCCTGCAACCCGTGGTGAGAACTATAATACAACAACTGTTTCCCCATAATTCATGAGGTACATGGGGGGGTGCAGATATCCACGCGCAGCCCATGAAGAAGATTACTCATGCTGGAGAGCGTGGATACTGAAAAGCTGTAATCTAGTGAGGACCTTGAACAAAGAGAGATGACCCTTGCTTTTAGAGATAGAGGAAAGAGAGCCTTTGCTTCCAAACTAGAACAGCTAAGCACACAAACTAAAATAGCCCACGCTAGGCAGTTTTGGGAAGACTGCGTGGCCCGTGGAAGAGACTCATGTTGCAGTAGGTTCAGGCAGGACTGCTGCTGGTGGAAGTTAAAACCACACTAGAAAAGTTCACAGAGAGCTATCTCCTGTGGATATAAAAATGCTGCTAGGAAGGATTTTCTTGCTATTTTCTAAGTTTGTGAGAGACTTTTTCTCTCTCACAGAAGATAGTAGCAGAGTTCTGTAAACAATGAAACATCTGCAACCTTGAAAAGTCTTGTTTACACTCTAGTAGAAAAATATTTTGACAATGGATGTTTTAGGATTTTAGCCAATCACCAAGGGGTGGCTGATCCTTGTCCAATTAAACTATGAAGAAAAAAGTCTATAAAAGAGTTTGTAAAATAATTAAATAAATCAATCTTGCTGCACAGTTCCTGCCTGCTGGATCTTCTCTCCTCCTCCCTATGGCTGTGGGACATGGTAATATACCCAAGGGCATTTTAATAACCTCCTGTTGGAAGGATCCCACAGCACAGCAGAAGAAACTCTTTTCCTTAAGAATACTGAAGAAACATTTTTTTACAAAGTGAAATAGTGACCAAAACCCCATGTTTTGTTTCCTTGCACGGTCAGTGGAAAGAGAGAGGGACTGGGAAAGAATGGTGTTCTGAAGATTTGCTTTGGTTCTCATTACCCTTTTAACTTTTTATTCTGTTAATAATAAATCTTCTTTATACTCTTTAAGTTTTGAACCTGTTTTGCCTTAAAGTGTTGTTGGGGTTTTTTTTTAAAAATTTTTGTCTCAACTCATGAAAATGAAGTTTTCAATTCCCCCTCCTCTGCTCAGCTATAGCAGAGGAAAATAAGTAAATGGGTTTTTTCCCCATGGGTGCCTGGCACTTAGCCAGCATCAAACCATGACACCGAGTTTTACTACGCTCTCAAAAGTATTTTCATAAGGTTGGTTTTGGGGTTTTTTTCTGAGACTTAGAGCCTGGTCTTTATTGATTTATTTAACATATCCCATTTCCCCATCTTTCCTTCTTGTATTCTTCAATTAAAGGGAAGATTTACTTAAAAGAAGTCACAAAGATCTGGCTTCCTTTATGAATCTTCTTCCCCACAGTCACCATAGCAGCACCATTACAGTTTACAGCCACTTGGATTTTGCATTGATCAAATCAAAATTTTGTTGTCTGTATACTGAAACAAGAAACTTTTCCTCCTAATGATCTCATTAAACTGTGATAAATAATCTCTCCAGGGAGGTCATCAAAGCCATGTCATCAGCATTATTTAAACCTTCTACTCCTCTTAATAATTTTTATTATACCATTGTCTATAAACTCAAGCTAAGATTTGAAATCCCATTGTACTGGGTGCATGGTTAAGTGCAGTCCTTGCCCTGAAGAGCTTAATATCTAATCAGATCAGACAACTGTGACAGCAATGTTCAAAGTGTCCAGATATTTTTAAAGCTTGCCACAGGTTTTCCACCAGTACCACCTCAGGCTTGAACATAAAAAACCATAAAATAACAGGACCAGTGTAGGTACTGGGGGGGGGTTCGGCAATCACGATGGGCGCCAGACTGTAGGAGCTTTGGGGTTCAGTCTGGACTGGGCGTAGACGGACGGTGACGAGAGATCTCTGAAGTCAGATCTTGGAACATGCGGTTTATTGCAAAGGGCGTGGGTATAGGGGCACTGCTTAGAGCTGCAGCTGGCAGCTCTGAGCAGGCCCAAGAGAGCAAGAGAGTAAGCGGGTAAGAGAGAGAGAGAGCGAGAGGAATGAGAGCGAAGAAGTGTGTGTGAAGAGAGAGTAAGAGTGTGTAAGAGAGAGAGTGAGAGTAAGAGAGAGAGTGGAGAGTGTGTGCAGAGTGGAAGAGGAATGGTGAAGTCTTGGTTACAATACAATAAATCATCTTCTGTACTGAATATTCTAATTGTCACTAACCAATCTAATACAAGATACAAATCCTATAGCATTTACATACAGCCTATAAGAGTTCCTATATTACCATAGAGTGTTACATCTTAACTTCTAAAAACTACTCTTTGGACCCCTTCTGCTGAGCTAGTAGGGTCTGCTCTGACCCTTGGACCTGCCTGCAAGCAGAGGGTATTGTTCAATCAAGAGGGGATTACCTTCAGTTGGCCATACCATTGTTTTCCAGTTGTTCAGTAACTAAGATTTGGTATTTCAAAAGTGGCTTTCATTTCGATGTCGCCTGTAGTTTTCATATTCCCAAAATCTTTTGTCAGGCAATCATATTTATAAGACTTTCCTGTTTCATCTTCCCCAACAGACCAGTATTTCCAAAGAAATATCAGGCATATACACAAAATAGAAAATAGGGTCCTGAAGTGGGATAAATTAGAAGCCTATAATCACAATTCTTACCTTCCCCTTTTTGATTTGTGCTGCTATTTTCATCTCCAGGAGAAATTTGTTTTCTTGACATAAAGCAAAAAATGCTTTATCTAACTCTCTCATTTAGAAAGACTGACATATTTAAGCAATTCTATAAATTAGACACAAACCTGAGGTGAGCATAAATAATGCATGGTGTAGTTCTGTCCAAACGCAACCTAAATCCTTACACACGCATTTAAACAAAAAAACCGTACATATATGCTGGTGCCTGATGGTACAAGCATTATTAAAGACACAAAAGACATTGAAGCATTGGCTGCATTTTTTAGTGGTTTATCTATTTAGGCATATTTAAACCCTGGCTCACTGGAGTGTGGGAGGATCATGCAGTCACATTTATTTGAAACCTCTTAGTTAAATATTTTGTGCATTCCATCTCAGTAAGCTCCTCAGCACTGAGTTACAATGCACTCACAGACATTATGTGTAACTACTTATACTATTCTCATCCCTGAAGTACCAGATTTTCTTTCAGAAGGGCACTAAGCAGTGGGACAAGTTAATGTCAGGTATGTTTTTTTCTCCTATTTGTCCTTTACCCAAAAGAAAACTTCTGTGTACAGTAATGTAATATGGTTTAGTAGCATTACATAATTGTGAGAAACAGTGTCAGAGAATGGGGTGAGAGAGCAAACTTTCGTTAGCTCTCCACAGACAGAAGAGTGTGAAAACATGTGAATATGCAAGCATGTCATCTACTTGCTTGGAAAAAGGAAAAATTATATAAGTGTTCACACCTGTAGATTATGTATAATTTATACACAATTCATAAAAAGTACATAGTACAATGTATCAGCATTTTAACTGTGTATTACTTTACCTTGCATATTTCTTTAAACATTATACACTAAGTTGTATTTTCTATGTACTCTTACTTTGTGCATTATTACCATCTGACTACATTTAGTATTACATTTCTCTATATGGTGATCAAAGGACTTAGGAAGACCTCATATGGCACTCTGATTAAACAGAGTTACTGCCTAGTGGGCTGGGACAGAAGAGCAGATTTAGTGCACAGGAGCCGTCTATGCGGCAGAAAGCACTTGTGAGACTTCTAATCAAATGTTTCAGCGATTAAAAATACAGCAAAGCACTCACCCTTTTCAGGCTCTGTGGGGAATTTAGACTTCAAACTTTTTTCAGATTTCAGTTAAGAAAACTGCAGTCAGAAAGTCATAAAGGAGAAGATCATAGAATATTCTTTTTGGGAAGACTTAAAATACATGTTGTGTTTTCATCCAGGAAAACCTTATTTAGGCTGTTATTCTTGCACATCCACCTCCACTGTTGAAACCATTAATCTTTAAATTAATTATTAAATATACAAAGATAAGAAAGAATGGCAGTACAGCCTGGTGATCATGGAATTCCCAGTCTGATGAACATCTAGATCCCAATGCAAGTACCCTATGACTTTTTATATTTATAATAAAAATCCAACTACTTAAGTAGCTACTCCAAAACATAAGCTCAGTAAAATACAGTTTAGTAAACTCTAATAACTGGATACAGAGAAAATTCATGGTGGGGAGGGGAAGATATTTTTGGCTTTGTCTCTCTTTCTTACCATTCCACTCTAATTGGGAATAAATCAAATTAATTTTTAATTTATTAACTTGACCTAAGTCAAGTTTGTTTTGCCTGTGATGGTAATTGGCAAACAAGCTTCCTGTCCTTTTCCCAGTCTGGGAATTCTTTAATCGTATTTTCTCCTCGTGTCCTGTGGAAGAGGGGAGTGAGAGAGCAACTGCTTGGGAGTCTGGTAGCCAGCCAAGGCAACCTACAAGAGGAAGAAAATCTTTAACGGGTGTATGGAATTGAATCTGAGAAAGAGAAAAAGGACATGAAACAGAGGACTGAACTGTACCTCATATTGGAAAAATAATCTGGAATGAATTCATAGGTATGAAGCAATTTTCTTTATCAAATTGGAATCAAATCTTTAAAGAGACTGCTAAAAAAAGATTATCAATGGCAAAATTTATGTACACCATATTTGTATTTCTGAATTTGCCATAAATACAGACTTCTTATATTTAAAAAAGAAAAAAAAGATATACTGATTGCAAAGAAAATGTAATAAAGTATATGAAATCTGTGGCTGCACACATGAAATAATTTATTCATATCTCAATTGTGTCCCAATTTATCCTGAAATTCATAAAATATATTTGCTGTTTGAGAAAGAATAAATGCCATCCTCTTAAAGAGTCATAACAGTTATATTTTCAGACTTCTCTTGCCATGACTTTTGGATTTTTAAATAGTAATAAATATATGCAGCATATATGATCTTTTTAAAAGGTAGCTTTGAAATAAATAATTTAGAAACAATAGGAAATCCCTCAGGTGTTTTCAGGTGCTTCTTTTCTGTATTGAAGGCATGAATCTATACAAAACAACATGAAAGACGCAGCAAAATGAGTTAATGGAATACTCACAGCTTAAGGTCATACTTCTACATATTCGTAAGCACATTTGGAATATGCATGTATTTTAAATATGAAACTGCAGCTTAAAACATTCACAGACAGCATTATATAAACTTGTCAAATACAAATCTTTGAATAATGAAATTCTGAGTAGCAGCTCACATTTAGAATTTCCTCATGATTTTGTCTTTACATTTGTGACAATGCAAAATACTATTTAGCTAGCAAAATTAACAAATCTTAATCTAAATGAGTTCTACTTGAAATACTGGTTTTATTCCATTGTCATTTGACACAAAATGAAAGGTAAAGCACCTGAAAAAGCCACAAAAATAGTTTTTGATGGTAGAAGCAAGATCCTTTAATAAATATGATTTGAGGAAAATCCTTTACTAACATTACCAAAACCCAAAAACAAGTAGTGAAAGAGAGCCATATCGTATTTAGCCAAGAAACCTAATAATCTCAAAATTTTTTAGGAGTGGTATTAAAATTAGTTAAGAAATTTGTGTTTCTGTAACTTCGCTATTTTAGTTTTTATAGTCTTGTTGCTTTAGCTGCTCTTAGTTGTAGTTAATAGATAACTTTGTTCTAATACAATATGATAGATATTATAGGAAAACTAGGGAGTAAAGTTTTAATAAACATAATCCACCTGCAGAACTTAATTGAGAATTCCTTAGCTAAGAAATGAAAAATAATATTATTAAAGAAGCCGAGCTTTAAGTTATCCTTTAACTAAAGATGGATTAAATGTTTTAGTAGTAGTTGGAACGATAAGATGAAAAACTGGGACTTGACAACGAGAAGAGGGACTATGGGAAGCGTTTTTTGTTGCAATGTATATAAACCCTGGGAAGTTTTTGTTTCTTTCTTTGGACATCCTTGGCAAATAAATGACCGCTTGTCCCCAATACTGGCCAGCAACCAGGGATACTGGCCAGTTATTAGGGATGTTGCTTCAACAATTCTTAAGTTGTTGAAGTTTGAACCTTTTGGTTTTCTCCTTTGATTCAGTAGTCTAAAGAAATAGTTTCTGATGTTCACACGTCAAAGAAAATAACAATCTCTTTGCCAGCAGGAGCATTGCAATTGGATGTACTCTTTTTCTTTGTGAAAAATGGCTTTTTATAAAGCAACAGACAAAGGGTATTTCAGGATTTAGACGATTATGTTTTCCAGTGATTCAATACAAATTTCAAGAAATGGAAGAATGCCCACTTTGGTAACTTAGTTCAGCTACTGGATATTATCCAGTGTGTAATATTCTTCTTCCAGGAAGCAAAACACTGAAATAAAAGTCTCCTCCTTGCAGTAAGTCTACTGAAAACAATTCTGCTCTAACTGACTTAAAACAGTACTAAAAATATTTTTCCAAGGCAATATCTCTAACCACCCTCTAAATGAGAAAAATAAGATGCTCAGTCTTATCTAGAATATTCTTATGCTATATAATAAATCCCATCAGTCTCTGAAGTCATTACTACATGGTATTCTGTCATCAGTCAATGAGATAAATGCATGGCAATAATCAATATGATAAAATGATACATTTATGATGGCGTGGGAAGATGACTGAGGGTAAAAAGATAACACTACAGAAGTTATATGGAAAAAGATGGTTGCTACTCCCTGAATGGAACAGGGCCAGCATACCTAAACTCCCATACACAATAAGATCTAAATGGGACCAAATGGAGGGTGGAACAGAGGGTAGACACTGTGGCCAGGCTCTGTTGAAACCCCTGCAGAGGGAGCTCTGTGGTACTTTTTAGCACATAAGCCACACAGCAGCTGAAAACCAAGGGAGATAAAGGCAGATGTTCTCCTCTTGAATCAGCAACTGTGGTGAAATCATTCTCCTTGGACTGACACCTAAGCCCATCCCAAGGTTATTGCAGGTACTGTGCTGAGATACCCACCCCCAGGTACAAACACCACTGAGTGAGTATAATGTATGACTAAAGTCACTCATATTCCACCTAAACACATTTTCGAACCTTAACCTGTTATGATTTTACTAATAAAGAATGTCATTCTGTAAACTGCTCGTGTGAGTCCATCAAGGGTGGTGGCAGTCCCTGGCAGTGTAAAAAGGTGTGGAGACCCAGGAGGGGATTTCTCTGTTTGGCATGTGATCCTGAAAGAGTCAGTGAACTGCTCAGTGAAGGGTCCCCATTATGGGATGATGACAGACTGGCTGGGCACAAGGGTCTCAGCTTTTCTGGGGTACTGGCTGACAAATCAAACACTGAGGGTTTGAGTAAATCTCCACTTTTCACATGATGGTGTCTCACACATGATAGCTTAATAAATTAATGAAAATACTGTTTTCAGTTGAATAAAATTGAAACTATTTTAAAAAATTAATTCAGAATGAATTTGCTGATATTCAGGAATAAAGCTTTGAATGCTTTTCAACTGTAATTTTTAATATATTCAGGGATTCAAACATAGGTATATCATCAGTCTATGCATATTCTTCGCTGACAGTTACTGTACTATGTTTGCTACTTTTCAGTTAAGACTGAGGCTTTCAGAAAGACAGTTCATTAAACCAGAAAGGAAGTTGCAATATTTTCTTTTCTATCTTGCTTATAATCCAAATACAATTTCTAGAAATGAAATAGTGATGGGTTTTGATTCTACAATACAGTACAAATTTAATTAAGTGGTGCACATTCTAAATAAGGAAAATGGTTTTATCTCCTGACATTTCAAATGAGAAAATCCAATCACAGGAACAATGAAGCACAGCAATTTTAGTTACTTATTTATTTCATTCTTGATCGTCAAAGTCTTACTTCATTGGCCTGCTTGATATTTCAAAGTACTCTGCCAGACTGTAGATAACTTAAATAAGAACATATATTTATGATAGATAAAGACGTCATCATTTGTTGGAACCCTGGGTTTAGAGAATTTAGGTTTCTGGGATATAATAATACATATGTGTAACAATATGGAGGACTTTGGGTGTGGATTAGCTCTTCTCTTCTCCTTCTTCTTCACAAATCTGAGTGTTCTGGTATTGGTTCAAAAAACCCGCACAGTGGGTCATGAATAGATAGTTATTGGATTAGAAGTAAAAACATATTACTTGGTATTTCATAATTGGTTGATTTGGACTTTAAAAGGCCTTGAAAGTTAGAACTCACAGCCATTTTCCACCTTGTTACCTAAGAGGCCCATCCTGTGCAGCTGTGCTACAGATAAGAAAATAATAAACATCAATTAGAAGAAAAGCCTGGCATCTCCTGCATTTTAATCCAAACTCTGAGTAAAAGAACTTGAAGTGCAGAGAGACAAAACCAAAAACAAAAACAAAGAGAGAAAACTAATAATCATTCACTTTATCTAATCCATTGAGAACTTTATTTGAATGTGATTATATTAAATTACAGGCCAGCTGACTTTTATGCTTTGGTATAGTGAATGCCACCTCTGATTTTGAAGATGAGTCACATTTAAAATAGGGTTTTTTAATAATATAAATAATATAAATAATATAAATAATATAAATAATATAAATAAAATTCAGCTGACACTCAATAATTTATTATAGCTGCCACAAATTAATAAAAAATAAGGAATACTGGAGCTGATGAAAGTTTTTCCAAATCATGTTTTTCCAAATCATTCCCACATAGCAATTTTTTCACAGAAAATATCAGGGCTTTGTATTCATCTATTTCTTCCAGTGCAAGCTACAACTATGTTTTACCTTCATGGACTGACTCACTATTACAGTCTCCATC
Source organism: Corvus cornix cornix (assembly GCF_000738735.6). Lineage (NCBI taxonomy): Eukaryota > Metazoa > Chordata > Aves > Passeriformes > Corvidae > Corvus > Corvus cornix. The sequence continues at coordinate 137,323,138 of NC_046333.1, read as the reverse complement.
TTCTTAGGCTGGTAAGATTGTGTAATGGATTTCATATCCAGGATTTTTTGGGGGAAAAAACCATCAGTCCTATTCAGGGATGCTCACAGCATAAATGTGTGCTAGTGAAGAAAAGACTGTAGCCTAAATAAAAACAATTTTACAGTATTGAACATAAACTCACAAGGATGTGCATGGACATACACATGAATTAACAGCATGTGCTTGGAAAGAGTGAGACTTCGCAACATGAAAATGATCCAGAAGCAAACATACCATTCTCTAATTCCTAGTGAGGATATGCAATAATGTTTCCTCTTAGCTATCTTTTTAATCAAGTATTTACCATACAATAGTAACTTAAGAAAAAGCAGTTCATAAAGTTCCTTCCTTCACTGGTCCACATATAGGTGTTAGATCTTTGCTAAAAATATATGCATTACTTGTAGCATCTGCTCAGACTGAGTATATGAGTTGAATTTGTTTGCTTGTTTTGTTGCAAGTAACTTCATCTCATTTTTTCATGAGAATGCTATAGTGGCTTTGTAAGTTTGAAGCTTGATATTTCTCATTAGTTTTCTCTTACATGCATAAGAAACAAAGGTATTCCTTCTCTTCCCTCACTCCCATTACTTCCTTTCTCCCCTTATCAAACTTTTAATGGCAAAAAAAGTTCCTCTTCCTATTTATCTACCCTGCTGAAATGCCAGACAGATTAGACCATCATTCCCTCACCTGCAATCAGTGTTTTCCAGTTAGAAAACTTAAATGCATAAGGCAGAATTTCATATAGGTCACACACCACTGTGATAATCGTAAACTGATAGTATTTCAACATGTGGCAGCCTACGTTGTCTTGTTCTTTTACTGGATGCCACCAAGAAGAAGCAGCTTCCTCTTCTTTGCTTCCCCAATGATGCATTTATACATATTGGCAGGATTCTCCCACTGCCCCTCTCCTACACAATGAAACTGAACCCAAAACTGAGACTCTCACTTCCCAAAACCAAGCAGTTTCAATAGAACTCAGCAGAGGGAACAGATCATCTCCCTCAACCTGCAGGCAATAGCCACTAACCCAGAACACCATTAACATTCTTTGTTTCAAGAACTCATTACTGATTCAAGGCCAACCTGGTGTCCTCCAGGATTCCCAGACCATTTTCTGTAAAGCTGTTTTCCAGCTGTTCTGCTCTCAACATGTACTGGTGGATGTGTTTGCTCTTTCCAGGTGCAAGACTTAGCATTTTCTTTTGCTGAATTCATAAATTTCCTCTCAGCTCTGTTGAGGTCCCTCTGAACTGAGGGACAACCCTCTGATGTATCAGTCACTCTTCCTAGCTTTGCATCCTCTGAGAACTTGCTATTTATGCCCTGTTCCATCAAGCAGCTAATTAATGAATATAGTAAGCATTACTGGTACCAATATTGACCCCTGTGGTAGACTATTTTGGACTGCTCTCAAACTGGACTTCATGGTGCTCATCACTATCACTTAAGCCTGGAATTTGAGACAGTTTTCAATCTCCTTCACTGTCTTCTTATCTAATCTATTGTGGTGGCTGGTGAGCCTGTGGTATAAGGAACTGTCATGGTCTAGCATAGCCACGGAAATGATTCTTTTGCAAAGAAGTGCTTACAGCTTCCTGTATGACCTGACAGAACCTATCAACTGGCTAGTTTGAATATTGGCAACTTTTTAAGCCACTTGAGAAGCTTGACACACCTCTGTGATCCACATTTAAGAATGGACAAACCCCGGGAAAGCTCTCTTGTCTTCTGGCTTTTGGACAGGTAGCAGGGGAGGCCTGCAGGTGGCCCAGCAGGGCCGGCAGTGGTGCAGCCCTGTTCCATTTGTGGCCCCCCCCCACAGCCCTGCTCCGTGCAGGCAGCACAGCACAGCTCCCCACCTCCCCCCCTCCAGTGCAGCCGAAGATTCATCTGAGGATGCCCCGCTGCCCGGCAAAGATCATGTGACCAACAGCCATAAGCGAACTCCAGCTGCAAGGCCTGGGTGAGATTAACCCTTTTTTAGTGATGTAAGTTTCCTCCAGAACAGATGAAGCCTGCAGACATCAATCCTCTCCCAAGTCAGAGGAAGAGAGAAGGTGAGGGCACATGAAGAAAGAGACACCAAAGTCAGTAAAGCAGGAAAAGCTGAAACCCTGAGGGAGGAGAAAGAGGAGATGCTTCAAGCTTAGAAGCTGAAATTCTGTTGTAAAGCTATGGTGATGGACTATGATACATCAGAGTACACGCTGTAATTTCATGAAAATTTCATGAAAACATGGCAGGGTGGAGGGTTCAAATTGCAACTGTGAGCAAAGGTATCTGTGCTGAAATAAGCAAATGACTATAATTGTGAGCAAAAGTACTTGTGTTGAAATAAGCAAATGACAGTAGCTGTAATTGGATGAGGACCCTTGCTCCCAGGGAAGGAGAAGACCTCTGTTCCTAGAGATGAAAGTGATGAGGACCCTTGCTCCCAGGGGAGGAGGAGGGCCTCTGTTCCTGGAGCTGAAGATGCTCCCAGAGATAAGCGAAGAGAACCTTTGCTTCTGAACGGCTCATCCTTAAAACAGTACCCCAGTAGCTCAAGATTGGACCTTCGAAACCAGTTGTGGGGACAGCTCTAAGATGAGGGAAGGGACTTTCACATGCAAGCAGAGAACCAACCTGGGCGGCTGTCTTGCTCTGATATTGAAGCCATGCGAGAATTGTTTCTTGTGGAGATGTCTCCATAGCATGAGCAAGAGAGACTCCTCTCCCTAAGTGAACTGAAAAAAAGATTATTATAGAAGTGGTAAACTGACTGAAAATCTCAAGGGTTGTCTTTTTACATTGTCAGTGGGAGAAGGGAGAAAGGTGGGGAGAAGTGTTCTTAAGGTTTAGTCTGATTTTTTCTTTTTTTCCTTTCTTTTAGGTCTGTTAATAAACTTCTTTATATTCTTTTAAGTTTTGTGCCTGCTTTGCTTTCTCCTAATTCTTATCTCACAGAAGCAAAATAAATAAGTAATGGATATTTTGACCCAAACCACTACATTAAATTGGTGTTTCTGCCCGGCTCACGAACTGAACTCGCTACAGGAACAAAGAGAATTCTTGGGTAAGACAGTCCCTAGTACCAGAGACTTCTGTCTAGGTTAGGGTGAGAAGAGAAGCCACTCCCAGAATGCTTTGTGTTGCTATGTTAATGTACCCCAGTTCTGCATTCCTGGTTGGCCGCTGGCTGCCCCGCCGCCTTGCTGCCTTATGTGTTTTATGTCCTAGAAAGTTCTTTACTCCAGGTTCCCCCATTGGCCTTTACCCCTCACCACTCCCCCAGAGCTTCCCCACTGGCTCCCTTACCCTAGTCCCTCTTTTTACCGCCCCCATGCCCTCAGATCATTGATCTCTGGTGCTCACCTCCCCCCCATACTTAAACCTGGACCCTCCATTGTTGCTTGTCTTTGCCTCTTGACTCCTTCATGGTGTGAATGCAATAAATCTCTGTCCATGGAACTCTGAGTGGTGATCCTTCCTGCCTCTTTGCTGTCGACGCATATTACTGAAGCTATCTGTGCATTTGTGCAGGCACGTGTGTGTGAGTGTGTGGCTGGTTCTGCTGAGCGCCTTAGAGACAGTTTTGGAAGTTGCAGCACCTCGCGCCCCAGGACAGAAGCCACGGAGCCCAGGTTAGTGATAATTTATACTTCATCAGGTTGTCTAGAAGGATGTTTTAGGAGACTAAAACTTTACTAAAATAAAAATAAATAATGTCCATTGCTCTCCACTCAACTACCATAAGCGGTCATGTTCTTTCAGTTTCTAATTATGTTTTACTTCACTAGCCTGAACAAGTTATGTCTGTGATGGATTTTACATTTTCTTCCTTTTTTATTTTTACTATCTACACCTTTATTATCATATTCTATAGTCTGATTTGAGTATTTATCACTCCTGAATGTCATTTATTCTGAAATACTTTTCTAAAACCTATTTTCTTTTTCAATATGGAATGACTTCTTCATCCTAATCACTAATAAGCCTTATTATTTAATTTGCTTATTTATTAACAGTGTCCTGGAACAAAAGCCACAGCAATACTATGCTGCTCTGTATCTGCAATAGCAGATATTGACTTTCAAAAGTTTTGGACTCTCCATGAGTAATTGAGTGCAAATGACCTTCTCCATCCTGAAATGTGCAAAATAAAATCAGGCTCACCTGCTCTAAACATGTCAAGTCTGTATTTTAAGTAACCTTTACATAAAATTAACAATACAGCGTCTAAAAATTTTAAAGATTTTTCCATACACAGAAAAAATTACAGCACAAGCTAGTGCTAACTTATCATAATAAAAGATATTTTCAAGACTGGTTATATGCAGGTCATTACTTTATTGGAGAGTTATAAAACACCTTTCCTTAGCCTCACAAAATAGCAGCTTCCTTCCCTCATTCTTTCTATGTTTTACTCTCATTTTCGTATATTAACGGCTCAAAAAAACCTGCTGGAGATACTGTTTTTAATTAACATAACAAAAATTTTTTTCTGTCCTCCCAGGACCACCTTTTGACTCAAATACATTTAGAGATGATGAGGGGTACCTTTTATAAATCCCTCTTGGGAGGTTATGGGCTCAAGTCATATTTACATTAAAGAGATTTGTTTGTGTAGCTCCCTGTGCACCATTTTCAAGATCTGCTTCTTGGAATATCAAATTACATTTTATTTGATAGATGTGAAGTCTGGTAAGAATAACAGAGTGAATTTTGTTGCTTGTTTGTCCTTCACTTCAAAATTAGCATTTTGCAAGTTATTTAACTTAGACTGATAAGCACATAAGAACTCAAACTACTCATGCCAGTATTAAAATATTATCATATTTAGGAAGCCCAGATAGCATTGGAAGTTTGGGATTTTTTAGTACTATGATAAATAATTTATTTTTTTCTCAAATGTCTTTTCTTAATTTTTTCTCAATTTTATAATTTTCTGTTGTGCAAAGAGGAAAAATAAAGAGGCGTTCAAGATGGAAAAACAATGACATTTATAGGAGCTTTGATGGTAATATATGCAGTTTACACACCTGTATTTCTTATAAGTCAACAGATTCTCAAGCCAGGAAACCGATAATCTTCTATTTATAGTCAAATAGTGAAAAAGTACAGTGTGTCAATTTAGGGTCACACTGCCCTGGGTCACACTCAAAATAAGAGCAATTCCTGTAATAAGCCAAATGTCCTTATGATGCATTTTATATATAGATATATAGATAAATATTTAATCTTAGCATTACCTGAATCCTAGTGTACCTAAAGAAAATGTAGAGGCTACAACTGAAATCAGTGGGGACAACTGTCTCCTACAGATTGTTTCAAAACTCCTCTTCTTAATGAAAGAAAGGATTCAAACCATAACCTCTAAAGTGATGGCACTTCTCTGTATTTTAGGTTGGTTAATTTTGCTGCTTTGTCACTCTCTGGTTGTTTTTTTTCTCTGATATATTTCCATTTTGTTAAGGTACCTGAAATATAATGTGAAATTATATTGATATTTAATTTTAAAATACACTGGAAAAAAATTAATAGGGGAATTTACTTATTAAAACAAGTACTTGTTAAGATGAAAAAGCACAACTACTTCATCTTATGTTTTTGGTTTTTGTTATTAATATCTGTATTGATTAAGAAAATAGTTTAAAATTTAATTATTTTAGGAGAGAAAAATAAGAAATAATAAGAACAAAATGCAAGTAACTTACAGCTAAGTTCATAACAACTTTCAAGGAAATCAGATAAAGAATTCCTTACTGCACAAGGAAAGATTTTGGAGAAGGTGGTGGGAGTTGCACCAGTTTGCACTGGATAAAAACACTAGTTATTGTTACAACATCCCTGTTAATATTTTTGGGTGATTTTCCTAATTTTTTATTTCAGCTAAGAGTTTTTTTATTTGATATAGTGAGGTAAAATAAGGAAGAAAAATATTAATGGGATAAATTAGATGATAATGTTTGTGCAACCCTTAGTTTTGATGGTTTGGCTGTTCTTGTGTACACTCATGAACCTGCAAAAACTAATCTTTTTGCTCACTTCAGACATATCTGAATAGTCACAATGTGCTCCTGATAAGAAAAACTTAGCTAGAGCATCTAGTAACATCTCTTCTTCAACATCATAATTGAATTTCTTTCAATTTATGTTACTGAACAGAAGCCCAAGACATGCCTTATCCATAACAAACAACCGGACAGGAGGCCACTTAAAGCAAAAAACACTGAAGACCTTTGCTGAAAGTTCTTCATCGTGCTCTTTGGAGGTAAAGTATGGCTCTGGGACCCTGCCCTTCCTGTGTTCTTTGTGACCACTTATAGTTTGATAGAGAAAAACAGAGGGTGATAATTCAAAGTGTGGGAGTTAAAATAAAAGGTGGGACATGAAATCTGCTGAAAGTAGCAGGATAGAGCTAAGACTCAGGGGGAAAGAAAGCTCTAACAGCATGAAACAGAAATTACAACAAAAGGAAAGAAAGTTGGACTTGGTTGGACATCAAGACTGTGACTAGCAAATATGATAGAAGCAGCTGAGAAAAAGGGAGAAGTGCAGGCAGAGTGTTGAGGTGGGACAATGACACAGACTGTAAGGAGAAGCCCCTAAACAGAGAATGGGCTGGACTGGCAATAAGTCAAAGAACCTGGATGACCACCATAGGATAAAGATGCAACGCAACACTTCAGGGAAATGGGCAGAAGAGTGTGTTCACAATGACATACTGACTGCAGATTATGGATATAAAACTGGTTTTCCCTGATGGTAACAAGTATTTGTAACACATATGAACACAAAATATGGTGTCAACAGTGTGATGTAAAATGTAAAGCAATCTGAGAGAAAGACACTGTCAGATTCTTCAGCCATCTCATTCATTAGAGCTAAGAAGTAAAACTTGCAGTATTTGGAGATGTTGTCATTTAAGCATGAATTTAATCTGGTCCCGGAGAACTAACTCCTGCAGTGGTATTATGTTCAAAAAGCTACCATATAAAAGGCAAGCCGTTGTCTTGTTTTGTTTTTGTCATATATTGATGGTGACTGCTCCATCGTAACTGCTGGGACCAGTCAATGGGCTGAACCTGTTTTCTCCCCCAAAGGGATGCCTGTTGGGTAAGAACCATACTCTATTCAGGCTGAATACTTTTATTGGGGAATAGAGATATTACTTGGAATACATTTTTGCAGTCAGATACTATCATTGGCAATCCTCGACCCTTAACCTGTTACAATTTCATATAAATAAAGAGTATTATTCCATAAACTGTTAGTGTGAATCCTTCATGGGCACAAGCAGTCACCGGCAGCAGGTAACACACTCAAATAAAGTGGGAAGACCCACTGAGGGGTCTCCTTTGTGCTTTTGGTGTGTGTCCCTGCCTAAGTCAGTCAGACAAACCTCTGACCCAGAAGGACTGTTCAATGAAGGGTCCCTGTAATGGGACAATGACAGACTGGTTGGGCACAAGGGTCTCAGCTTTCCTGGGACACCGACAGACAAATAAGACTCCAAGTGTTGTGGAAATCTCCTTTTTTTCATGTGACACTGATCCAAGGACCAGCCGAGAAGAAAATATTTACAAGGCACTGAGTTGGAGGGGAAGAGAATTTACTCACATGGGCATAAACCATATTGTACCATATTCCCTCAGGCTCAGTGAATGCAGCCTGGCCTTGCCCAGTATGTGACATTAGCATCAGACTTAGCTGTATTGGAGATGTAATGTGTGTTTATACGTAGACATCTGTGCAGACACCTAGACATAGGTGAGTTAAGTTAAATTCAGGTTATGCTGTACTCATTTGTGAATTTACATTGTGGTACAGACTGAAACATTAATCAGTATACGTAAGACTCAAGTTACAGCAAAGAAGCATATTTTATATTTCTTAAACCTTCAATATTTTGTCCTTAAAACCTACCGAATATTTTGAGACATTCCAGATTTTCCCCTAAGGAATGTAGAGATCTACATTTTTGAAAGTTTTCACACCAAAACTGTAAGAGATCATTAAGACCTTAAAGACTCAGGAGAAAAAAATCAATGCCTGAGATTGTAGAGGGAAGAAAAAAGTAATTTAGAACTATCTTCTGTCTTCTGGAAAAGAGATCTACATAACAGCAAACCAAAGTCTGAGAGTTGCTGGCTGCTTTCCCTTTCAACCTCTCCTCTTTCTTTCATATTATTGTATTATGGCCTCTAGGTAGAATTAAAATGATACTTGCATATTATTTTGAGGACATTTTTGCCTTGTTATGGTCTGCCACTTCCTGTAGGTACTTATTTAGCTAAATGCTATGTTGTATTAATGTATGACATGTGAACTTTTACTTAACAGTTAAGCTTGCAGGAACTAAATACATCATTAAAGGCAATTTATACATATTTTTTAATACTTTTACCCATCTAGATTAGCTGCTTAGGAAGTTCTTGGTGTTCAAGATGTTAAATTTATTAGTCTCAGTTTTGGTTAACTTGTAGAACATAACAATTAAAATTAAACCAGAAATAGAGGAGTAGTTAGCAACATTTCTGAAATGTATGTGGTGACCTGTGTGGTGCTCTATCCATAGGCAGAATGGCACTTCTTTTGTGCTATAGACAACACAGGATATAGAATCATCTATAAAATCACAGAATCACATAGTGGTTTGATTCGGAAGGGACCTTTAAAGGTCATCTAGTCCAATTTTCCTGACATGAGCAGGGGTAACTTTTGCTAGAAGGACAAAATCTTCTTTTTTTTTTCTGTTGTCCACAGGTTGTACCATAATTGTCTGCCTCAGAACTTCTAGCATTATCTTTTAGGAGTATAGGGACCACTGTTTTGCTTTTTATGCTTTAAAAAGCTGAATATTTATAAAAGAAATTGTGTCATTTACATGGGTATTTTTTTTATTATTGTTATTATTATTAGGCACAGTTAAGTCCTATACACAGTGTTTCAAACCTACCAGATAGACAGATAGATAGATCACCCATTTTAGGTAACTGGGCTGGATATTTTCTTTGGGAGCACCTAGATTCTGAGCTCAGTTCTTTACAGGCTGCTAATGACAAACTTGTATGGTTGTTTATTATGTTACTTATGCTACTGAGACTATGCTATGCCAAGATATTGCAATCAAAAACCTGTGCTCCAAGGCACACTTTCTGTGCCATGAACTTGCTTTCCTGCTGCCCATTGCTGTTTCCAGACATATTTCCTCTCCTTTTAGACTGGAACACACATGTTTGTTGTTGTTCTTAAGGCTAAACCATGGGAAAGATCAATATTCAAGCTCTCTCATGGAGGTACTGGTGCTAGTCATTCATTGATGCTTGAGATTCCTTGAAAGACTTGGTATCTCCAGGTTTTACCATCATATCCACAGACACCCTAACTGCCCATTAAATAAAATAGAGTAAGACATGTATTGCAGACTATGTATATCAAACTGCTTTGTGCACACAAGTCTGTTCAGACATGTAGAAAATACACTGTCAGACACACTATAAACTCTAATATAGAAAGTTTTCCCTGTGAAGGGCAAGTGTTTTTCTCATCTTCCTTCTGTATAGAAACCCAAATTGTTTAATTATGCAATTCAATTAAAATATTTTTTTAAAAGGCTTGTAAAAGTGATCTTTCCCTTCCCATAAAATATGACACATAAACTTTTTCCAGAAATCAACATTCCTTTATGGAGCATTTTCCTTTCCATTGCGTGCTTCTGCCAAAAGTTCAGATGAGGGAGGTCCTTTCACTGATCAGATTTGTGAGTGATAGCCATCATACTTAAACACAAATGTTACTGTACTGTAATTTCTTTGTCAGTTACACACTTATGTCCAAATAAAATAACTGAGTTCCAGTTATAAGTTCACATTTCCAAAAATACCATAAACTGAGAAGAAACATAAGCATTCAAGAAAACTCTGTTACACAGGTTATAGAATGATAATAGTATTCCAGATATCAGAGACAGAACTAAGACCCCTTTGTTCATCCACTATCAATAAAAAATTGATCTCTGCATTATCTGCTCCTCTGTAACACATATGGTGCTAGAAGGAAGATCCCATGAGTACAGAGCCTCCAGCTTTGCCCCTGCCCTCTACCTTTCCCTGAGCACATTAAGTGCAATGTTTTTGGTTTCATTGCTCTCCTTTTGTCTACTCTTCCAAACCTCTTTGTTCCTCTGTTTGGTTTTCATCTACTCTGAGCTGCTGCTGTGGTACAGAATGCTGATGAAACAATAACTTATTCCTACTCAGAAGGTTGTTTGTCAGGTGTATTTCTTAGCATAATATAGCTATCCTGCATTTATACAGGGAATCTCTGCACTCAGGTCCATGATAAGGGCAACTAACTCAGCTGTTTGCAAATACCCTGGATGTGCGAGGGATTGCAGACATGGACATACTGCAACACAGACAGAGACTGATAATGTGACACCCTTTCAACTCGTTGCTGATTCTAACCCTCTTCCTGCCTTCCTAAAGCCCTGCTGGTGCTGTGTTACTGCTGCTCAGTCCCAGTTCTGTCACTGTTGCCATGCGGGGACATTCCCAGTCCCATCCCTCCTCTGTTGGCTCCTCAGACCAGTCAGCTGACATTTCCAATTCCTTCCTTGACCTGACTGCCAGCTACCACTTTCAACAAAAACGTATGTACAGTTACATTAGCTCAACTTTATTTTCTGGTTTTGTTTCTCAGAACTGGAAGGAAAAAAAATTAAAAACCCTAGGACTGAAGTTGCCCTTTGACATCACTGAATCCACGTCCCTCCACTTAATGGGACTCGTAGACCACTCGTAGACGTGGTCATGTGAATGCTTACATTTGTACCATGAAGGCACAGTACAAAATAACAGTCAGAAAAATAATAAAACATTTAATCAGAGAAAACAATGTTGTATTTTGTCACAGGAAGAAAAAATCTCAGGGAATAAAGCCTTCAGAGGAAAGAATACAGTTTTTAAACTCATCTCTATTTTTCATATTGAATAAGAGAATATGAAGGCAGAAGTGCTGAATTTGAACAAAAAAATATAATATACACATGATGTATATCACCATTAGCAGGGGCGAAAGTCAAATTTCACTCACAAGCTTCATATGAATTTTGTTTGAAAGGACTCAAAATAATTCAAAAAAGATTTTTTAATTTTTATTTGGCATCTCTGCTACAGGGTGGCAATAGATGGAATATCTAGATTCTTCATTGCTGTATAGTATTTTATCCCCTCTAAATTACATTTGAAATCTTTCAAAACAAAATCTGCTTTTTATTTTTCTTAGTTCCTTAATAATTTCCTCTATGACTGATATAGATAAAAAGCTGTGTTTTTTCCCATAGACAATGTAGACCTCTTGTTTACCCTTTCTACTTTACAATACTTCTTAGTGATCCATCTTCTAAACAAACACAAGCAAGATGCATTCAGCAATTTTTCCCATCACTGCAACCCTTGACAGAATATAGATTAAAAAAAAAAAATCTGTTCTGAGGAGGTGAAAGTGGTGCTGATCAATTGTTGTAAGCAGCCTGACGAAGTGGGAAAACTGAAGCTTTTTCAAACTGTGTAGTGAGCCATCACAATGCTGCTGATATCCTATGCAGGTACTGGTTTTCTCTGCAGAACTGAAAGTTTATTATTTCTGTAAGAGATACAAACTACTGAGACTATCAGATCTGCTAGTGCTGTGGTAACGTCAGATAAGCATGTGGAATTTATATATATATATATATATATGTATATATGGCTAGTAGCTGAAGATAAGGTTCTTTTTCCATTTGTTACCATAGTATAGAGCTTCTGCTTTGTAGTGGCTTGGTCCAAAATACTCATTACTGTTTACCTTCTGTGAGATAAGAATTAGGAGAAATGCAAAGCAGGCACCAAGCTTGAAAGAATATAAAGAAGTTTATTAATAGACCTAAAATAAGGAAAAAGAAAAAATAAAATCATACCACACCTTCAGAACACTTCTCCTCCCCCCACCTTTCTCCCTTCTCCCACTGACAATGTAAAAAGACAACCCTTGAGATGTTCAATCTGTTTACCACTTCTGTAATAGCCTTGTTCAGTTAATTTAGGAAGAGGAGTCTCTCTTGCTCATGCTATGGAGAAATTATCACAATGAGACAGCTGCCCGGGTTGGTTCTCTGCTTGCATCATGTGAGAGTCCACTCCCCCGACTTGCAGCTTTTCCCACAACTGCTTTTGAGGATCCAATCTTGAGCAACTTTAAGGTTGAGCCGTTCAGAAACAAAAGTTCTCTTCACCCATCTCTGGGAGCATTTCATCTCTGAGAACAGAGGCCCTCCTCCTTCCCTGGGAGCAAAGGGTCTTCCTCATCTTCATCTCTAGGACTATCTCTGGGAGCACCTCTAGAAACTGAGGTCTTCTTTCCATTTGGAGCAAAAGTCCTCATCGTTTCCATCTCTCCCTGTTCAAACTTCTCATCAAATTACAGCTGCTTCAGCATCTGCTTATCTCAGCACAGGTGCTTCTGTTCACAAGTACAAGTTGAACGCTCCACCCCCCATGCTTTCATGAAATTACAATGGGTACTCTGATATATCATAGCTTTACAACAGAATTTCAGCTTTAAGCATCTCCTCTTTCTCCTCCCTCAGGTTTTCAGCTCTTCACAGCACTAAAAGGGTTAATCTCACCTAGGCCTTGCAGGTGGAATTTCGCCTATCACTGTTGGTCACATGATCTTTGCCGGACAGTGGTGCAGCTTCAGCTGAATCTTGGCTGCACTGGCAAGGGGGAGCCGGGGTGCTCCATCTGCATGTAGCACAACTGGGGGGTGGGGGGGCGCGGGTAGAACAGGGCCCATCGGCTCCAGGATGGCTGTGGTCCGGCCCAGCCTGGCCCGAGCAGGGCCTGGGCCACGCCCACCAGGCCCCCATACGGGGCCCCGCAGCCACCTGTCCCAGCGCCGGAAACGAGAGAGAGCTCTGCCCAGGGTTTGTCTATTCTTAAGTGTGGATCACAGAGGTGGTCAAAATTTTAAATGGCTTTAAAAATTGTCCATATTTAAACTGGCCAGCTGATAGGTCCTGTCCGGTCATAGAGGAGCTGTAAGCACCTCTTTGCAAGAACATCACTTCCGGGACTATGCTTTGCTAACCCATGACATGCTTGTACACCAGATAACTTCATGGAAAAATCCCTGGGATTTAACAAGGAAACAGCATAGATTTACAGAAATACTATTTTCCTTTCAAAGAGGATTTTATTTGTTCAAAAATGATGTGCATGTAATTCTTATTTTTAAAATTTATGAAGAGTTAAAAGTCTCAGGAGAGATTTGTGTTCTCTGCTAATCTTTACAGAAATTTCCCATAAATAATTTGCCCCTAAAGGCATGTGTAGAGTGATCGAGTGATCGCAGTGGGGATGTTTTTTCCAGGAACCATGTTACAACTGTCTTTTTGGCTTGTATCTGTTCACCTTTAGCTGTGATGCTATTGTCTAAGTATTCAAGGTGCTTGCTGCTCGGAATAGTGTCTTGTCATGGAAGACATCCTGGAAATTAGCATCTGCACCAAATAAAGACCAAGGACTGAAGGGAGGTTGCTGTTGATAAAGAAAAGGTAGTTCTACCACTCTCCTGTTTGGCATTATTTTAACTATAAGCACCCCTTACTCTGATTATTTCAAGGGACTACTTCTTAGGAGGGTTTTAGGTGGAGTTCACAGGTCTTTTATTTCAGACAGGAACAAGAGAGATTGGAGATCACCTCTGGCCCTGAATCCATCTCTAAAAGTAGTATAAAAATGGACTGACTGAGAAAGATCTGAAGGGGTGGATGGTTGTTTCAGTTTACACTAAGGTCAGGTCACAGCAGATGCACGCACTACAGCCCACAGGAGGCTGCTCGGCTGGGTAAACACATCCTGTAGCTCCCACCCACCTGCCACATCCAGGCCCCAACTGCTGCCAGTACTTGTGGATTCACTGAGGAAGCTTTAGAAAAGAGAGAATCAATGGTGTTACTACTGTTCAGATGAAAGGATTCTTTGATCCGAAGGACTGGATGCAACAGCACCACATTTTCTGTGAATTTCTCTAGAAACCCTTTAAGGAAAATTAAAGCAGAAAAATGTTTTGCCGTTCTATGAATTTAAAGAACAGTAACATTTTAGGATGTTCTTTCAAATCCAAATGTTGACATTTGGATTTTAAGTACTCTATAGGGTTTTTAAGATTTTTGAGATTTTTTCTGTTTAATACGTTTTATAACTGTGGTAGGTTGACTTTGGCTGATTGCCAGATGTGCACCCAGCAACTCTCAACCCCCTTTTCAATTGGAGTTCCCTGGAAATTAGGAGGAAAAGCTTGTGGGCGGAGATAAAGACAAGGAGATCCTTTACAAATTCCTATCACAGGCAAAAGAGGTTTGACATGGGGAAAATTTAGTTTATAACAAGTTAAAAACAGAGGTTAGTGGCGAGAAATTAAGGCAAAACAACATGGTCTCCCTTCCCCCCAAGCAACACAGAGGGAATGGGTGCTACAGCCAGTCTGTAATAGTTCCTTTCAGCTACTTCCTCCTCAGACTTTCCTCTGCTCCAGCATGCACCCTCTTCATGGGCTGCAGTGCTTTTCTACTCCAATGTGGGGACTGCCAGGCTTCAGCTTCCTTTAGGACTTATCTACATGCTCCAGCATGGGATTCTCCATGGTCTGTAGTGTGGATGTTTGCTCCACTGTGGTCTCTGCTAGAGCACCTAGAGCATCTTCTCCTCCTCCCTCTCTAACCTCAGTGTTAGCCAGATTGTTTGCCACACTTTGTCCTCTTCCCTGCTGTGCAGTGGTTTTTTATCATGTTTTACATAAATTCTCCCAGAGACACCACAAACTCCTCTGCCAAGCTCAGCTGTGTCCTGCTGTGAGTCCATTTTGGAGCCATCTGGAACTGACTGTCCAGCACAGAGCAGGCCCTGGCTTCTGTTCACAAAGGCCATCCCTGCAGCTTCCACCATTACCAAAACCTTGTCACTTAGTTTCAACACCAAGAAGTTATCAGATAAATTATGTTTATTGCAAATATAATTCTATAGAGTCACACATGCACTGTTCTCAAACATATTGTGACTTCTACACTTCTCAAGTTGGTTAAAATTGGTGAGCTTAACACATTAAAAAATTTAAGAATAGAGACAACTGAAGGGACTGAGCAGGGAATTGTGGTACTTCTGGTAGGCATACTTTTTAGGAAATTATTTTGTATTTTCCCTGTATTTTTAGGTTAATATAGAAGGAAACCTATTAAAATGTACAATTCATGAAGAATAGAGGGGCCTAGCACAGATATCTTTTAAAAGTCAATAAACTTAATCAGTTAAAAGTTGGAGTTAGTGCATGTGGATGCTGAAAAGCTTGAAGCAGAGAAACTTTCCAGCTTTCTGCCAGCATCCTGTGAAAGTCTTGCCTTTCTCACGCAGGCTAGCTGAAAACAGTGAGAGGTTTTTGTAAACCAAGACTTTATCTCACAGGTGCAAGCTTGTTATACACGGTCTGTTGATACTGACTGGAGAAAATATTTTGAAATGGGTGTCGTAGCGTTTAGCCAGTCATTCTGGGAGGTGGATGGTCAAAGGACCAATAACCTTATGCCATTCAAGCAAACCAAGTTATATAAACGAGTCTGTAAATTAATAAATGATCCCATGCTTCCAGGACCTGAACTCTATGTTGTTATTATCGCCATCCCCAGTACAACAGCAACATCTGCAGACCTAATATCAAGATGTTTGTGTATTTTTTGTTTGTTTGTTCTGTTTTGTTAGCATTACATCTAGATATGGAGCTGGAACATACTCCAAAAAAAGTACAAGGAGGTGAATTTTGTGCTTATTGAAAATATAAAGCAATGATTGCAGTGCTGATTGTCACAGCTGGAACATAACAGACACATCTTAACATTGTTCTGAGGTGTACTCACCAACTTACGACACAGTATGAAGGAAACACTCACACTTAGCAGGGCTACCAGCCAGTGTGGCACTGGGGAGTGAAAGATGATAGGAAATTACCTAATAGGAACAGAGAGACTCCTAGGATATATATTTTATTTATCCTATTAGAAAAATAGGACAATATAAACTCTATTCTGTCTGCATTACAAGATAGGGATGTACAGAAAAAGCTAGAAATAATGTTTGACTGAGAATTCATAAAAGCATGCCAGTGGGAGAGAACAAAGTGCTGTCTCCATGGTCTAGGGAATAGATAAAGGACAACTGACTCAAAGGTTGCCAGCACAAATGGGTCTGAAAACCTTCCTGTGGTAGCCCCACACTCTACACCTTTCACTCTACACCTTTGCCTTTGCAGGAGAATTCACATGTCTATGAGTGTAAGCAGTAGCAGGAGGATGGACAGAGAGTTGCATATGGGATGACAGGACCAAGAACAAGTCTTAAGAGGAGTGGCTGAGGGAACTGGTGGTGTTTATTCTGGAGGAGGCTGAGTGAAGAGTGTATCGCTCTCTACAACTACCTGAAAGGAGGTTCTGCAGACTGGGGGGGATTTGTCTCTTCTTCCTAGTAACAAGCAACAGGACCATAGGAAACAGCCTCAAGTTGTGCCAAGGCAGGTTTAGATTGGATGTTAGAAAAAAAAGTTCACCAAAAGGCTTACAGAGCATTGGAACAGGCTGCCCAGGGAACTAGATGAGTCACCATGGCTGGAGGTATTTGAAAGACACGTAGATATAGTGCTTAGGGACATAGTTTGGTGTTGAACTTGGTTGATGGTTAACAGTTGGACTTGATGATCTTGGAGGTCTTTTCCAGCCTGAATGATTCTATTATTCTATGACCTAAATAAACTTTTTGCTGTGGATTATTAAACTGCTTCTCCACCTCTGCTGTTGTACACTCAGGTTTTGTACCAGAGTCCTCTTCTGCTTCAAAAGACCACAGAAATGTAGGAGCCATCTATAAACAGTGGAAGGAGTTTTTTCTAGAATGAACAGGATACTACTGTGACAGAGCTTCTGATAATCATATATTGTACTATCTGGTTATACAGCTAAGTGCCCCCGCTCCCCCTCCCCTCCCCCCAAAAAAAGTATGTAGAACTATATTTGTTCTCTAAAATAGGTTTGGCCTCGTATTCAGGTGTGGGGTGTGCCCAGCCACTGCCCTGGAGGGATCTCTGCTGAGATAAGAGATTTTGCAGTTGCCCAGCAGGACTCCCTGGAAAGGCAACCACTTTGGTCACGGCGAGAAAAGACAAAACCCACAATCCTTTAGGAGACACTATGCAGATTTCGTCATAACCCATTGGTCTGTTCCCATCCCAGATCCTCTGTAACCCATTGGCCTTTACTGATCCCCTATATCCCTATAAAAGCAAGCCCTCTGGGCCCCTGTGGCTCAGAGAGAGGGTTCTCGTCCCTGGCTCTCCCCTTCGCCGGAGGGGACCCACAATAAAGCTACCTTTGTGCGGAACCAGCCACAGGAGCCTTCTCCTCTCTCTCTCTCTGGCCTGGCTTGGCCTGGAGGCTGCCCTGCAGAGCTAAGCTGGAATCACGAACTGACAATCACTAAAGAGCTGACAGTCTCTGCAAGGGCCCTCCTGCCAGCAGCTGAGGGAAGACACCGGACCTCGGGAATGCGATTCCTCTCGGGACCATCTCCCCAGACCAGTCACCTCTTCCTGGGTCAGAGCCGCTGACCCCTGTCACCTGCTGTAATATTCAGGAATGCTGAAATGTCTGTTCTCTGAAGAAACCCATTGCCTTTACTCAGAAAGAAAAGAACTATCTTATTTCTGAAAAGAGATGAGCTTTTAAGGCAAATTAATAAGCAAAATATGTTGGGAAAATCTGCAAAACTGCAAATTTCTATCTAAATTTTCAATGAAGCTATGGTTTGGCATTAACTTAGTTATATTAGTAAAGTGACCTGAAGAGCTGTATAATAATTTAATTTTATTAGCTATCAGAATTACAAATACTTTACAGGTAATGTAAGGCATCAGATGAAAAAAAAAACATTTAAGAGGCTATTTTACTTGCCTATGTCACATTCATGCACACATTTTTAAGGCAGACTCCTTCATCGCCAAACATTTGTTTTTCTTTCAACTTTTCAGGAGACCAAGCACCATCAGTTTATTGTCACAAAAACCTGACCATGTTAAATTTTTGCTGCTCACAGCATGAGTCAGGAAAGGAACATAGATGGTCTACTCCACCATTCCAAGAATCATTACGCAGCAAGATCTCTTCCATTAATTTCTGACAAGATCAGAACAGCTTAAACAGGTATTAGAATAGTAGCGCCGTCCACACCATTGCTATTAATAGTAGCATTGACATTTTCCAAAGAAAAAAATTCTGAATAAGAGCTAATTTACATATATATCTATTTATATCTGTATATATTAGCTGGAACAGAAACCTGGGATTTTTCCATGTGTCAGGTCTTATTCATTTTAGTAATGTGGTGTCAGTATACTGCCAACATTTACAACAGAAATGTCACAGATGGTGTGTTTAAAATAGAATTGGCAAATTCACTTGTTTCACCTGAGGTGCATTGAAGTGGTGCTATACTTTATGGAAAAGCTGAAAATGTTATTCTAGATTATGATAAGAAATTGGATTAACTCCTCAAATGTAATAATATATTTTTTAGCCATCTGAGGACCTCGCTTGGAAAGTTATTTCACTTGGGAAAATTGAGGGAGAGTTGATCATGTACTTTCTGTGGCAATATGAGTACTTTTTGTATTTTAAGTTGAAAGAAAACAAACTTATGTTGATTCTAACTTTAATATAAAGTTGTGGCTCAGGGGAGTTACAGGCAGGTGAATTTAAAATTGTGGTTTTATTTCACAAGTCAGAAAACTGGTTGTGTAGATGCAGCATAGAATTTTTCAAGCTGTTCTTTTAATAGACCTCTGTTAGCAAGAGACTACATATGAGAAGTTAGTTCAGTCACAGCCACTAAAAGCTTGATTATTTTTTTTACTGCGATTGAACACTGTCAGCTGATGTATTGATGATGTAGAATAGTCTGAGACTAGGCAGTGGAAGAATAATGGACTCTAAAGCACTGTTTCAGGCTAATTTAAATCAGTAATAGAGTGATAAAGCTTTTACATTCTAACATCATTTTTCTTGCCATAAATATGATAAAATATTACTGATGTATGACAGTGTTCTGGTTCCATATTAACTGATAAATGAGAGTCTAGCTTTAGAGTTATAGATACAGCTCAGGTATATGCTTGTCCTGGTATAGAGTTGCACTGCACAATAGTAAGAGATACATCACTATTTCCAGTAATGCAAAAAATTCCTGAAGTAGAAATTATTTATAATAATAAATTCTTCTTATTATAGCAGAGCTGTAGAAACTCAACAAGGAATTTTGTAGCATCTCCTGATTTAAATATGTAAGAATATTTTAAAGTTAAGTAGTCGCAAATTAAGTTCTCCTTTCTTTGCACATCCTAAATCAAATTGGTGCCAAATTTTAGGAACTCCTTAAACATGGAAAAGAGTCAGCTTTAAAAAGGAGATATTGTTTATTCTGTGCAAGGTGGAAGTTTTCCACAAATCAAGCACACCAGAGAGTAAAAAGCAAAAGAATTTATACACAAAAATTTACGTAAACACACATACCTAATACAGAGTTACCACCGGCTTGTGTAACTTTATTCAATACTTGTTACTGCACCTGTGTGCGCCTCTTTGGGGGTCTCTGTTGGTCATCTGGGGAGGTGACCCTTACTCAGTTTCAAGCAAAGTTTGTCTAGGACCTGCAAAACACAAGATTGTGTGCCAAATAAGACGTGATCTGCAGCTTTGGAGCCACATCTAAAACAATTGCCAAGCATGATATAAAGTACAACAGCTTTCCATAAGCATTAAGCAGAACCTATTTAACCTGATAAGATCTCTTTACATTCAAAGGAAGGGTTAAAGGTGAGAACGATACCATCAGCTTATGTTTACAACAGAGATCAAAGAAAGGGACAGAGAATTCTGCTAATAGTCAACAAAATCAGTTGTATTGATTATTCTTTGTTGTCTTCTTTTGCTATCCACTCTGCTCCTCACTCCAGTACTGCCGGGTCCCACCAAAACCCAAAGGTGCAGCTGCTCAGCAATGAGCTACTCATGCCTGACTGTTACAACCCACCCCTGAAGTCAGGGTAATTGAGGTTCTTGTTAATAGATCCCTTGGGGCAGATTAGTGTAAAATGACACTGAATGACTGGTGTTTATACATATCTATGGCAGCTTTATTTTAGAACAACCCGCTTGCAAAGGAAAGAAGGTATGTAGCCGTTTTTGTTATTATCCATAGAAATGAAACAATATAAAAGTATAAAGATACCATTTAAAAAAAGACTTAAGGAAAAGAAAGAAAGAGAAAGAAAGGTTAAGAATAGATAGCAGAGGGGAAAGACATCACCACCAATGGATCCAGTAATGAGACTTTGTTGCTACAATTTCTGTGTCCTGTATTCAAAATGATGGTCTCATTCCTGATCCAGCAGGGGTTGGGGAAGCTCATAAAACATAATGTTCAGTGTGTTCAGGTGGGAACACCCAGGCACCTGCCCTGGGACAGAGGGGGTTTACAATGTCTGATATAATACTGGATCATGCACAGTCCTCTGGTAGATGGCCCCAGAAATGAGTCTGGGGGTACGTTGGGAGTCTTTTAAAGTTTATGACACCTTCTAAGACACGGCAGCTGCCTCTCACACCAGCCAGCTCAGTAGAGCAAGTTGCACCACCCCTGAAGGGATGAATACCTTGAGGCCTATGTATGAATGTGCATGCCCAGACACTTTTCCGGGAGAGGTGTGTGGGGGGGGAAGTTTTACACCTGGGCCAGTTGTGTAAAGGAGGACATTAGCATGATAAAAAGCATTATCCCACCTCCAGGATCTGCTTCTTATCAGCCTTACTTGGCTCACAACCCAGCTTTTTGCTAAGCAAAGATTTGTTGTGGCCATCCTCCATGGTGGAGGTCTGCGCCTGGCCTGTTCTTATGCAGATCAGAGGTTTTACCACCACACTCAAAAACTCTGGTCCTCCCTTTGGTTTGGGGGTGTGTGTGTGCAAACCTGGCCTCAGCAAAGCACCTGCTGCTTTTGCAAATGGCCAATTGATTGAGTCATTAACCCTTGCCATTCCAGTCCCTCACACTGACCCATGGTTTATTCCCTGTCATGCCTCCCCCAGGTCAGACACTCCCTTGCCTGGCGAGAAGCCAGACCTGACCCTGGAGACATTCTGCTACCTCGCTATCAGGGCAGTGTGATAGCTTGGCATCATGGCTCTCAGCAGCTGCTGACAAAACCAGCTGTGCCACCACAGGTCTGCCCAGTAAATTAGTTATATGTTGTATCACACATTCTTCTATTGCTTATTCTACTCTATCATGTATCCTACATTCAATTTTAATTATCTGTATGCTAAGTATACATTGATACTCTCATTATTAGTAGCACCACATTTTGCAGTCATTCAATATATCTTTAGATCAGATCATATCTTTAGTATTTTTTTTTTCTCCTTTTAAATAGTTTCTTCTTGTAAGACTGGTATTTTCTACAGGAAATCTGCTTTGGAGTTAGTTACCTAACATAATTAGTTCCATATGAATTCAGTTGCACAGCTACAATGATGTGGGATCAATTCTTTCAGGCTGGCGTAACATTTCATTATCTTAGAGAACAAATTTGATTTACTCTTCAAAAGAGATCTTCTTAGAGTATTTTCCCCCTTAAAACAATAAATAAATAATGCAGTGCCTTTACTAATGCAGACATGCTAAATATGGGTCTGTACGTATTAAATAGCTAGCTACAAAGAGAAGTATATTTATTTTGAAATGTTTTTAAAACTGTTTTGAATTGTTTTCATTCACTGTCAATATAGGAGGGGAAATACTACATTGTTCTTTTTATTCTGAATTCTAGGAAATTTTGAACATTGAGGGTTTTGAGATTCTTTGGGTCTCCTTAAAGACCTCTGAATCTTCATTGAGTATTAGTTATTCTCTTTTGTGCCATGTGATGTGTTTACTTGTCCTTTCAAAGCACTTTTCCCTTCCTAATATGAAGACCATTTCTATGACTCTGGTGCTACTGGTGTTAGGTGATTTTTGATCTACAGTTGATCTTACTTAAAGAGGAGCTTAGAACTATAAAGTCTTTACAATGCCAAAGGGAACACCATTTGCTTCAGGGAATTCACAATTAAATGTATAAATTCAGTTTAAAGACTTGAATTTTAAGCAGAGAGAGAGAGAAAAGTATAACTCTGCATCCAATCTCTTTTGTGAGTAAAAAAATGCACCTATTTTACCCACAGTCCTTTTTTTAAATTTTGTAACAGTATCAAAAACATTTTGGGTTTTTTTTTTTCATAAAACAAACATAAACACTCTCTGAGATGTTTCCTAAAAAAAAATAGTGGACTGTACTGTCACCTTCTCTTTATTTGTTTTTAAAATCCCACCAGAACTTTAGGTTGAGCTGTAGTTCAAGGAAATGGCAGGGGAAAATATTACATGAACTGTTAATTTTTTGTCTATATTCAGTTAAGGATGTCTTGAATAATCTAACCATAAGAAGTATTTTTTGTTGTAAAACAATATCCTTCAAGGTGAGGCCTGAATTAAATAAGAATATAATCGAGTTTTATATCTTTTTCACTATTCAGTCAGTTGCTCTCTTAGGCTCTACGAACAATTCATTATAATTCAGCAATATGATAAAACAGGTCTTGAAGGTTGTTGGGTTATTTTATTCATCTCCTTTGTCTTTTAAAGTAAATTCATGTTCATAAAATCTCACATGTTTCTTGCTGTCTGGAATGAAGTGTTTATTTTAAGAAGTAAGAGCTACAATTAAAGATGAAAAAATAAGTATATAAATTAAGATATAATAAAAAATTGACAAATCATAGAATTCATAAACATTTGATAAATTCATGTTAACAGCATAAATTGTGGATGGAGAAATAAAAATTATGCAAGGTTTCACTTTTCGCTATGTTGACATGAATTTAGATCTAATTAACTAATTATGTATTATACTGGATCATATTGATTTTTTTCCAATGACTACTACTTTAGATTTAGCCAATACTTTAACCATTTCCCTTTTAAAAATGACTTAGCTCCTTGAATTTGGGTTCAATGGAAAGTGAAATAGGAAAACCAAATAGGAAAATTAAAACTTACCTCTTCCATTTTGGATACTGGATTTGGTCAGAACATGCCATAGAAAGTGGTTATAATGAACAGTGATAATATTTTCCCAAAACTCCTCTTTGTTTGTATATTGTACCTGATGGTGATCATTGGCAAAAATACAAAACAAAACAAAAGCAAGAAACCCCAACAAACTGATGATTCCAAGAGACGTGTTCCCTCTACCTCCTGTGATACTTTGAAACCCCCAGATTTCTATGGCTATAAAGACAAGTCTAACCTCATATCCTGAGAACTGAAGGTCTGATTAGGGCCTTCCAACACTAAAAACTCCGCAATTTTATTTTACAACAGCTATTCACTCTAGGAGAGTAGCAGAAAATACAGCAATAGCTTCCTGCTATATCCTCAGGTACGAGAAACTGCAAGTCATCAGTGATTCCCTTTGCCCTCTATGCAATAAGAAACCTCCCATCTAAGAGAGGTCAACAGCCAGACTATGTCTGCTTGGTTAATTGGCAAATTTCCTACCTTTGCCACACCCTCACAGTCTGTTTTCTGGGAGTTGCTGACAAATTTTTGAACAGGAACAGGGAATCGTGATAATATCACCTACTAGGGTTGTGAGGCATGCTCAGGTCTCAATTTTAGGCTGTCTGAAGACTCACAAGTATTCAGATGTGCTGGTTATATTTGACTTGTGTTTGAAAGCTACAATTACTTTAAAATCAGAGGAGTTTATAAAGCAATTACAGGATTTGAAGAGCTTTTGTGCTGAGATAAATCTGGTTTTTTTATCGTACATTTGATGTGAACATCATGATGAATAGATTGCTTTCCCCTTTTGCTTGTCCAAATTTATTAATTGATAAATTTAAATAAAATAAATTATATATGCATACTGAATGCATAAATTAGCAAAAATCACCTTTTGTTCAGGATTCTAACAGAAACCACAGTTATGCATGTATGGTGTGTGTGTGTATGTATGCGTTATCTGAGGACTTTGCATTCAGTTTTCACTTCTGATTTTTTAATCGTTGGAAATTTCA
This sequence comes from Corvus cornix cornix, assembly GCF_000738735.6. Taxonomy (NCBI): domain Eukaryota; kingdom Metazoa; phylum Chordata; class Aves; order Passeriformes; family Corvidae; genus Corvus; species Corvus cornix. The sequence goes on along the minus strand of NC_046333.1, from coordinate 137,298,870 downwards.
AATCCAATTCAGTTTCTTAGAGGAGTACTGAATCCGCAGATATAAATTTCCCACATATTTTGAGAAAATAGTTGACTAATGGATGAGGAAAAGAGACCCCATGCAGAGATACACTTACAGCTTTTTACCGGCTAGGCTTGTAGTTCAATGCTTTAGAAAGCCTCAGGCATCTAGAGAGGTAGCACGGGCAATCTAACATTTCAGTAGCTCTAAAAGTGGTGAATGTATTGGCTGCAAAGCTGGTATCACCAGCAGAAGCAAAGAGGGAGAAATATAGCTTTTTGGTTTGCCTAATTTCCAAAATTAGAGCTTTCAAAAAGAAACAGATGGCAAGAGATGTTTGCAGAAAGAGTTGCAAAGCCAAAGAGCGCAGCCCCCCCCCTTGGTCCCTTCTTTGATTTGGAGAAGGGGAAAGGGGAGGACTGGGGGCAGACCCAGGGTGACCGGCCAATCAGACACTGCTGAAGAGTTTGAGTTACATTTGGTTTTGCCCGCACTCGGAACAAAGGAGTTCAGAACGCATGGCAGAGGCAAGTGTCTTGGGGAGGGGGAAGGGAAGCTCGGAACAGGCAGCAACAACCCCGTAGAGAAAATAATTTGTTAGGTACCTGAAGAACTCAAGTTGGATTTATTACTGAACACTGAGAATTTTCAGGAAGAAAGACATCACATCTGATAACCTAGATGACAAAAACGTTAAAGCCAAACCTTCCATTTGCAATGCAATCCTTCACTTCTTAATTTGCCTTTCCAAACCGAGAACAGTTTCACAAATGTCTTCACTCTTGTGACCAGTGACAGGACTTGGGGCAATGGTGTGAAGCTGAGTCAGGGGAGGTTTAGGTTGGATATCAGGAAAACGTTCTTCACCCAGAGGGTGTTTGGGCACTGGAACAGCTCCCCAGGGAAGTGGTCACAGTACCAAGTTTGACAGAGCTCTCATGCACACAGTGTATCTCTTGGGGATGGTGCTGTGCAGGGCGGGGAGTTATACTCAATCATCTTGATGGGTTGCTTTTAACTCAGGATATTCCGTAATTCTGTGCTTCTGTGAAGTGTAACTGAGAACACCACTCAGACCTGACTTGTAGCATCTCATGTAATCTATTTTGGGAAAACTGGAAACATCATTTCTATTAAGAATAAAAGACATTGTTAGGTCAAAAAAGATCAATGCTGTAAAAGAAACAGGACCAAAATAATGGGCACTGGGATTCCTGACTTCTACATCTGATCTCCTCTGGCCTCCCTTAGGGAAAAAAAAACAAACTGTGGAAGGAATGGTATTGCCCTTTCCCTCTCCAAGCTCAGGGTCTCATGCCCTGCCAGGACAGCTCTGCCACTGCCTTGAAATTTCCAGCCTCAAACTTCCTCTTGAGGATCATGTTTTCATCCTCTCTTTAAATATTAGTAACATGACATCAAAATTTCTTTTGTGTACACATTAAGAAGTGTTTCTGTTAACTGCATTTAGAACACTTTTTTTCTTGTACTTTTGTATGCTTTGTTAAACACTAAGATGTTTTATTATGATGATCATAATGTGCATAAATATGAAACATTTACGTATACTTATAAAACAAATGCATTTTAATAATAAGATTTTGTCTAAACACTTTCAGAGTTTCACAGAAATTCCAGTCTCTCAGGGACTATTACTTCCAAAAAAAAAAAAAAAATTCACGAAAAAAAATAATGAAAGTAAAAAATCTGAGGGAAGAAAGTTGAAATTAAAAGACAAGAAAAGTCTTTGATTCTGTGATACATGTGAAAAATGAGGTGTGTATACAAAATACAAAAGCTAAATGTTCTAATTCCAAAATTTTTCACAGATCTTATCAAAATACAACACACAGGCTTTACCTAACGATTCACCTTTTCTAACTCAGATGGACTTTAGGAGTAAAAGGTGCAACATAATCCTTAATTACTGCCATTTAGTTGAATTCCTTATGTTAAAATAAATTGGCTCTGTTCCTGATTCATGTTCTTAGAGAAGCTAATTTGAGTAACAAATTATCTTCACAGCAATTCCTAGTGCTTACAGGTAACTTAGATTTGGATGTCAGGGGTTTTTGTATGGGAAAATTCTCCAAAACTATTCTGTGAAATACTTTAATCAATATGCACAGAATGATTTAAGATTATGTCCCCTACCCCGTTATTTCAAAAGGTCACTTGTTTATGACTGTGTGCACACAAGGCTCTATTACTGTTATTGCTACTATCAATAATAGTATTTAATCCAATTCAATTTTTTGAGTGGAATACTTCTACTGGCTTTGGCTATCATGCCAGCCTGATCAGCAATTACCAGAGTCAGCCTGGTAATTTGCATTTATTTTTGCTTTATTGTCCCATGCTTAGACATTTCCCTCCCCCCACTTCTTCACTTAATTTGTTTACCTTAGAGACTGTTCTACAAAGTAAGTCAATAATTCCACAATTCTCATTGATCTTATCTATTAATGGGCCCACTGTCTCATTTTATTCTCACCAGTTCATGCATAGAATTTTATGCAGACCAGTATCTGCAAACTTCTGCAAAATTAGATGGCGTTGCTGAATCAAAACAGTATTGTAGAGGACTACTCGTAAGTGCAGGATCCTGTCAATACTTTTGAGAAATGTGTGGGTATTGATGTGAAAACCAAAACAGGTATGTTGAAAACTTGCATATGAAGTTTCTGCAGGGCATTTCTAGAGCCAGGCACAACATTTATTGACATTTTCTCTCAAACACAACCAACAGTACCACAAAGAACAACAGCTCTAAGGACAGACACTCCATTGCTGAATACATATTGAATGATGTGTCTGCTACTACCATCCATTATCCTGACTATCCACTAGGAATTTGATGCACTGCCTGAAAACCCTTCAGGAAATCTGAGAGGGTTAATTCTTAAATCACATATTTGACATCTACAGGAAGTGTTGTTCACCCTTCTGATGAATCTTACTTGGCTTTCTTGTTTGGAGAAGTTCAACACCTCTATATTCAGCAAATAATTTTCTTTTAAGACTGAAAGATGATGTATGTGTTTCAAACATTTTACTCAAGCAGCAGTTTGAGAAGCGTCATTCATTTCTTGAGAAGTTGAATTTATCTGATTTAAAGGCTATTTAATTTTTATGAAATAAAGGCAATTTGACCTATCAAGAAGGTCAAACCATGTGATCAACATTCCAAGTCCTTCAAGGAAAAAGTGTGTTTAAATTCTACCTTGTTCTATGCTCTGAAAAAAATTTAAAATAACCAGTACTGTGACTAAATTGAATAAACCTAAACAAATTATCCAATATAGTATTTTGCATGAAAAGGACAATTGGCTGAATCATTGTGTAACCTCTGGAATGGTTTCACTCTTTAAACATAATTTTTATGGGTTTTTGGAACATCAGGCATGTCTGGTAAGTCATGTAGCTCTGGGAGGGCTTGTAAAGCCCCTGCATGAAACCGTCATATTGTTTCAATGATGAAAATAGAAAGAGTTTATGAACAATAAACAAATTCATTTCAGAAAACATAAAGCTTTTTGGAAGTAGAGGTAGCTGTTACCAGTGTAAATAAATATAAAGCAATCATCTGTAATGTTTACATTTTTGTAGCTCACACCTTATATCCCCAAGTTCACTGCTCTGTCTTTTGTAGAAAAAGTATATAAGCTGTGTCCAGCTAAAAATAGCAGAACATAAAAGTATGGAGCTTTTTCTTGGTTTGATTGGTTGGGTTTTAAATTTATTATGCTATAGAGAATTACTAAATGTGATATACATATTCTTTAAATAACTGGCCTCAGTTCTGCCTGCCTCTCTCTCATTCTGGAAGATGTATAAAATAATCTGGGGGGAGGAAAATGTCTCTTTGCCTATTAACTTTTCTGTTGTGTTCTTCTCTTTCTCTGCCTATGTCGTGGTTCTTTTACTCAGAGTTCAGATTGAAACACAGGAAACAGAGAGTTGTTCTTCGGACTCAGATGTTTATTATTTCTTTTCTATGGCACAGCTGAACAGAATGTGCCTCTAAGTTAACAAGGTGAAAATGGCCCCCAAGTGCTAACTTCCAAGGTCCTTTAAAGCCCAAACTACCCAATTATGGAATGCCAACTAATTTATTTTTACTTATGATCCAATAACTAATCATTCACATTCTTCACTGCGGGTTTTTTGAACCAATACCAGATCACTCAGACTTGTGAAGAAGAAGGAAGAACCTACACCCAAAATCCTCCATCTTGTTACATGTATATTACTATATCCCAGAAACCTAAATTTTCTGAACCCAGGGTTCCAACATTTGCCTACATCCAATCTAAGTGTTGAAGAATGTCCGCAGCCCAAGGTAAGAGAGAAGAAAATGGAATTAAAATTACATTACCTAGATTATATAAAAACACTATTAAAACACAAAGAAGATATTTCATGAGATATTTTTAAATCCCAGTGCTTATATTCAAAGAAAATTGATAATTATAATTTTGTTACTGTTCTGAAAATTAAACAGAAATGACATAGGGTTTGAGGCAAATTCTGCTAGTCTTAAATAATTACTGACTTCAGATATAAAATATAAAATCTCTTAAACTTTAAAACCACTGTCAAAATTCCTGAGATGTTTTCTGACTTTCTTGTTTCTCTATTTTCTTTGCTTACAAAACAATGAAAGACTGAAGGAAGCCACCTTTATAGAAAATCAGTACTTACAGTGCAGAATAATAAATTTGTGTATTGACAAAACTTGGTAGTGGCAAAACCATATTAATCAGGTTAATATTATCTATTTACATAAAATATTAATATAGAATAATATAGTGCATTAAACCCAAGGTGTTAGTAGAACTACTTGCATATCTTCATTAATTTTCTTTTTCTTACTTGTTTAGCAAAATAAAGCATTATTCAGAAAGTGAAGCTTATTAAACATCAGGAATTTGTATGCATCCTGCATATCCAAACTCCACTTGCTAATGAAATAATGATATTTAACCTGCTTTTTAGTTACCATGCCTTTAGCTAGGCATCCAGCTTTTCCAGTGATTTATCTTCCTGGCTCTGCATGTCATTCTGCTGTTACAATGCTGCCTCCTGCTATCACAGGGAATGCACAGAAGCTCTTTCACCTCTCTGAAGATAATTACAGGATTTCAGTCTCCAGAGCAACTAATCAATGTTCTACAAGTTTTCTGGAAAACTCAATTTTCCTTAAAAAAAAAAAAGGAAAAATAATTGAAAAGGATAAAAAGAAAAGTTTCATTTCATGCAATAGTTTCAGAACATCTATACATTAAGAACAACCAGTTTAATAATTCTGGAAGAGCTAATACTGAACATAATGGATTGTTACGGAAAATACTGTGGTTTTCTTAATTGTTTATCACTGCAATGATGATATGTATGTACACACATGCTGATATAAAATCCCAGACCAACAATATATCTCGATCACTGTATCTCTCTTATTTTGAAGAAGTCCTATCATTATCCAATTTTTAAAGTAATATTAAAATGCAACTCCAAATTTTAGCACTATATACCCTGCTACAAAATCAGTTCACATTTTTCCTATAAATAATATGAAATTAAGATATGTTAATTTACACATTTCCACTATGCTTATTTACATGAGTAGTACTGCAGTGCTTAAATTCCTGTTTAAACACAGCTTAATGCTCAATGTTGGTAGCACCAAATATTACCAATGGCCACAGAAAACAGATTCTCTCAGCTGACTAAAACAGGGGTATTCTCTTTCCAGGCTACAATTTTGAAAGGAACAGAAAAGGCAGAATTAAATGAATGAAGAAAAATAATTATATTAGATAGCAAAAGGTAATGCCTCCTTTTCTTTCTACTTGCCTTCCTCATGGATTACAGAAGTAGGAATGGGGATGTGCTCTCTTTCCTTTTTTCTTCTCTATTTTTGTTTTACCTTTTTGGCAGATCATATCCATTTTTTTCATGCCATGAGTGGATATGGGGAATAAGGTGGCTGGGTTGGAGGGGATATTGTTAGTTACAGGAAGGGGAGAGGTAATGAGGATATTGTGATTTACTCCGTTAGCAACACAACCTCTGGCTCTCAGATGATGCTGGAAGCGAAAAGTTCTCCAGTTCTGCTGGAATGGAGCTAAGTAACAAAGGTGAAATGGTCAAACTGCTGCAAAGTGTGTCATGGTGTGATTTAGTGGGCATGGTGGTATTAAATCAAAGATTGTACTTGATAATCTTGGAGGTCTTTTCCAGCTCTTATGATTCTATGTCTTGTCCATCTGCCTGAAGTAAAAAGTGAAGAGTAAATTGTAAAACTGCAACAAACTTCAGCAAGATTTGTCACAGCTGATGATTCAGTCAGGGATCCATTCAATTGCCTAAAGGAAGATTTCCATGCTGTTTGAGTTCCCCTAAATATCTGAAACAGTTGCATGGGACTGTCAAATATGGGAAATTCAGACAATTTCAGAGATTAAATAGGATACCTGGGTCATTTCCAAGCAGGATAAATGTTTCCAATCAGGCAAGTGAGTCAAGTCCATAATATTTAATTGCATGTCTTATAGACCAAGAAGTTCAATGGTCTTTGATATGCACACCATCCCTTAGATTCTGAGCCTCAAAATTAAAATATAAATACTAGCCCTTTTTTATGACATCAACTTTACATCAAAAACCTCATCAGGTTTGTGTTGAAAACATATTCTCTTCTGCCTTCCATTCTATATGCATCAGCATAAGTGACTTACGTACTTGCTACCCCTGAGGAAAAGTTTTTGCTTAGGAGAACACACTTGATTTTAAAAATCTAACTTTGGGCAACTTAATTGTAATTTAAAACAAAATATCAGTAAAATTTTCTATATCCCATCCCCAAGATACAAACTAGAAGATTCCAATAAGGAAATGTTTTGAGAAAGGTAGAAACAGGTTAGACCTTAAAAATTTTATGGAAGAAACCAAGCTTGTTGCCAAGTGCAACAGGTAAGGTTGTTGAATTGGTCAAACTGGACATTTCATTAGTCCCAAAACTACCTGGTGGACAAAAAAAAGCACAGCAAATAGCTGGAGCTCTCAGGATCCTCCCAGGGTTCTTGTCAGGAAATGTACAAAGTTCATGGTTACTCCTCAGCTTTGGGCTTTTTTCAGTGCCTCACATTACCACGCCTTGCTTCCTTCTCATTGGCTCTGCTTCTGGTGTCGCCTTGCCCAGCTCCAGGGGGCATCATGGGTGACTGCCTGTTCTGTGGTGACTGCCAAGTTGTTCTGGCCTTGTTTATCTGTGACCATCACAGAGGTTCAGCTCTGTGGTTCGGGCAGAGGTTCAGGCCAGACAACGGTCCCGTGGCCACCAGTTTGCTGTTAGAGCAAGCTGGCAGCAGCTCCTGCCCAGGGAAGCTCTGCCAAATGCTGAGCACTGCCCTGGCAGCCCAAGTTGATACCTGCTGCCATTTTCTAGTGTCAGAACTCCATTTGCTGACCAACCAGCAAGTTACGGTGTTTGATTACAAATTTGGCCTTGAATTTTCTTTGAATATAGAGCTCTCTGGGTAAAGTTTTATGATGTGTCTCTGAAGACACATTACAAAAACAAACATTGGTGCTGCCTGCATATATTTGTATTCTTTTGACAGAAACTTCATCTCGTAGAAGTCTGAACTGATTGCTGACCTCTTCTGTACTGCTCTGGTTCCTCTCTATTCCTGCCTGCATTGAGCACTCTTTCTTATCTAGAAAGATTATTTAAGCCTAACTTGTTATGTATTCTCTTTTTCAAACCAGTGGTTTGGTAAGTGATTTCAGAATCAAAACTACAATGCTGCAAATTAATGAAATGTGCAAAGTTTATTCTTGGCCCATTCACACACAATGTGTGGATTGGTCTGTGGGATACAGATGGCCATATGTGTTGACCTTCTAGAAATAACACACAAGAATGCAGTCACCTGAGCTATCACATTTAGCATGAGAGCTCCTTCTCCTCTGTTAGACATTTGGAAAGCTTGTGATCATTTAGAATTTTACTGAGCAAGAGACAAGGAAGGATGTGAAAATACATATTGTAGAGCAGCTTGTTATTCAAGGTGATGTAAACAGATGCTGTGAAAAAATATGCATTGTTGTTGAATTTTAAAAATTGCACCCTTATATATATTCATCTTCTAAAATGGAGGGAAATAGATTAGGGAAACTAATATTTCTTGAGCTAGACACCAAGACAAGTTTCATTTTTTAAAATAATTTGTGAATTCTGTCAAGATATATAGAGCAATAAATGAAACTGCCTTCTGCTCTTGCTAATCTGGAATGATGCAAAACCTTGAAAAAAGAGTACAGTATAGTAATTTACACAGGGAAAAGGGAAGGCATTTTACTGAAAGAATTATATTATATAATTTATTGATCAACTATAAATAGTTGATCATAAGTATTAGTACTTTTTAACCTCTGATATGACCTTAGTTTATGAAAATGTCTGCTGGTCACCTCTTCCTTTCTGATACTATTACTGGTCACACAACAGAATAAGAAACATATTGAAGAAGATAAAAAAGATATATAGGTAGAAATTTAGCACAGGCTGATTCCTATATGATGCGGATATTAAACTGAGGTAGAGTGAGGATCCCTTTTCCTTGACAATTCACTACATAATTGTTCGAACTCTGCTGAATGTAAGGAAAGCTCTGTATACATAAGTAGGCAGTGGAGAAGAAGCAGACAGTGTCTACCCTTGCTCTCCAAGTAATCAAAAACCCTGAAGACGGAAGTTTGGTCACTTCCAGCACCAATAGGAATGCTTCTGCCCAACTTGTTTACCAGCAGTCCTGGTTTAAATGGAGAGCTACCAGTTGACTGGATTCAACAAATGTAAGGTTGTGGGAAGGGTGCCAAACACCTGGCATCTAAACCAAGATTAGAACAAGAGAATATTGACCCTAGAGGCTCTGCTAATCTGTGTGTGTGATTGAAGGTGCTCTGGGAAAACTATTTTGGTGGAAAATCAACCATATGTATGTGTGACTTACAGTGATTGAAAACAATCACATGCATGGAATGCTTGAGATGTTTTGTGTGTTACAAAATTAGCAGAAGGCCCTAGGGACCAATCAGAAGTAATGAAATTCTGTAATGAAATTAAAATAGAAGGGAGCTCACATGGGAAAAAGGGAAAGGAGAGAAAAAACAGCACCTGGATAGCTCAAATCCGTACCACTGCATCACTGCATCCTTTTTCCCATCACAGACATATTGATTTTTTACATTTAGAATTTTCTTTGCATTTGATCTCATCCCCAACATAAGGTTCATCTACAGAAAAGTTCTAAGGAGAATCCGGGTAACTACAGGCCTGTCAGCCTGACTTTGGTGTTGGGGAAGGTCATGGAACTGGCCATCTTGAATGCCATCAGATGGCACATGCAGGAAACCAGGGGATCAGGCCAAGCCAGTGTGCATTTATGAAACACAGGTCTTGCTTGACCCACCTGAAATTGAAGAAAAAGAAACATATCTTCATTAAAGAAAAAGTTGTAAAGTATTGGAACAGCGTGCCCAGGAAAGTGGTGAAGTCACTATCCCTGGAAGTGTTCAAAAAATGTGTGTATATGGCACATAAGGATATGGCTTAGTGGTGCTAGGTTAATGGTTGGACTTTATGATCTTACAGGTCTTTTCCAAACTTAAAGATTCTATGACCAATGTGTAAAACTACTCTGAATTACCAATGATAAAAGAAATTTCATTAGGTCACTATTATGAATGATTTATAATGATCTTTAATCAAGACAATATCAAGGAAAATGTTCCCCAATACTTTGGAAAAAGAAGAACAAAAAGACAAAAATAACAAGCCAGACTTAAAAATAATTTGTAACAAAGATTTAAAGAAGAATCCAATACTGTCACAAGGTAAAATAGTGAGTCAGGGTGTATCAGTGGGTTTAATTCTATAGGCTTTTGAGGGTTATTGTATTCCATGTGCTGTGGTATTTTAAAAATATATAACTATTTTACTTTGACTTTCAGATATTGTATTTGGCATCATTAAAATCAGCTGCAAGCTTTTTACAAGCTCCTCTTCAATAAAAACAAATGACAATAAATTCAACATAAGGACATAGAATACAGGACAGACCTCCAGACTGGGAACTCTGTTTTGAAAAGAGTACCATTGGAATAGGTAATAAAGTTTCATCTATCAAAGGAATAAAGATTGGACCATAAAGAAATGCAGAAGTGCCTCACAGCAATCAAACAATTAAATAGTATGCAAAACTTAGTGGGCATAAATTACATACATGGGAAAAAAAACCCAATCCTAAACTAAGACAGCAAGTTGTGGATCCAAGCTTGCCATTATTACTATGAGTGCACTATTGGAGTTAAGATAGTTAGCTTTGCAAAGTACCATTTTACTATATAATTGTAGTTTTAAAAAAGTAGTCAATTTTGCATTCCTTTGCTAATATTGGAGAAAACATCAATTTTTCTATGTTAATCCTGTCTGTACTCACATCACAAAAGTTATATGTTGTAATGGAAAAGTTGTCAGTCAAGAGCAGCAAGGGTGTATTGACTTCTGTGTTAGATATCAAAAAGTAAACTTCCCTCTGGAAAAAAAAAGTAAACAAGAAGGACTATACAAGAGGTCTACCAAAAACATGTCATGGGGAGATTGGGTGGGTAATGTTTATTTTTTCTCTTTTCCAGTATCGGCAGTGGATAAAAGAAGCATGAAAGATAATAGAAAGGTGCATCCACAAAAAGTCGAAGGAGGTGAGACATCAGGTGACTGAGCTGTGGACCTCCCTGCTAATGGAACTGTCTCTGAAGAAGGAAAAGCTGAGCAACTTTTTGAGGGTTACTAAATATAAAGAAATCAGGTCTCAGACAAGAAAGGCTCAAATGAAATGGATTAAAATCTGGGGGAGTTTTCAAGGGAATCTTCATATGTGTTTGCTCTGTTCTTAAATCCTTGTCTAAATATGCACTTTTGGCCATTGTCAAATGCAAATTCTCTGCTAGGTAGACCTTTACCCTGTAACACTGTACTTATGTCTTGTGTATTTATGACAAACTAACAAATGTGATTGCTCTGTGTGGTCCTGAAGTGAAATGATTCTATGCAACTCTTGGCTATCTGAACAGTGGAGGATTACAATGACATAAGAACAGCAGGGATTCTGCCCTTGAATTCAAGCACTGTTGACCTGTTGCAGGAGCACTGTATATGCTTTTGGCCAGATCTTCAAGAAAAATAGATTGCAAAAATGAAAAGTCAGAAAAAATGTATCAAAACCTTTACAGTAATGGATTAAAGAAACTCAGGTGATACAAGAACAAGATAAAGAAGTCTTCTGATCACTGTCAGCATGTACACATACCAATTGAAGAGATTTTTGATGAATACTTGAGCTGTTTTTGTCTGGGACAGAGTTAAATTTCTTCATGTTAGAATACTGGGATGGGTTCTGGATTGTGCTGGTGACAATGTTGGTAATTCAGAGATGTTTTCATTATTGCTGAGCAGTGCACAGATTCAAGACCTTTTCTGCTTCTCACCTCACCCCACAGCAAGTAGGCTGGGGGGTGTATGAGATGTTTGGAGAGGTCACAGCCAGTAAGTTGACCCCAGCCGACCAAAGGGTTATTCCATAACACATGGAATCATGGTCAGTATACAAATTTGGAGGTTTGGAGACTGTCTAGGCATTGATCAGTTGGTGGTGAGCAATTGTTTTCATTTGCATCACTTGTCTTAGAGTCACAGAATCATAGAATCATTTATACTGGAAAACAGCTCCAGGATCACTGAGTCCAACCTTTGACTGATCACCACCTTGCCAACCATGGCACGAATTGCCACATCCAGCCATTTCTTGAACACCTCCAGGGATGGTGACTCTGCCACCTCCTGGGCAGTCCATTCCAACACTGACAACCCTTTCCATGAGGAAATTCTTTCTGATGTCCAACCTAAACCTTCCCTGGTGCAACTTGACGCCATTTTCTCTTCTCCTATTACTAGCTGCCTGGGAGAAGAGGCTGACCCTCAACTTGCTACGACCTCCGTTCCAATAGTCTTCGTTGGGTTACATTTTTCTCTCTTCGCTATTTTTCTTTTCATGGCTATATTATTACTATTGTTGTTGTTATTATTATATTCTAAACATTCCTCGTCTTAACCCATAGGATTTCTCACTTTTGCGCTCTCAATTCTCTTCCCCCATTCCTCTGAGTGTGGGTTGAGCAAGTGGCTGCATGGTGCTTAGTTGCCAGCTGGGGTTAAATCGAGACAGTACTAACCTGTTAGTGGATTATCCTCCTCTACTGAAGCACAGCACAGAACACTAGCTAGCTGCCTTGCTAGCTACTGTTTTGAGGCACAAAATATGATCTGTAGAGAGGGTGCAATTACTGTGTATCAAAGCTATAAGTAAATTTGACTTTTTTATAATTTAAATCATAAATATTGTTAAGAAAATAATAATTTCCAGTAAAATGGATTTGGCCAGGCATCAGAAAAACCTTTATATGTGAAATTTAAATTAAATATGTTCATGTGTTCTAAAGGTACAGGAAAAGACAACTTTGAAAACATGAGAAACAGAGGAGCAAATACTCAGAATTCTGGTACAGACTTTAACCATATATTTGTACTTTCAAAGAACAAATTATGACTTTAAAAATAAACTCACAACAGAATTATATTGATATGTTTAAGTTCTTTCACTTTCTAGTCTGTTTGTAAATGTTGTATGTAAGTTTCTATAAACAAAATCTAGAGTATGTAATCCTCTGCAGGTTAATTAACATTTGTGTGTTAATATCTTGTGATTGGGAGAAATTTAATTTAAAAGGAAAAAATTAGCAATCAGTGGAAAAGATGATGCTTAGCATTATTTATAGGAAATAAAAATCTATTCACTTCTTCTTACTAAAGAGAAACTATTATATTTTTTTTCATTCCAGGAGTAAAACCACTGCATTTTACAGCCTAATGTAATTCAAACCTCCTATCTGTACACTGAAACCGCCTATTTATAGATAGAAGAATTAGTAGAGAAAGATATTTTTAGAAAGGAACAAACGTGTTAAAAGATATATCATAAAGTATGCTGAACCTTACAAAAGGACATCAAGGAAATAAATGGTTAGAATAAACATTTATCTTTTGTTTCAAAGCACAACTTAATTTTCGTTGCTCACAAATGGTGTTCTTGATGAGAATAATAAATCTCTTTAGATGGGAGACAAAGTTCACGTTTAAAACTATGCAGTTCAATCTGGAGCTACCATGTAAATTAGTTGCCTGACAGAATTGGCAAAGATATTTATTGAAAACGACCTGGAAACATGAGTGGGATGTGAGAGACAATCAGAGGGTAATAGTGCAACAACTTGTGGGTAGAGATAAAATCAGTTTAACCAGTATAACGAAAGCTATGTGTGCAAGCAAAGGAATTAATTCATCCTTTCCCATGGGCAAGCAGGGGTTCAGACATCCCCAGGAAATCAGAATTAACTTGGGGATCACAGAATCAAGTCCAACCTATGAGTGGACACCACCCTGTCCACTAGACCATGTCACTAAGTGCCAAGTCCAGTCTTAAACACCTCCAGGTACAGTGACTCCACCACCTCCTTGGGCAGTCCATTTCAATGTCTAATCACTCTTTCTGTGAAAAATTCTTCCTAATGTCCAACTTAAACCTCCCCTGGCACAGCTTAAGACTGTGTCCTCTTGTCCTATTGCTTGTTTCTTGGGAGAAGAGGCTGACCTCTACCTGGCTATGATCTCCTTTCAGGTAGGTGTAGAGAGCAATAAGGTCACCCCTGAGCCTCCTCTTCTCCAGGAAGAGAAATGTCCTAGCTGCAAATGTCCTCCCTCTTCCTTCTTCTACCCCCAGCTCTATGTTTTATATTTTGAGCATGACAGCAGATGGTCTGGGCTATCCCTCGAATCATTTAGTGTCATCTGTCCTGGCTGTGTCCCCTCCAAACATACAATTCAGAAAGACATGAAGCATAATGTTCATTATTTTTGAAATCTTTTTATCATTTGGCCCTTTCAGTAGATTTTGATACTCTACTAGATATGTAGAGACCAGATGACTATAGAATAAATTTGGGGTGTGGTGTGGGCAGACAACTTGTAAAGAGGTTGTCTTTGCACTATCAATAAAGACCATATATACTTATAATAATAGTAAAAGCCTGATTCAGCTTCCCTGGAAGTATATGTAAATCTTTTCTCCCACAAGGATTGAGTTATATCTTCAGCTATCACAGATCTTATTCATAAGGGCACATTCTTTGAAGAGAAATGTATAGATTTATCATGAGTGAGAATTATGGTACTGACTTCAGTAAAAGAGATAGCAATCTTCTAGATTACACCATTATCTAAATGCAGAAGCCTGGAAAAACAGTGTCATGACAATGTTATCATGGGCAGACATTAAATTAATCTAGTTGAAATTTTATGCAGGAAGGATAACTTTAGTAATGAATGAAGAATCTTGTCTTGCATACCAGTACCAATACAAAAATAAACTGAGAGTGACTTAACTTGTCAGAAAGGTATTAGTCAGAGCATCATGGAATAACTGTTATCCGATGAGTATTAGTGTTCAGACTTTTACAGGAGTAATGAAGAAAAATAACTTAGTTTGTGCATGGCAGGATTTTTAAAATTCTTTTTTTATCTTATGGTTTGTTGTTTGTTTTAATTTTGTAGCTCTTTGTGCATACAGAAACTCAGCTACTGTGAGGGGCAGCAGTTGTACACAAAAATTTTCCAGTGAGATGGGTACAGGGAAATCTTGGTGCAGGTAATGGAGACAGACAGATATTTTGACTAACTGGGAAAAAAACCACCCCAACACAAATCCCATCTGTCTCTATTTTATGTCTCAGATGACCAGGTGCTCAGTTGTGGATAAACAGTTCTTAATATAGATTCACCAGAAAAAGTTTAGATTCCTAATGAACAATTCTTTAAAGCATCATTTGCTTTAAATTCATTATTAGATATGAGGGCACATGCAATCACTGTGGAAAAAAAGGAAGTTTATTTTAAATTTACCTAGAAGAGGGTTTGGGGCAATTCTCCTGTGTGAGCAGAGGGCAGAGGTGCACGTAGCTGGATGTGGCTGGTCCCACATGCCTACACAGGGGACCCATGATGAACTCAGCTGAGCTCTTCAGCCAATCTGGTAGTGAATCTGTGGTAAGATATTTTTAAAAAGGCAAAATACCAGAAAGCAGAGATGGCTAGGGGAGGAAAAACAAACACGAGAAATGATCCTGTGCACACCAAGGTCACACAAGAAGGAGGTGGCTGAGGTGCCGCAGGCACCACCGCAGTGGGTCCCCTGCAGTCCATGGTGAGGACCACACTGGGGCAGCTGTCAACACTGTAGCCCATGGAGGTCAGTACACCAGAGCAGGTGGATCTTCCCCATGAAGAATCCATGCTGGAGCAGGTATTACTGAAGGACCACAGCTGGTGAAGGACCCATGTTGCAGTTGGTTTATCCTGAATAAGGGGCCCCATACTGGAACAGGATAACAGCCTGAGGAAGGAGAGATGAATCACTAAGAACTGAATGCAATGCCCATTCTCCATCCACCCTGCACTCCTCGGGGAGGATGAGGTGGCAAAGAGTAAGAAATGAAAGGGTGAAGATAAGCCTGGGGAAAAAAATATGAGTAGGAAGGTGCAGTTGTAATCTTTTTTTCCTTGTTTTTTTCCTTCCCAATCTAATTGTCAATAAATTAAATTAATTTCCGTGAGGTCTAGACTGTTTTGCCCTCTATGGTAGAAGCATTAATTGATCTCTATATCTTTATCTCAATCACTGACTTTTTTCATCTTATTTTCTCCTCTTGTCCTACTGCAGAAAGGGAGTAAGAGAGTCACTGGGTGGATATCTGGCAGCCAGCAAAGGCCAACCTAGCACAGTAGCATATAAAAATATGGTAGGGTAAGTGATCCCTAAAAGCATTTGGAAACAAATGCAGTAAAAACGAACATTATTTTTTAAACCATTTCTTTATAGCCTTCACTGTGTGTGTAGTACTTGCAGGCCCTTTTTCACCCTCACGAGACCTTTTCTGACCTGATGTTTCTTAGTTTACCTGTTCTGTTAAACATTCCATAGATTTTTAAGCTTCAATACAGCATGTTCAATTAATTAGGCATTAAATAGCCTCTTACAGGGTATCAGCATTGGGTAAAAATCATGCTTGAGTGATCTATGGTAGCTAATTCTTCACTATAGAATGATATCTGAGGGCAAAATGGTGACCTGCGCCCTAAGAATTGTTTTACTTCCCAGATAAACTAATAGTGTTTTCCTTCAATTAAAATATATAGCAACTATCTTGTTTGTTCAGAGGTATTTAAATGTAAAAAAGTTTTTCTTGCACTTTATATCATCCTGCATATTTGAATGTACAGTAACAACAGCACAAAAGAATAAATTACTTATCTGTTTTTCAAAGGAGTCTACTATTCCTATCATAGTGAGTGTGCTATTCTATAGGGAATTGCTAAATGGATTAAAAAGACAACAGGAAGTTTTCTGCCAATATCTTTATTAAAGGCAAGAGAATTCATATAGTTAATCCAATTACTTTAAGTACTCAAACATTGTGCAATGAGCAAGGGAATGTACCAAGGGATACAATTCTGGTTGCATTACTTCATTGTTTCTTCCTTTAGTTAGTTCCTGAGTAAATTTAATGATTATAAAAAGGGTTCTTAATACCAATGCTAGATACAGAGGTTCAAGATACAGCTATCTCAAATAGCACTAGCTAACCGAATAATAAATAAAACCTCTAAATCCTTACAATAGCACCTCATCCATTGGTTAACCCAAAGTCGCTAACATCTATCAGATTTTACAGTGAAAGACTATACATTCCTTTTTTTCTGAAAATTGATTAATTTTAATTGGATATTAATAAGTGAGAGAAGCATGTATCCATGAAGAAAACACTTTAAAGATCCTATTAATTCCATATTTTATACAAAAGGCATCTTCCAGTTTTCCTAAGTGTAAGAGGCCAGATTTAGTGCTTTTAAAATCTATAAGGTAATTTTAATAAGAGAATAAAATAAACTTATTCTTTACTACAGTAATAAAACCAAATGTAATTTACCAAGAAAACATTCAGTTAGAATGTGGTGGGTTGACCTAGGGTGGCTCCCAAGTGCCCACCAAGCCACTCTGCCACTCCCCTCCTCAGCTGGACAGGTGGAGAAAATACAACAAAAAGATTGTGGGTTCAGATAAGAACAGGGAGAGCTCACTCAGCAATTAAATTTACAGGCAAAAACACACTCAGGGAAAATAATTTAATTTCTTTCCAATTGGAAAGATGAGTACAGTAAGAAATAAGTCTAAAATCACATTCTTTCCAGTCCTCCCTTCTTCCCAGGCTCAACTTCACCCCTGACTCTTTTAATTTCCATCTCTCAAGGGCAACAAAGGGATGGAAAATGGGGCTTGTGGTCAACTCATGATGCATTGCATCTGTTGCTCTTCTCCTCCTCCAGCATAGGCTCCCACCTGCAGGAGACAATCCTCCACAAACTGCTCCAATGTTGGTCTGTTCCATGGGCAGTTCTTAATGAATTCCTACAGAGTGAGTCTCTTCCACAGGGTGCAGTCCTTCAGAAGCATAAGTCCCCTTTTTGGCTACAAATCCTGCCAGAAAACTTGCTCCAGCATGGGTTCTCCATGGACTGCAGCTGTCTTCAGGGCACATCTACCTGCTTCAGTGTGAGGTCCTCCACGGGTTGCAGGGTGAGAGCCTGTGTCACCATGGTCCTCCTCATGGGCTGCAGAGGAATATCAGCTCTGTCTCATGCATCTCCTACTTCATTCACCCTGGTGTCTGCACAATAGTTTCTCTCACATGTTTTCTTTCCCCTAGCAGCTGCACAGCATTTTCTTCCTTTCTTAAATATGTCTTAATGGAGGCACTACTGCTGTCAACGATCAACTCAGCTTTGACCAGTGGCAGGTCCTTCTTGGAGATGGCAGGCACTGGGTCTGTCAGACATGGGGGGCCATCTGCTGACAGAAGTTCTGTCAGTTCTGTAGTTCTCCTGCTACCAAAATCTTGTCATGTATACCAATTATATAAATCAAATGCATAGGAAAAAAGATAAATCAAACTTCTGTTAAAGCTCTGGCCAGCAGAAAAAAATGTCAGACTTACTCTTTCTTCACTCTGCAGCCCAAGATACCTTTACATTCATAAATTTCTGGTAATATCTCCTCAGTAATTAGACAATTTAGAACACAAAAAGAACTCCTTATCTATATGATAATTACATATGGAGTTCCTACACTTAAATACAGTGGAGGAGCAAATTATTAGCTGAAAGAATTGTAGGGTTTGCAAATTGAAATAATCTCTAACTACAAAATATTTCACTAATTTCTTAACATTCAAACTCATATTCAAATTCAGTAAAATCCTACTGAAATTCAGACACGCTTGCTTTGGGGAATTTGAAGAACAGGAGAAATAAGCAAACATAAATATATATATGTGTGTATGTATGTACATTTCTTGGATTGTTCTTGACTTTAAAATCTTTCATATCTCAGTAAAAGACAAAAATGAAACAAAGTCCAGTATCTTAGCTAAAATCAAACAAGATATTTTCCGTCAAGAGCCTATTCTGACTTTTCATATTTATAACCACAAATAGACCACCATACCTAGTGGGTGGTGTACTTTGACTCAGAGATCTAATTCTGAAGGGGAAAGGCAAGCAGTTTCAACTACTGGCTAGTAGGAATGGAGTTACAGCTCTAATCTTCTGCCTTTTTACTTACTCACTGTCTGCTAGTTAGTTAATGATGCAAAAGCTATTTCTCCACAGTATTAGTTAATTTGAAATAATAGGTGTACCAGATAGGTATAAGATTTGGCAGAATACGATCTCCTCTAGAAACCTGAAGTAACAGACATACTAATTTATTACTGTTGAGTGGCCTGTGTTTATTTCTTATCTACAATTTTGCTTCAGACATGAGTAAAGTTCTGTCTGAAAAATCTGGAGAGGTATCGTCAAACCTGAATCATTCAGAGATTAACAGAGTAGTCACACAATTTTTTCCTTCTGTGTTCAGGAATCAACTGTAACTTCAAGGCTGTTTTAGAATACTATAAATGAATACACTAAAGCAAAGAATTTTGTACTTTCAGGTTTGCTGTTTCATGTCTTTTGCAACAGTATTGTTCCTGTACACAGCATTTTCCTCTTTAAATGACAATTTGTTCCTAAAAATCCTCATTTTGCCTTTTACAGACCTGACCTTTATTATTGCTGCTTAGAGAACAAAATTAGGTTTCATTAGTATTTTTTCTGGCAAGGAGATTCGAACAGCAGTTGAAAGAAACTGATTGAGTAGGTATGTATGGGTGTGTAACACAAGACAAAACGCTTTTCTCTAGAGCAAACTGTAAGACCTTAGTGGCACTGATCTGGTGCAGCTCTCATTAATTGACCTGCCACTTTCCCTACTTTTTTTTTTAGTCCATCCCTATTCTAACAAAAAAGTGAAATTATTCCGCAATTTATATGGCCAGAATAAAGGTAATCTTAAATTGTGACACTGAATTCTTTAAACTGTAAATCATTAAGGAAAAAAATAGTTGTTAAGAAGAATAGATTCTAAAGACATGCAACATAACAGCATACCTAATATCTGCTGCTGAAACCAATAAATTACTAGTAAATTATAATGGAATAAAAGATATTGTTTGGTTCTTTCAGATATACTAAAGACATAATTTTCAACCTGACGTACTGAAAAATTTCAGAAAAAAAAGAGTTTGAAACTGAAGGATGAGACTCAAAAAATTCACTCTGATGACATACCAAATGTTCTAGAGTTTCTGCCTGTAAACAGACCCAAAAGGTGCACAACGGGCAGAAAAACACCAAAAAAATAGCAGATATTGATAACTATCAGAAAGGAAGACTTTTTGGGGGCATGCCATATTTGAAGTTCCTAAATATTTATAAGTGCAGGATCACGTGAGTGTAACCTCTTGAATTTTGTTTCCTTTAAAATACAGTACCAGAAGCTCCAGGCAAACACAGACAATCTGAATTTACATATTTTATGTTGCATGACTGTTTACTACATACTTACCAAACAGACTGTTCATCTTGCTCAGACAGTGCTGTTGCAGCGTTTAACCTTATTTGCACCTTGTCTCATTAAGTAGTCTCTGTGATGTCTGTAAACCATTTCTGTAGCATGTGCACAGTCAGTTAAGCAGACAGTTTCTGAAATAACATACATATGTTTGACATCTGAGGAAAGAGCAAGGCAAAGCTCTTTTCCACCATCTTTCTTTTTCCCATGCTTCTGCTATCTTGTAATGACTTTTGGAGCACACACAGCCTTACACATGAGAAAGGGGTAACATTTCACCAACCAAAATACCTGTCTCAATAAAACTTTTTCAGCCATGTTATCTTTACATTCTCTCAAATGTTTTTCATATATGTATACACATACAGTCATATACCTGCATATTCATCTCACATTCTTAAAGTAGTTGCAGTTCAGGTAATTTTCCGACTATGTCTTAACATTAGGAGCACTGATTTCTTCTTGGAAAAAGAAAGTGGCTCTAGTAGCACTAAGACTGCATTAGTTTTATCTATTTGTAAATGTATTATGGGCTCTCAGGATAAATACCAGCCTTAGTGATCACATAAATCACTTTTAATGAAAAGTTTTATTAAGAGAAGGAAGTTAAAAGTATATTAATTTTTAAATATTTTATAAAGAAATGGTAGTACTTATTATTATTAAATATTCATCATACACTGAATGAAAATAAATAAATACAAAAATGATACATCATTATCTTGTAAATTTTTCTATGACAAGGAATGAAAAATGCATGGCTTGCTTCGTAACTTGTGGTTATCCAAAAGGTTTGACTACAACAGCAGTCTTGGCTATGTTTCAAGTGAAGAGGCAGCCTGGTCTAGTGGAAGGTTCCCTGACCATGGCAGGGGAGTTGGAACTGAATGATATTTGAAGTCCCTTTCAACCCAAACCATTCTAAGATTCTGTGAAGATGCATAAATACTTTCAACTAATTCAAAATGAACTACTATAGCCCTTAGGGCAGGTCGTAATTGAAATTTACAGATTTGTATCCACCTGTTTTCCCTAAATCTTTCCCAATTTAATACTAAATATTCCCCCTTATGCATTCTCTCCCACTGTTTTTCTCTTAAAGCATCGGAATCCTGTGCACCACCTATTTAATTTCCAGCCAAGAACATCTTAGAATACATCATAAAGCCAGAAGACTTCTAGTTCTGTAATGATTTCCATATATTCACAGTTTTTCAGCAGTTTCTCTGTTGAAAGTCATATGTTTGAGAAGACAAATTTGCCACCAGTAAAAAAAATTGAAAAGGAGTGAATTATATATAATTTTTGAAGAATATATTTCAACTTCTCTTTGCAAATCTTATGGGGTTTTGGGGAGAAGTTTTCATGTCAGAAATCACTGAAGATGGTAAGATAAAGGCTGTTTTAGCTACTATAGACCCATTTTTTAAAGCAAACAGAAAAACTAACTTTTCAATATTCTTTCTTTTTTTAGATTGTATGAGAATATCTTTATCTGTGCATGACCTGTAAAATACAAAAAATACTGAACCACAAAAAGCTTACAGGTGATCTGAAATGTCAGTGCTCACTGTAAAAAGCATGGAAAAAAAATCAAAGTACTGAGTGATTAGGAGAATAAACAGAAAAGCGATGCAAAATTTTTCACAAAAGGAAACTTCTATACTTACAGAAAAGAACTCAATTTAGAATATTGCAATTCAGAATAGAAATCTTAGAAACATAACAGTTTTCAAAAATGCCGTTTTAATATACAAAAATGTTAAACATGACCAAAAAAAATGAAAAACTATCCTACAGTCCTGAGAACTAAAGAATGCCCAGAGAAGGATGAGAAAATACGCAATTTTTTCATATGAGTACAGATTAGCAGTCTAGTATTTTTTACTTTGGCAAACAGAACAAGCAGAAGTTATAACATAGGTCTGTACATTCAAGAAAAAAAATAGACAGTGATGACCCATTTTTTCATAATTCAAGGATTATCAGGCAGCCAGTAAAATCAGAAAGAACACTGGAACAAAAGGAAACCTTTTCCAAAAAACACTTAATTAATTATGGAATTAATTTGACATGAAACATTCTGGAGATCAAAAACATAAATGTGTCCAAAATCAATCAAAATTTTAAATGAAAAAGCTTTCTATCTTGCTGTTTATCAGGATGGTCCAAGTCCTGCCATTGCTGAAACCTTTAAGAAAATGATGAAAGTGTTCACTTTTACATATTTTGCTATTGCATTTTTCCCTAAATGTCTTCAATGACTTTCAAGCAGAAGGCCTGAATGATCTTTGGCTTGACCCATGAATCAACTCAATGTTATTAAATCCTTATTTTCTTTTTTGCCCCTTTTTGTCAAAGATATATGATGAAAATTTCTTAACTCTTTTAGAAGCTGTGTTTCAGTGTTTCAGGTTACCTATCAAAATTTAAGATGACTTAATAATAATTCGTGTCTACTTTCTTCTTTTTTATTACATTAGACATATTATCTTAATACCATATTTTTAACAAAGAAAAGAAAAAGTACTTCCACAGAACTTCAGTAAGATGAGTGGAATTGAATAATTGAATGCTGGCTGTATTTTTATTCTCAATAAAAGATGCATAAAAATACCTTTATTTGTAGTTACATCCATACATGTGGACTAACATTGACTGAAAATAACTCTTTTTTAAGTCCAAAAATATAAGGGACTTTTTTTGGTTATAACAGTTATTTGTTATTTGTTCACTCAGAAAGTATGATTAACTTTAAAATTCACTTTATTTCTCAAATTAATTGAATTTAAGACTTTCATTAAAAAATACAAAAGATAACCAAAGTTTTTAGTGTCCTGCTTCACTCCTTAATGATATTTTATTGTCACAAACAATTATGGGTCTCACTCTTCATGCTGAACCACAGGACAAAATGCTGATGAGGTGTTACAATGTAGCCACATTCAGTGTGACTGCATTAACACCCAGAAAGGATCATATTTACTAAGATATTGAGCTTTCCAGAAAATTATTCCCTGCAAAATAAATTGTAAATTGTCCATGGCTTCCAATTCTATGTATACAAATGTAAGAAAAGAGAACAATAAACATGGGAGTGGAAAGAAAGTTTTTGGTATAATTTCATTTGCATATTTACCCCAATGCCTTGTCTTCAGTATGTACTACCTGGATATGTCAGAAGTTATAAAAATGAGAGCAAAAAGTAATGGAAAATCCAGGATAAGTCACTTTATCTTCTATATGGAATGTGTCTACACTGCAGTTAATGCCCGTCTGGAGACTCTTTTTTAAGAGTTGCTGAGATCATGAGTATTCAAAATGAGCTTTTCACTTCACAAAAGTCAATATTTCAATTAAAATGCAAGAGGACTTCCAGAGAAATACATGGTGACCAATTAATTAGGTTTAGTTAAAACTTAAATAAGTCTACTGCCTTTCTCTTGCTAATACAGAGAATGATGAGATATCATTGAATAAATGGGTGAGTGCCAGATAAGAATGACATAGATGTTAAATGAATTCACAGCAAGAAAGAAACCTTTCCACAGATACAAAAACTCTACTGATGCAATGAATTCATTTGAAGATATACTTGTTACACTACCTTGTTACACTTCTGCATTAGTACTTTAAAAAATCAAAAATAAGATAAAACAAAAGTTATCTTTCTAGTGGGTAAACTTTCTAAGGAACACTTTGAGAAAAAGAACCAGGAACAGTGGATCTAAAACATGGTGAGAAAAAAAACTTACCAATCAAACTTTATCACGAGTATAAACTATATAAATGATAACCTAAAACACTTTTAAATATATGTAAACACTTTTCACTATATATGGATTTCTTGCAGGTATGCATTCTGAAAGGCATCATAGATTGCTAATATACGTATAAGAACACAATATTCTCTTGGTACTGAGCACAGTAAGTATATCAGCACTTCAGTGACTATAAAAACAGCCAGAGTAGCATTTCAGGGATATTTGGCATGCCAAGTAAAAAAATGAAACCAGAAATCACTATTCATATATATGCCAAATGGTAGCAATATTAAACTTCTTTCATATCCTCG
Organism: Corvus cornix cornix; assembly: GCF_000738735.6. Classification (NCBI taxonomy): domain Eukaryota; kingdom Metazoa; phylum Chordata; class Aves; order Passeriformes; family Corvidae; genus Corvus; species Corvus cornix. Next base: position 137,274,603 of record NC_046333.1, on the reverse strand, counting down.
AGCAGAAATCCCATGAGGATGCCTTTGCTTGTCCAGAAAACATATGTAAATCCATCGAAGAAGAAAACAAATTGTCATGGCACCCTAAAACTGCCTTTATTTCAGAGTTAAAAATTATGTACCCATAGAAAAAGATTGAGAACATATATTTCCAGCAACTTATTTAAAATAATGGTGAAAAGTGAGAAATTATCCCTTCATAATCTGTCATTGACAAGGTAGCAGAACTGCTCCTTTTAGCCCATTTTTAATTAAAGTCAGGCAGGAAGGGTCAGGAGGGTGAGGGGAAGGCAGTAGAAATGAGCCTAGAGATTATTTTCTGGACCCTGCAGACTGCACAGCATTGGGAAAGGTTTCTTGCATGTAACAGATTGAGCCTCCTGGTTAATGGTAGGTATATTTGTCTCTACAAGAAGATAATAAGGGCAAATGCACAAAAAACTTCAAATATCTTCAGTTTTTAGGAAGTTTAGGTTGAACTAATAAGCCAGTTAAATTTATCTCACATTGAAAGCTAAATCCATCAATCCTTTCTTTGGAAAATCTTGTCCACGGCACTTGAGGCAGAACTGAGATGATTCTCTTATGCTACAGTTCAGTCACTGACATGTAAAAGAATGATAAACTCATACCACAATCTCTTTACATTCTCAGGAAAAGAAGTCATAGAAAGTCTGCAGTAAGACTGCGGATCTGGATTTGGACCCGTAGTAAACCTTACCTCAGAGCCTGCTTAAATATTTTATCATCATCATTTACACATTGATGTGGTCAGCCATGCCTTGGTGGTAAAACCATGGCAACTTGGCAGTAAGGCTTGGTAAGCTAATTTGGTTTGTACACCCATCTATTTATTTGTTTCTGTCCTCAGGACTGCTCTATCAGTAAAATTATTTAAATAATCTGGAAGAAGCAATTTATCCCTAATAGCAGTTGTAAAGTATCTTAATAAGTATTGCCAAGTATTAGAAAGTCTGAGTCATTACTGAGAATAACCTTGTGTGACCTATGGTTGCAACTTTTAATTAAACTCTCTCCATATTAACAACATTATCTTGCACCATATTTCTGCCCATATTTTATTTTAATGATTTGTATGAATCATGTTATGCAAATTTAGTAGAGATGAAACTTGTAAAGACCAATGAAATGTTCTTACCAAAATTGTTTTCTTCAGCTGACTGTCTCCTTGCACTCAGGTCCAGGGTCAGTGTCGTTGACCTTCTAAATTCATGTCTCTGTCATGTCTGAAAAGTTACATTCTATCATAAAATACCAGATCAACTTTCCATATCATGTCTTGAAATTTTTTTTAGTATTTCTTAGGAACCTTTTATATCAGATTTCTCTGTATTTTATTAGCTACATATTTTTACATGCAAACAGTTAATTATTTGTCATAGAATCATAGAATGCCTTGGGTTGGAAGGAACCATTGAGTTCTAACCCTACTCCTATGGGCAGGGACACCTGTCACTACACCAGGTTGCATAAAGCCCCATCCAGTCTGGCTTTGAACACTTTCAAGGATGAGACATGCACAACTATTCTGGCCAATCTGTTCCAGTGCCTCACCATCCTCACCATAAAGAATTTTTTCCCAGATATCTAATCTAAACCTACCCTCTTTCAGTTTAAAGCAATTACCTCTTGTCCTGTCGTTATGTGCCCTCTCCAGCTTTCCGGTAGGCTCCCTTCAGTTTTTAGAAGATTGCATTAAGGTGACGCCTAAGTCTTCTGTTTTCCAGGCTGAACAACCACAATTCTCTGAGTGTTTCTCCCTTAGGCTACTTTGCCACATTTGCAAAGGCAAAAAATAAAGTGCAATTGTAGAAAAAATTTGAGACCTTCAAGTATTCAGTGGAAATATCTGAGGTGAAAAAAAATGGCACAGGAAATGTAAAAGTGCGATTTCAGATCACCTGAAGTTCATGTACTGCTTGTAGCTAGATCTGTAGTTTGTCTCATTCCAAACCAGTATATATCACTTGGAGCTTGTCTTGCAATCATTCCCAGACTACATTAAGCCTCATGGAGCAGCCTGATGACAGAAAAGAGATTTGCTCTTGTGAGAGATTTGAACAATGTGAAAGACTCCTAAAAAATTTAACACAAATGAGAAGAGTAGACAGATCACAAGCATTAACTTACTGAGGTGCTGGAGGTAATTTCAATGTCCATCCCTTCGAAAAGTTCCAGAATGGGAGCTAGTGTCAAACAGGTTTCTGTCACATAGTGACACATAGTGGAATGGCCATCTTTGTAGTCAGATTGGGTACAGACTGATTCTGATAAACTTGATCAGTTCAACACCATCACCTACATGTAAGTTAATATGAAAATATGACTATGTTGGGAATTACTTCTTCAAGACCAAATCAAGTGATACAGGTTCAAGGAGGAATTTACATTTCTAGAAACATAAAAAATAGTTTTATGCATATCGTAAATAGGGATAAATAAATAAATTTTAAAAAGTACATGAGAAATGACTTCGTGAGGTGCCATAAAATCTTTCCCTGTAATATGTACACTGAACCTCTTCTGGAATACTACTGAGAAATTTCGAAAATGGTGGCCCAAGTATACAGAGGAGTGGCAAAGAAAAAAAGGCAAAAGGGAAAGATCTCTCTTTTTTGAAGGCTGTGTTGTCTTCCCTTGCAGTGGTGAAGAGCTTTCATTAATAGTTTTTTAATAATAACTTCTGTTCCTTGGCACAGCAAAACAGGTCTCAAGCCTCCTGTGGTAGTCCTTTGGGTATCACTCAATAATTTCTCACCATGGGATCTTCCACAGGGCAATAAAAATAGCTTTCATTTTAACTAATTTTCCAAGGTTACCAAGCAACACATACACAGTGAGAATTAAAAGTAAGAATGGAAAAAAAAAGCAATTCAAAACATTTTTAATACATAATTTGTATGGATAATGTTGACCTTTTTACATTGTCAAGTGCACTGTTGTAAGTAATTCAATGTTGTCATCAGTCATTTTGAAGCTTCATATTTTCATACACTATCATTTACAAAAATGAATAATTGTTCTATACAATTGTGATTTATTTTTTCTAAAAGCTTCTTTTTAAAATGCTGAATATGATCATATTTTCCTTAGAGCTGCATCAAGAGATGAAGCTTTAAATATTATAAAAACCATAAATGTATCCAAATTAAAAAATTACTCTCACTAAAGCTTTTTTTAAAACATAACCATACCATATGCAAAAACCCATGAGCTTAAAATAATCTGTGGAATATTCTTGAAAGATTAGTGATTATTTTCCTCAAATTATCCCTGAAATTCTCATGAGATAGTCACAGAAGCTGCATAAGAAAGAACATCAATTTTAAGAAAGTAATATCTAAGGAAGTTAGATTTCCAGTTTAAAAAAAAATGCATAAGAATGCATAACTGAAGGGTCATTTCCCCAGTGAACAAAATTTAGAAGAAAATATCTTACTCTTCATCATAGAAACTTTATTCTTTCAGCCCCTAGACAGGCACATCTCTCTCTCAGAGATGTTCTCTGATACAGAGTATGTACTTATAACCCAGGAAAGGTAAAAGCCATCTTTAACCTACTTACAAGACAACAAGCTTTCAATTTCCCAAAAGCACATTCCAGAGTCCTTTAAAACAATCCTTCAGCCAAAATGAAAGAGCAGGCGTGGGGGAACACAGAAACTACAAACACACGAGAGGTGACCTGAGAAACAAGCCTCCAATTAGTGAAAACAGGCACAGGTCCCTAAACAGCTGAGCCTTCTCACCCCAAACACCCTCACCCTGATGGATGAACATGACAACCACCTGTCAATACTGCACAAACTTCTTCGAGTAAGCTCAGACCTGTGTCACTTGGATACCAAAAGCTGATAAACCTCAGCCCATTGTGCACTAAACTCAACCAGCAAACACATCCAAACTTTGCTTGGAAGTTACCAAGCGAAAGGAAAGAGCACTCCGGTTAAATTCAACCTTTTGTATGTGAAGACCTTACTAGCAAGTAACTTATGAGTGGAACGTTGAGGTCACCCCTCTCCAGAGGGGATCTGGCCTCAGGAGTGACCATGGCACCACAGGAACTGTTGTGCTCTCATTGAAATTATTAGGGGCTCTGCCCTTGATTTTACATAATATCAGAAATGTGCTCTCGCTAGAGAGTTATGGTGTCTACAGCTTGATGGAAACATCTAGATAAACTGCAGCTGAAGATACCTGGGTTTTCCAGACCAATTCAGACAGCAATTGCCTATTTTCAAGGCATCACAGGTTTTACAGTGAAGTATTTGACGTTTACAGCAGAGCAAGTAGCATAGTTTGATGAATATTCATATAAATTTTTAATATTTTTTAATCTACCCAATATAGCAAATCTGAGGAATTCAAAACTCAAACCTCAATTAAACAAGAATTTGAATCAGTCCTCATGGTGGATATTCAGCAGTTTGCTTAACTCCATGTTATTTCCACATCTTTAGGAAATACACTCAGCTAAAATATAAATGAATATATGAGCTGTATCTTTTCCAATGAAATGATAGCTTCTACTTAATTTTAGTAGATGTACAAAGAATCACCTCTCTGTAGCAAGGTTTGGCTGTCAAAAATAAAAAAAAATATCAACTTTCGTCATAAATAAGGATTATAAAAAGATGTCAGATTGCTCTAAATAAAATCAGACTTGCCTATGGGGGTCTGAGGGTGTTTGAACAATCTCATTTTCCTGTTGTTTGCTGAACCTAAGTAGAGGTGATAATTAGCTAGGAAATATACAGAAATAAAACTAATCCAGGAAAAGCTGCCATACACAAGGGACACCTTGTATCAGACTTTATTAGTATCACTCACTGTGGTCAAGTATTGAGCTACAAAATGCCAAATTCTATCATAAATAAGTGACCTTGAACAAACTGTCTTGACTAGCTAGACTTTTCACCCTGAAAGCATGCTGCTTCAGCTAGAAAAAGCACCTGGCCCAAATACATATATTAATACCATGGATCAGGCACTAGTATCTCAAAAATATGTTAACTTACTTTAAAAATATCATCAAGATTTCAATGGTGGCTCCTTCCTCAGCTGATAAAAACAATAAAAGTATTAAAAGAAAAACAGACAGTTGGAAATACCTATAAAGTGACATTTTCATGATCTGTAGAAACATAACTAGTCGTTAAGAAGTGCAAAAAAGATGATCGTAGTGGGATGGCATATACTCTTCTCCCAAACTTTGTAATGAATGCCTAATTATTGCAGTGAGAGAGACTGAAAATACTTACAAGCAGACGACTCTCTCTGGATGTCTTCTGTGACTAATTTGGATTGTGTCACAGAATTGAAACTCATTCATTTTTAACCCATTTGAGGGTAAGTTAATTAACAAAATCCTGTTTAAGGGGAGAATTCTGTATAGCTGTCACAATGAATATATATTCTTGAGATGTGTAGACACAGACATACATGTACACATACATATAAAATTGGAGTAATTAATAAAATTGAGTTTAATCAAACATAAAAAAAGTCCATCTGAACAGCTTAAACCTTTTGGGACTAAGTTTCCCTTTGGTGCAGAAAGCTATCACTGTCAGAATAAAGTTCATTTTGATATACATTGTGTTGAAGGTTTTTTAGCATGTTTAACCTCAATTATAGTTTCTTTTGGAGTAGCTAAAGTTTTTCCAATTAAAGCCATTAGCTCATGATTCTCAGGGGATCACAGTATTATTCCTTTAAAAAGTTAATTTCTATGGCAATAACCATAATCTTTCCCAGGACTTTTACAAAATGTGTTGTAATAAAAAACACTGCTTTTAAAAACATTTTTATATCACTGTGATGATTTACATTACATTTTAATAATTGTCTCCCTGAATAAGAAAATGACATCTATTCAGAAACATAGCTTCTTGGTTTGCTTGACTGCCTTTGTTAGCAGCTAATCAATTAGCTGCATTGTAAACTGTTAATTTCTGGTTAGCTGGAGGAAAGTTTCTCTCCCTCAGTTCTATTTTTCTTTTCTTTTCTTGATATTAACCCAAAGAATTCCAATAAGATTCCATAATTTTTCTTGCTCTTCTTTGATTTATGCCATCTTTATAATATAGTTGCCTTTATATCTACATACAGATGACCCATTTATGCAAAACTATCACAAAGTTATTATTCATGTTAGAATGGGCTAATCATATAATGATGTTTCTTGTTTTTCTTTTCATCTAATCATTTTATATTATTAATATTCATATTTTTGTTCTGAAATAAAGATTAATTAATGCATTCGGTGTTTCCTTATTTTGTGGGCTGGGAGATTGTGTCAGTTCTTTTGTGCTATTTGACAGATTTCTTTCCCTCTTTTATCCTTAATTTAAAGCTCACTTAACAACAAGTCAGTTTTGCAAGCTTGAGGTCAATACCCTTTTTAACTGCAATGAAAGTATTCATAAGTTTTCATCCAGTGCTCCAGAAACTGGGTCTCAAGGTTGCCATTGATTCTCTTGCATGTGGCAATAGGACTAAGGCCTATATTTTTCCCACCTTAATTTCCATTTCAGGTATTACTATCATTATTATCTGTAGATTTTAAAATTAAAGAGATTTCAATATTTGATTACTTGAGAATCTTTGTGTTTCTATTTAATGTTGATGGATTATCTTCTAATATCCTTATATGCAAATATTACTAAAGCCCTTACTGTTATGTTGTCTGATTTCATTATGAAACTGAAAAGGTAGGGTTGTGTGTTTAAGAGATAAAGTACATTGCACCAGGAATTCCTAAACCCATTAGGAAATAAGGAATAAAATATTCTGTCTACAATTATTAAAATCTGATATTTTAAAATCTTTTTATATATAAAATCGCAGTTCAATATAACTGCGATTGAAATACTGGAACTAGTTTGGTCTTTCCTAAAAAGAATCTTTCATGAAAGGATGAATGACAATTACAATTAGATTGAAGTAAGTAAAAAGTTCTTGACCCAAACCAACTCTATGAATGTGAAGCACAAGAATTGTGGCAGGCAGCACTAAAACCACAGAGAAAAGTATTTTAACACAATTTCAGAGAAATCTATGTTGTGTTCCTTGTATCAAAGTCCTCCTCAAGTGAACATGACAGCTTGCTGTTTTGAAAGTATCCCTCTAAAAAAAGCTGAAATCAGAAAGTCATGTAAATGTTACAAAACAAAAATAATAATTGTTCTCAAAGTTTGACATAAAAAGCTCGAGTAGATAAGGATTGAAATTGAAATAAACAAACAAAAAACCTAAGCCTTCTAATGAAGAGAACACTTCCAGCAGTCTAAATTCTTACTTTCAGTGACTGTGTGAAGGAAAAATGAGGAATAAACTAAATTGTAAGAATTATGCTAAACTTCCCTCTAATCAGTGACCATAAAAAGATAAAAAACTTAAACATTACTGCCTAATTACAGGACAGAATGAAGGTCATTTTATTTCCTACTTGCAAGCCACAGTTTTATGATGACAGTTACATCTGTAGTCATCAATCAGAATGACCAAGTACAGGATTGACAAGGTTCTCTAGAGGATGCCAGTGCCGTGCTCATGTGCCTCCAGGTAGAAGGATCCCTCAGGTGACTCAAGGCTGGACATCCAGCAATAGGAAACTAAAAGTTACTTGTCAGGATGAAATTGAAATAGGAAAGCAGAGATGCGAGACCTGACACAGTGACAAAATCACACCATAAAATGGTAGTGGCAATGCCAGCAGGATTTGTTCCTGCTTGTATTGGGACATGAAAGTAAAGTAAAATAAAATAAAATAAAATACTCTTTTGATCACAGTAGGGAAGAGTTTGAGCAGCAGTTCTGCAAATAAGGCAGAACTAACATGTTTAGTTTACTGTTTAGAATCATATTTTCAATAGCAGATACAGACTTATGTGATTCTTGCCATCTTTGTGACTACAAGTGCTTTCCCCGCTGAGTGACTGCACTTACTGGGGAACAAAGGCTGAGACTAATTTAATTAGAATGATTTCATTAGACAGGGACAGTTTATTTCTTGACCATACACAGTTTAAAGAAGCCTTAACTTTAATCAAATTTTTAATCACAAAGAAAAAATATATATAAAAGAGCTCAAATTTAAAAAGCATGAGTTACAAGAAATGTCAAGGAATAATCTGCCCTAATATGTGCCTACTTCAAATTATTGTTGGATTTTGAGATGTAGTAATACCAATAGAGAGTCTAAATTGGGAGGGGTATTTTTGGACACTCGTGACATCACAGTCCTGTACAATTGCAATTTAATCTATGATTTAATTTAATGAAACAGATTGGAATGGACTTCATGAAGTCACCAGGTGTAATCCCTGTCTTTAAGCAGGTCCACTTAAGATAATTTTGCCCAAGTTTTTACTGTCTCCAAGGGCTGAGATTTCACAGTCTTTCTGTGCAACTCCTTGGAGTGTTTGATCATCCTGATGGTAAGAAGGTTTTTTCATCACTAATCATAGTATCTGATTTTGTTGCTTGTGCCCTTTGCCTCTTGTCATACGACTGTAGGCCTCTGAGAAGTCTTTGTCTTCACTGCAGCCTCTCATCCAGTAACAGAGGACAGTAAGATCTCCCTTAGCCTCCCTCTTGACCATTTCTCTCAACCTTACCCTTCCCTTTGCCAGTGTACTTCCAGAACCACACTTCACATCCCTCCTGAGTTCTACCTCCTCTTCAGCTGTTGCTTTTGGATCTCCAATCCAGCACACCTGAACAGTATCTCTGTGGTCCTCCCAGGTGGCCAGCCCTTACCTCCACAGCCCTCACACTTTCTTCCTGCATTAGAGCTCAGTCGGGGGCTCCCCATTCAACTGTGCTGGCACTCTGCCTTCCCTGATCAGCTTTCTACTATGTCAGCATGAACCATTCTGTGCTTTGAGGATGTGAACCTTGAAAATAAACCAGCTCTTCAGGGCCTTTTTACTCTTCAGGCCAGACTCTCATGACATCTCAAAAAGCACAACTTTAACAAGCCAGAATCTGCTCTCCAGAGGTCTCCAGGGGGTCTAATTCTGCTATTTTTTCTTTTTACTAATTTCTTATGAGACCATTCTGTCTCATAGTGCTATAGTTAAGGCTGCCACCAGTAGGCACATCACCAGTCAGTTCTTCCTTATTCATGAGCAACAGGTCCAGCACATCCTCTCCCATAGACGATATGCATGAAGAAACTCTCCTCAGTATTTTTCAGAAGTTCCCTAGAGTCTTTACACCTGTTACACTGTTTATCCAGCAGATGTTGGAGTGGTTGGTGTATCCTATGTGAATGATGTCATGTGAACATGAAATTTTCTCCAGCAATTCAAAATGGTTTCATCTAATTCTTCACCTTTAACAAGTAGTGTACAGAAAACACAAGGTGTCACCATTGTTGGCCTTTTCTCTGATCCTTGAGCTCACAAATGACTTGTGGCACCTTCCAAGGCAAAGTTCTCCATAAGGCAGGATAAAAGAAATGAGAGAAAAACCCCTTTTTTTGCTTAAGAATGAGTTAGGGAATTCTAAAAGAAATAGCTACTAGTGAAGTATGTCTGTATAATACAAATATATCTATTTCCTGCTCAATAAGAAAATTTGAATTAACCATTTCAACTAGAATCTATATGGGACATAACTGAGACTTGAGGTACTGTGTTTGGTTTACATGGAAGAGTTTTGCTAGCAGTAGGGCTTCAGGGATGGCCTCTTTGAGAAGACACCATGACCTGCCCCCATATTGAACAGAGCCAGTTTCAGACAACTCCAAAGTGGACCTACTGAGTCAATCAGTGAAGCTGGTGGCACCTTTGTGATAACCTCTAAAAAACACTGTACAGCAGCTGTGAGAGAGAAGAAAAACTGTGAGAGAAACAAGACTAATAGTTTGACATTTTTTGAAGGACTGTCTCCTGTTGGTGGGACTCCATGCTGGAGCAGGAGAAAAGCATGAGCAACAGAGACATGTCATGAAGTGACCATAGGTCCCATTTCCCATCCCTATGCAATGCTTGGTGGGAAAAGGCAAAAGGGTAAGGAGTGACATTGATCCTGAAAAGAAGGGAGGGATGGGGGGCAGAAGATTTTAGTTTAGGGAATTTTTTTGCTATCCTATTCTCATCTTAATTGCCAATAAATAAAATTAATTTCCCAAGTCAAGTCTGTTTTGAACATGATGGTAATTGGTGAGTGATCTCCCTGTTCCATGAGTTTTTCATCTTGTTTTCTCCCTGTGTTCTGTTGAGGAGGAGGACTGAGGGAGCAGCTTGGGGGACATCTCTCAGCCAGCCAAGTTCAACCCATTACATCTGGGAAACCAAAACAGAAAAGGCTCTTTGCCCTTTTAGCTTGATGTTTAAATCTAAATTAATGAAATTCGGAAATCTGAATGGGGACAGTTTACATATGGTAATTTATGTGATTTGTACTGTATGCATTTTTAAGGAACATTAAACCAATTCTGCATACAGCAATTTAATGTAGGTTTTGGGAAGAGAATATTTTTTTCGCTTTTATTTAGTGTGAGCTTTTGAATTACAGCTGGTCTCGTTGAGTGTTATCAGTCATGTCACCCTGTTTCATGACCTGTGAATAGTTCAAGAGCTTATGTCAGGATATGAAAGCACCTTGGCTTGAAATGTTTGGAATGGAAGGGTTTTATCCACTTATCCCACCCCAAAATCAAGAGATAAAGTGACAGTATACAAACTAAAAAATAATAGTTTTGAAGTACCTTTTTAATGAATCTATTCCCTTTAGTAATGGGATTTTTTTTTCACTCTCATCTTGTGTTTTATTACATTTGTCACCTGAGAAAAGTACATTCATTCCAGACCCTTATAGAGAGACTTCTATAGGCACTTGAAAACTGTTGCACCACTAGTTTCCTGAACACTAATATTTTTATACTTCTTTTACATTTTTTTCTTAATTAGATGAAGCATCTTAAATACATTATGTTTTTCTTATCAAACTGAAGCAATTTTTACCCTGTTTCTTTGAATCATAGGGTACAGCTGCCTAGACAGGAAAGATTTCTTTCCCAGCAGTACTCTTTGACAGGCTGACAAGATCCTTCAGCAGTTTGTGCTAGCAGATCTGGACCTGCTTTGGTCAGTCATCTGCTTATGCAGCTGATAGCTCTTTTGTCTTCTCTAGCCTCAAGAGAATACTTCTCTTTTTTTGTTATCTTTCATTCTTGTTTCCTAGAGGGTACGTTTCTTCAGTGTGGCAGCTACATTGGTTGAATAGGTGATTATAATACATGGGTCTGAAAGCCCCAAATATTTTTTTGCTTACCAGTAGATGCTTCACTTTTCCTTAATTTGAGCTACAGAAAAGATTCTAATTGATTGTGTGAGAGCTGAATGGATTAGTCATCAGTTCAACATACTGAGATATATCTCTTTTGTATTTACAGGTTGGGGGTGGGGAAAGAGCTCTATTATGAGAAAGATTAAGAAGGTCCCTATCTTTTTATAAGTCCCTATCTTTTTTTTTTTTTAGGACTTAGAAAAACAGTCTCTTCAATTATTTGAATTTATCACTTGAGACCCAGTTTTTATCATTATATCAGGATATATTAGGATATATAAGGATATTTGAGCACCTCAGATGCACGTTTTCAGTACCTTCCTTTCAAAAGATATATTGGAAAATTTTGTTCTGTGTTTTACTGAATTTTCCAACTTTAACTGCAATCACTTAAATATTGTTGTCAACAACTGTAAAAAACCATTAGTCTGTAAATATAAGCACTGTTATTTAAATAATATTGTTCAGAAACAGGTTGTGAATATTGATTTTCAGATCCTCAAAAAAATTAATAGAATTTGACTAGATAATGCACATTCTTAGAAATTAAATGTGCTTCTTATCAGGATTCCCCAGATTTGGACCAACACCACCTAGCACCCTATTGCTCTCAGTTTATGAGTACTTTCTGAAAACATGGTGTGGTCAGAATATTGTGATGGACAAGAAGAGAAGTAACTACATACAAGTGATGCCAAGAATATATTACTAGTCTAATCAAAAATTTTATGGCATCACTAAAACATAAAAAAAGCTTATTAGGTCAGGTACAGAGATACTAACACAGAGCAAATAATTTGGTCAATATGCATCTCCCTAATAAAAGTTGTTATGCAATAAAAAATGGGGGTTTTGTCAACTCTCTTTTTCCTCTGGTGCTGTTTACCATTATGTTTACACTGCTTCTTCAAGTCCTAAGACTGAGGACTTCTTTCTTACATAGCCAGGGAGGGATAACAGTGAGTTGTCGTCTGTTGGAAGCCTGCACAGGGAGAACAACTGCGGGTGTTCCTTCTTCACGTTGCAAGGATTAGCAAGACATTTGTGCTTCCTTCTCATCAGCCTAATGTTCACTTGAGGTCCTATTTTTCTTCTGACATGCTTTGTGCTCTGTCTGCACTAGTTTCATGGGTTAGTAAGCATAGACCCGGAAGTGATTTTCTTGCAAAGAGGTGCTTACAGCTTCTTCTATGACCTAACAGAACCTATCAGCTGGCTGGTTTGAATATTGACAATTTTTTAAGCCACTTAAAATTTTGACCGCCTCTGTGGTCCACATTTAAGAATGGACAAACCCAGGGAAGCCCGGTCTTTGGCTTCCGGCTTTGGGACAGGTAACTGGGCTTGGCCCATACAGGACTTAATGGGCCTGGGCCGGGCCCTGCTCAGGCCAGGCCAGGTGTGGGCTGGGACCTGCTTGGTCCGGTCTGGGCCAGGAACTGCTCGGCCAGGGCCGGGCCAGGACACAGCCATCGTGGAGCCATGCGGCCCTGTTCCACCCGCGGCCTCCCCCCACAGCCCTGTTACATGCAGACGGTGTGGCCCAGCTCCACAACCCCCCCCTCGCCTCCCTCCAGTGCTGCCAAAGATTCAGCTGAAGGTGCCCCGCTGCCCAGCAAAGATCGTATGATCAACAGTGATAAGAGAACTTCAGCTGCAAGGCCCGAGTGAGATTAACCCTTTTAGTGCTGTAAGTTTCCTCCAGAATAGATGCCTGCAGACATTAAGTAAAGAAAGAAGAGCTGAAATCCTGAGGGAGGAGAAAGAGGAGATGCTTCAAGCTGAAAATCTATTGTAAAGCTATGGTGGTGATAGACTATGATATATCAGAGTACCCGACATAATTTCATGACAGCATGGGGGGTGGAGCATTCAAATTGTACTTGTGAGCAAAAGCACCTGTGCTGGAAAAAGCAAATGCTGAAGCAGCTGTAATTTGATGAGAAGTTAGAACAGGGAGAGATGGAAGTGATGAGGACCCTTTTGCTCCAAATTGGAAGGAGAAAGATCTCTGTTCCTAGAGACACTCCCAGAGATAGTCTTAGAGATGAAGATGATGAGGACCCTTTTACTCCCAGGGAAGGGGGAGGGCCTCTATTCTTAGAGATGAAATGCTCCCAGAGATGGGTGAAGAGAACCTTTGTTTTTGAACAGCTCAACCTTAAAATAGTACCCCAGTAGCTCAAGATTGGACCCTCGGACCCTCAAAAGCAGTTGTGGGAAAAGCTGTAAGTCGGGGGAAGGGAGTCTCACATGCGAGCAGAGAACCAACCCAGGCGGCTGTCTCATGATACTGAAGCCATGAGATAACTTCTTGTGGAGATGTCTCCATAGCATGAGCAAGAGAGACTCCTCTCCCTAAGTGAACTGAACGAGGTTATTATGGAAGTGGTAAACAGACTGAACATCTCAAGGGTTGTATTTTTACAGTGGGAGAAGGGGGAAAGGTGGGGGGAGGAGAAGTGTTCTGAAGGTGTGGTATGATTTTTTTCCTTCCTTTTAGGTCTGTTAATAAACTTCTTTATATTCTTTTAAGTTTTGTGCCTGCTTTGCTTTCTCCTATTTCTTATCTCACAGAAAGTAAATAAGTTAGTGATAATTTGAACAGAACCACTACAACTAGACCATAACTCATTTTACTTTTGATTTTGTTAGGTATCATATGTTGAATATGAGTTAGATGCTGGTTATGTATTATACAAATTTTGTGTTACACCCAAAACTGTGAGGCTTTTTATGAACTTGTTTTTGTATCCATAATTCACCACTGATTGGTGAATTGCTGATGGCCTTGACACCTCATGTATCATTTAATGATTTTAGTCTGATATGTTGAACTAGTTTTCTAAGTTCATTCTACATACAGTGAATAACTGTTACTTCCACCTGTATGCAAATTATTTGTAGTAGGCATTACAACATAAAGTAATACAATTTTAAGAAAAAAAAAAGTAGAAAATATCCACACAGACATTAGCTGTTACAGCTAAGCAAACTAAAATAAGCTCAGGTGAAGAAGTCCGGACAAGTTGAGCTCCTGCACTGTCAAGTAAACACATAGCTAGGGGGCCTTTACTGTTAATATCAGAAAATTTTACTTATGAGGCTACATTGTCTCAGGTTTCTGTTCTAGAAAAAAATACTATCTCAAAAGCAACCATGGATGAGCAGGTGGCTATCTATCCAGTGCTTAGTTTCCTGCTGGGGTTAAACTATGACAGAGGTATAATTGTGCTTTCCCATTCCTAATACCCTGTGAAATGATTCAAACAGTCAAACTTCCTGGATAGAAATATGTTATATTTATGCAAAGCATATTGTGAATGAAAACAGGGGAAATTACTTTTTTCTTTCAAGAAGTCACAAGCAATTCCATCTCCTAGAAATTCCGTGGACAGATTTTACTGGATGTTCTATGGAAGCAGAATTACAATTTCAGACACATTTCTCTGACAGCTAGGAAATGACAAAAAAATGTAACAGTAAAACTATATAATTTCCAGTACAAAATAAATATTTAATGCATACTCTAAAAATAAGTTGTCACTGTGAATACAGAAGTGGTTATATTTTATTATCCCTAGCCTCATTGCAAATACTAGCATTGGTCATAAAACTATTATACTTTTTAAAAGTTCCAGTTATAATATTTGACATTGTCATCATCTGATGTAGTTAATTCTAAAGATTAGTTTTTAAACTACCCAAAACTGTATTTTTTTTACAATATATATAAGCAAGGGGTAGGCTATTTCACTTTTATGTATACACATAACTTTAACTGGTTTAGTTTACTGTTGTTTGTATTTGTCCTTGCCTTCTAAAGTTAAAATGTTTGAATTCAGAAATATCTCCTAGCACAGTATGTTTTATGGTATGCTTTAGGCTATGCATATACTCTCTTTGCAAAATCTCAAGCATCTGTGATTTAGCTTATTTACTTCAGATTGCAATTAGAAAGATAACCATCCAAAATGTATAGCCTATCTTCAAATTATCAACTACATGAAACTACCAAAACATGATTTTCCCTGAGATATGAAGGACTTTTCTTAATATACACATTACTAGATCTCTGCATATCCTTATTCATAAACATAGTATTAATGTATGAAAACTAAAACCCAAACATAACCAGTAGCAGAGAATTAAATACATGCAGTAATATAAAGTAATATCATTTATGTCATAGCTTCTCATTAGTGCTTAGTCAGCAGAGGTTTCTAAAAACATAGTTCATCAAAATTCATGGTTAAGTTCATGTCATAGAAGAAAGACAGCATTAGGCATTATTCTAATGGCAGTAAAATTACGGAAGTGTCTGGAGAAGATTATTTCAATTACTGGTAGAGATTAAATTATAATACACAAATTTCTATTAGTTTACAATTCTTCTAATTCAAATTTATTTTATAAATCAAAAAAATTTCAGGCATTTGTCACATACTCACCTGTGTTACGATTACTGATTCAGCTTTTTTAAAGCTATCTGAGACAATATGCAACACATGCAGTAGTCAAAAACTGCCTGGGTAAGGTTTCTTTTCCAGGTTTTATTGACAGATGAATGGGATGACCTGTGAGGCTGACTAAGGGGTTTGTCACTTGTGACTGATGTAGCTGTCCTGTGCTTATGCTGATAAAACTTTTATTCAACTTTGTACTCTCATACCATTTCTCTTACCATGTAAAAAATAAATGTATCTTTTTGACTGGCTGTCACTTCATCTAGGCTAAGACAAATTTTTTGTGCTTCAGCTTTCCATGAAACGATAGAAAAAAACAGGTAAAAAGAATTATTTGTTCCTTAGCAATTCCAGTTACCAAGAGTGAATGGCACACAGTTGCAAGAATTATTAATTGCTGAAACCTGTCAAAGTTTGACACGTTATTCCCAAGCAGTTGCATGTGAAGTGTCCCATTAAGAAATACTAGGTTGATATCTTAAAAATTATGCTGAATACCTAAAGGCATGATATACTTAGTAATGTATTATTCACACACATGTATTTGAACCGGTCAGATATTCTTGTAACAATGATATTGTTAGCAAACTAAAGCTGCTTTTCTGGGACTAAGACTGTAAGATATAAACAAACTTGAAAGACCAGTGGAGACTTCTGGCTCTGCAAATTTGTGATGTTAATAATCCAGAAATCTAGTTTGCCTTTTTTTTCAAACATCCATCAAAGATACATAATCTCACAAAAGGGTTTATTTTGAAAACCTATAATGTATTCTCTGAAAGAATAAAGACTTGGGAATCGATGTATATCTCTAAATATCTTGCATATCTCTAAATATAGCTATTTAGAAATACATAATCTTTTGTGATTTTGTAATTTTTAATTAAAAAATAAAATTCAAGAGTGGTGTTGGCCACTTTCACTAGTTACTAACGCTGAGGTAAGAAAATGACTCCCAAACCCTAGAAGCATTACATGGTGATACTGCTTGTATACTTACATGTCAAAGCTTTCCTGAGGCTTAATTTGTGCTGAAATAAAACCTCATGAGTGTTCCAAAGACAGATGAGGATAAAGAGTAAAGAGTCTGCATACTGAGTTTGGTCTATTCAGGGAGATAAGAAACCTACCAAAGAATCCAGATTACTTACTTTTGGATGATGAACATAGGCCTTCAGATTAGATATTTTCTAAATTATATATATATATAACTTGAGGAAGAGCATCTTTAACTTGCCAATACTCTGAAAAATAATTTGTCTTGTAACTGAAAAGCTTCTTTATCCCATAAGCTTCGAAAAATTCTTCATACTTACATGGTTCCAGTGTTGCTGGCAGAATGCCCTGTAGACATGTATAAATTTTAAATACTTCCTTTTAATTTTCTTTTTAAATGCCAGTTTAAATTTGCTTTTCAACCAGAAGGCATTCTATAACTTAACCCAAAGAAGGTGTGAATTTATACTTCAAACATTGCTTGAGGAATCCTTTTGTAAGAGGAGGAGGCAGCACAGAAGGAAACATTTGGAGCAGGAGAACTGCTTGTTATTAAATGATGACATTTTACATCTTGAATCTGCTGAATAATTTGTCTGGGCAGAAGATAAGTAACAATGCTCAAACTTAACAAACAGTCAGGACTCTCCTTTGATTAGTTTCATTTAAATGTTCTCAGGAAAAAAAAATTAATAGAATTGTCTGAATCAGTCACCTAGTTAATATTGTAGGACACTAGAGTTTAGAAACCCTAGAAAGAGTTTCCGCTATCACAACCAACATAAAATATACACATGGAGAAACACCTTATACTTGATCATGATAGCTTTATGTCTTATAGCAAGCTGGTAGAGGTATGATGCAATTCAATTGCCTGATTCATGGCATATGCTCTGTAATACCTTCATTTAGTGAGAGGAATTATAATCTTGACTATATCTGTGATAACTCTGACAGCATAGAAAACACATTCAGTTGTAGATGCTACAAGGAAAGAAAGATGAGCATTGTGGACAGGTACAATTATTTCATTATAAGGTACAAAGTAATAAGAAAATTCCACTTTTGTGAAACCAAAATAATCCACGGTCACAACACTGGTGTCCACTACAGAAACTAAAGAAAAAGAGTAAACCACAATTTCTCTTTCCTTTTTCCTTTTTCCTTTTTCCTTTTTCCTTTTTCTTTTTTTTTTCTCTTTTAAATACATTTCAGGATACAACTCTCCTGTTTCCATGTCTTAGGAAAACATGGACTTCAAATCTTTTAGGTTTACTGCTGAGGACTAGAAATGACTCTGGCATGAAGGCTGAGGGGTAATTTGCAGTACCTGACAGTTATACATGATGAACAAGATGTGTCAACCACCCATTTCCAGATTCATTAATAACCAAGAAAGCTACAGATACTTTCCACCACTGTAATCCATACTTTAGCAAACAACATTATGACTTCTCTTATTATTTAACCTACTACTTAAAAATTCCCTTCTAATAATTCAGAAAGTGGCAATTTAATAAAACTTTAAAAAGTATAGACACGTATGGACAGGTATAGGTGGATATCAAGTCACTTTATGCAAGTGAAAGAACAAAGTGATGCAAGCAAAACCACAAAGCAATTCAACGCCAATACTGAACCTCTCAAAACCTCAATCCTGATGCAATATTAATGTGCATCCAAGATAATTTCTGCCAAGATTTTCAACTAATGAGTTAGATTCCTATCCAATTAGATACCAATGCATTGTTGAAACGTTTTACCCAAGCATTACATTTTCTATCTGACTGTGACATGTTGGGCATGTTTTCTGGATTTTTGATTATTGAGAGAGTTAAGGAATCATGGCTTTTTCAGCACAGATGTTCCATAAATGGGAATTAATTTAAAAATATATTAACTAAATTTACTATCCTGAAAACTTATATCAGATAACTATTCATACAACTTTATTGCATATTATTATATTTAAATATTAAAATTAAACTATCAATTGTTCTGCTAGGTAAAATTAAATATCAGAAATTTAGATGTAGTATACTCAGATAGCAATAGCTTTGCCATAGCTGAACCATAAATAGTGAAAAAAAATTAAAAAGAAGAATAGTAAAAGTTCAAATGTTCCAACTGTCATAATTTTGTAAAAATTACTGATCATTGTCAATACATTATCGGCAAGGATTTATGTTGGTACTTTATTTACAGGTGTAAAATTCTGACATATGTAATAAAATTATAGCTTTTAAGTTATTCTAATAAAATCTAATTCTTCTACACATTATACAGTGGGAGCTACATCAAATATTTGAAAATTATTCCATTCCTCTGAAACTTTTTTCTTTCACAAAAATTAAAAAATAAGTATTTCATCGTTGAAAAAATGATAGCTCATTAGTACAACAGAGCTTCCAAATTAGCTGGTCAGCCAATCATTTTCTCTTAATAGCAAAGCCTAATCTTTTATGTAACATTTAATCTCAAAATAATCCTTTGCATAACCTAACTTCACCTTAAAAAAACCCACAGGAAGTCAAACAAAATCACCTAGAGCTGGTTTTGAGCAGTCTGAAGTCAAAAAATGAATTTTTGTTTTAATGTGGTCTGGGGTGACACCCATTTCCTCTAAGTACCTTCATCCTGATCACAAAGTAGGAACAGCCGGAAACTGACATTTGGAGAACATCAAGCTCACTTAAATCTGTCAAACTTCATTGCCACATACTAATAAAAAGTTCATTTCTTGCATCTTTAGGCTTACAAGGCTACAAAGTGTTCAACAACTGTCATCTGAATAACTGCTGAAATTGCTGAAAAAGCTAACATATTTGTTCATAGATAAACATGATTTGACACAGGTGGAATTAACTAGATAAAATATAAGTGTTGCTTCCAATCTTAATGTAAAATGGAAAAGTCTAATTCTAAGTAAGGAAGATATGGCTCAATGTGAGAAGGCTGAAATTTAATGTAAGAATTAATGTAAGAATTTCTAACCATTGCATTTTTTTAGACAAAGAAATGGTATTTTCACTACCACTACAGCCTACACATAAAACAGTGATTTACTTGAAATAATTTCATAATGCCAGCATTAATAAAAAGAAACATTTTCACCAAAGCTGGTGTCAAAGAGACTTGCAATACATACTCAAATTCCATTTAGATCAGTCTTCAGCCAATTCACCTTCATCCATCAGATCCAGGCACTGGAAGAAAGAAAATACTCTTCCAGTTTTTTAGGTGTAATGGTGATGACTTATAACAGGAAAGAATTAACCATTAGCATAATTTGTGATGTTATTGAACTAAATTAGTAAAATTTATTTTTAAAATTGAAAACTGTCTGATTTGTCAGTCTTCTAATCACTCCCAACAACATCTTTATTTCCCTACCTGATCTATGTAAATATACACAAATGAATATTCAGCTTTAACAGTTTTCAGTCATCAAGTGACAGCCATATGATGCAACATTTAAAATAACCATCTTCAAGTGTATATCATATACATGTATATATCGTACAAGAAAGGATTTTTTTTGCTTTATTTTGTCTAACAACTGTTCACAGGGAACTTTCTACCCCATCTAAAATTTATGCTTAAGTAACATTTTTCTCTATCCATAGTGTTTGTTTGTCTGTTTGTTTTACCCAGGACTAACAATCTATTGGGAACTCATCACCCCACATGGAAGTAGAAAACTATTTCTATTATGATTCATTTCAATTATCTGTATTTTATTGCACTCATAAGAAATCTTTAATAGGAAGAAAAACAAAAGTCACAGGATCCATTCTGAATCAATAATTTTTGTTAACAACAGGTCTATGACAAATTTTTCTTTCAGGCTAATCTCAGTTTCTAAAACTTGATGCAATTGGTTTTTGTATTATACTGAGCTAAATGCATCACACTACATGCTTCATTTACCTGCTCTGTGACTGTAGTCTATTTTATATAATAAACACAAAGCTGCACACTAACAATTCCGTCTGAAGAAATAAGTTACCTGCATTATTTTCTTATAGAATCTCCCTTCCTCATCATAGAATCATAGAACAATTTAGGCTGGAAAAGACCTCTAAATTCATTGAGTCCAACTGTTAAACCAGCTCCAAGTTCACCACTAAACTGCAAGTGCCACATCTACACATCTTCAAAATACCTCCAGAGATGGTGACTCAACCACTTCCCTGAGAAGCCTGTTCCAGTGTTTAGCAACTCTTTCAGTAAGGAAATTTTTCCTAACATCCCATCTAAATCTGCAATGGTGTAACCTGAGGCTATTTCCTCTTGTCCTATCTTGTTGCTTGGGAGATGAGACTGACCCCCACCTCTCTACAACTTCCTCTCAGGTAATTGTAGAGAGCGGTAAGATCTGTGCTTACAACGGATTAAGCCACAGGAACCTCCTGTGAATACTCTGAAGCCTGAAGGCATTCAAAACTCTCTGAGACCATATAGATAAGATTAGGGTTAATGGGAACCCTTTAACCTGTAAGTAAATTCTTGATTGAGATGAGAAAATTGATTATTCATTTCTTTATTGCTTCCCTATAATATATTACCTTTTTTTTATTTTTTTGTGCAAGGATAATGAGGTAAAATTCCATCACCTCTCTTAAAAACTACAGCAGTGCAGTCTAATAATATTCATTCCCACACTACACCAGAAACATAAGCATATGGAAATCCATTGCATACCATTTAAACTTGTAATCATGATATATTTACTTGCTCAGTGCTGGGCTAGCCAACACAACAAAGAGGTCTAGCAAATACAGCAGTACTAATCTGATGGAGGAAGGAAACTACAGCATCAAATATTTGCTGCAGAGAATGAAAATTGCCTACTCCCTGTCTTGTAGCTATCATGGACTCAATCAAGACTTACAAGCATATTGGTATGAACAATATGGTTAGACAAGTTCATATAAATTTCTTCACAAATGGTCACAGATATATGGCCTTAAGATCTGCAGAATGCTCAGATGTCCCATATATTACAACTACATTATTTAAAAAGATTAATTGAAAAGGTTTAGTTTAAAACTAGCATAACATTTCAACCAATAAACATGAGGATATGCAGAAGAGATTCCCTAGGCATCCTTCTTTATTACCAACCCATAAATGATATGTTGAATAGTAATTACAGATTTTTTTTTCTTTTTCAGCATGCAATCCCACTAGATCTGACAGATCCCTAGATCTGACCCCTAAAGGGTACATACAAGAATAACTAAAATACATACTGCATCAAAAAGTTTATACATTGTAGATCTAAACTGGAAGTGTTTATTTATGCAGAGAAAGGACTTCTATTAAAAAGTAAACATGCTTGAAAGAAGATAATTAAAAGTTTTTTGATCATCCTGCTTCCAGTTCAGTGAGTTAAGACATTGCAAAAAACCTTGAAACAAATGATAATTTATTTATGAATGTAAACATATATTACAGAATCACAGAATGAATAAGGTTTGAAGGGACCACAGTGGCTTATCTGGTTTTATGTCCCTGCAAAGGCAGGGTCGTCCCAGAGCACACGGCACAGAATTGCATCCAGGTGGTTCTTGAACATCTCCAGTGAGGGAGACTCCACAAGCTTTCTGGACAATCTGTTCCAGTGCACAGTTACCTGCACAGTAAAAACTTCGTCCTCATGTTCAGGTAGAACTTCCTGTGTCTCAGTTTCTCCCCATTGCCTCTTGTCCTATTGCTTGGCACCACCAAGAAGAGCTTGACTCCATCCTCTTGACACCCTCCCTTCAGATGCTTCTATACAGTGATAAGGATCCCTTTCAGTTGTCTTTTCTTGAGGCTAAACAGGCCCGGTTCCCTCAGCCTGTCCTTGTAAGAGAAATGATCCAGTCCCTTAATCATCATTGTCACCCTCCTCTGGACCCACTCCATTGTCTCCGGGTCTCTCTTGACCTGAGGAGCCCAGAACTGGACACAGCACTCCAGATGTTCCTCTCTAGGGCTGAGTAGAGGGGCAGGATCACCTCCCTTGACCTACTGGCAATGCTCTTCCTCACACTACCCAGGAAATCATTGGCCTTCATGGCCACAAGGGCACACCACCTTTTTGTATAATACTTATTATTATTAAAATCAAAAAGACACCCAAAATTCTTCTTGCAGAACATGTCTCAAATATTTCAAAGGACACCTTGTTTTCTTAAGGAAAATATTGCCAAATAAAAGCAGTGTGGTAAAGTTTCTTGTTCTACATATTATCTGTGTGCAAGAGTGCAGTACACATGAGAAAAAATAACTGTGAATAACCCTTTGGTCATTTCACACTCTTCTGTTTGAGCTGAATAGTGCCTAAGCAAATACTGGTTTCTGGAACAGAAGCAAAAAGAAAAAGCAGATAGAACAAACAACAGACAGACAACAAGCAAGTGAAGTGTGAAATGAATCTTCTAATAGCAAGAATGGATTCATTGCAAGGTCAAAGTCTTTTCTTTCCTATGCAACCAGTATATATTAAACCCCAGAAGATTTTACCCGTGATTCCTGAATAGACTCGTGAAGCAAAAGTGAAACATCCATACTTCCTATCAGCTCTTTATTGCCTACTCTTATATGGTAGGTGCTAGTGAATTATGGTATAGTGAATGAGGTATAAAAACTGCATTTGTTATGCCTTATGACTCTACTGGACTTAATTATATCGTATGACCAGATGGCATCACAAAGCGTGCAAGTCACATGTATTTGTCCTCTCACCTGTTACAGTGGGGATACTGCAACACGTGTATCAGACAACAAGGCCCGTGGAAAAGAAATATATATATAGACCAATTCCTGATAGATGTTTCAGAGAGATGTTTATTTCTCCAGCTGCATGGCTGGAGCTCTGCCGAGGAACTGAGGCAATCACGGGACCCGAGGGTCCTTGCCCACGCAGGGGAACACAAAACAACCAATGGGGAACGAGGCTGAGCAGGGGATAGGGAAACCCCGTGCCTCCCCCCCAGGACCCCTGTCCCAGGACCACATCGCAGGGGGGAGGAGCCCAACATTTCACCCATTTATTTTTAACAAAAAGAGATTTAAAACTTAACATTGAAAACAACTGGATAAACATAAGAAGAACAGTTTCAAAACAAAACAAGCCATCCTCCTGAGTCTTTAAATGTCCAAACAGATTCTCTGGAACATCTTAAGGCTGACAGAAGGGAGACAGGACTCTCCGGGCATGCTTTGTGGGGAAACTGAGGCAGGAGAGGGTTTCTTCCATTTGTACCTGTTGGAACTCTAAACAACAATAGTAATTTCTTCCCTCCCCCTCTTCATTCCCCCTTTGGCATTGGAGAGGAGTTGTAGGGAAAGGGAATTGTATAGGGAAGCCATGGGGTGAAAAATGGATTAGGGATAAATAGGGGATGGAGTAAATTTAGGAAAGGGTTCATATTGGGTATAGGGTAAAAGGGGAAAGTAGGCTGTGGGTAGGGAAGCTGCTGGGATGAATATTGTTTATAATTTTGTGCATAATGGCTGCCTTTGACTGGAATACCTCCAGGCCCAGTAACATTTGCTGCTTGTAAACCCTTCCTTCCTTGCACTATATCAAATTGTACAACTTCCCCATCTCCTACACTTTGCAGGTAATTTTTAGGGTTATTCCTTTTAATGGCAGTTCTATGAATAAATCTTCCCCTGTATAAATCCATAGTTGTTTTTGACATTGTACCATTTCACAGTTCCTGTGATTTTCATTGCTACAACTTCTCCTATCACACGCTTGCGTGATTGTCATGGCTGCTTCTCCTGCGTGGCTGCTGCCTTGCTGACTCCAATGTCTCAGCCAGGGCCTCACGTTGCGGCTGCTCCGCGCCCTCCAAGCAGCGCTGCTCCGGCGCGTGTCTGGGCTCTGTGTGGCCCCGCGTTGCCATCAGCACCAGCGCGGTGCCCTGCGAGTGGTTCCACTCCACTAACTCCACGCTGCTTTGAGAGTGGCCTTGTTCCGGCTCGGAGCTGCGCTGCACGGCTTCTCATGTCGCTATGGAAGCCGCCTCTTCTCGCTCTACAGGGCTCTCCGAGCCGTGTGCTCAGAGCGGGCTTCCACACCGACCCCCGGATCCTGGCTGCTCATGGGGGCCGCCTCTCTGCTGCACGTGGCCCACGGCACCCACGGTGCCTGTGGCGTCACTCCCTCACTCTCGGTCAAGCGGCCGGGGACCCCAAGACAGGGATGGGGTCTGCGATAAGGCGCGCATTCCCAAGGGGGCCGGGCCCATCCAGCACAGGCACCTCCACTGGTACGGCTGCAGTCACGCGCTCCTGGGATGGCTGCCGTGCGGTCTTGGCCACGGGATTACGGCCATCCTCTGCTTTAGGGGGTAATGGGACCATACAAATGCTCCTCAAGAGCTTCACTGATTACAAGGGATGCACGGAGAGGTTCTATCACTAATGCATGTTCTGTTTGATCCTTTATCTCACATAAGATCTCGGACCAAAAACACCCGTGACTAGTTCCAGAAGGATCAATATCAAAAAGTAAGTCTCAAGAAATATAAAAGAAATTTTTGAAAAGCCAGTTAAAAAAATGTTCTAGATCTCCCGGAACAAATACTTTCCTGTTTTGTTGTTCAAGGATTACTTTAACTTCTTGATACATTTCTTTCTGTGGCTCAGAGAGCCACATTTCCTACGATTCTTCCATAGTCCCGAGAGAATATCCAAACCAAGGCGAGAAGAGAGAGATCTAGAGTGGGTTTTACTCACAAATTTTCTGTCCTTAGGGATCGGGGATCATTCTGCTCGCATTACCACCATTTGTTACAGTGCAGATACTGCAACACATGTATGAATCAATGAGGCTCATGGAAAAGAATATATATATATGGACTGATTCTTGATAGATGTTTCAGACAGATGTTTATTCTCCCAGACGCATGGCTGAGGATCTGCCGAGGAACTGAGGCAATCACGGGACCCGAGGGTCCTTGCCCACGCAGGGGAACACAAAACAACCAATGGGGAACGAGGCTGAGCAGGTGGTAGGGAAACCCCGTGCCTCCCCCCCAGGACCCCTCTCCCAGGACCCCATGGCAGGGGGAGGGCCCCAACACTCACCAGTTGGAAGTTGGGGATGTGTAAGTATTTTATTGTGTTACATTAACTATTCATCAATAATAGGTTTTTTGGATACCTGGTGGGCTTCATAATCTAGCTTGATAAAGACGACATGCAAGGACCTCCTGGAAATGTTTACAACACCCAAGCTTATCCAAAAACCAATTGTTATGCCAAAACCAGACAAAATTTGGCAGTACCTATTTAACAACTCTTCTATAGAGAACAGTATCTTACCCAAAACCTTCTGATTTTAATAGATGTCTGTGAACTGTGGCAAAAGCTCTTCATGGTTAAGCTGACTTACAGTGTTCTGTGCTCTGAACAACCATTAGGAAACCAATCATCCACAACAGGGACAAATGGGTAAAGAAATGGGTATTACTTCATACTGTACTGGATTTGATCCTGAGGACAAAGCTGTATTCACAGTAATGAGTAATGTCAGGGGTTAAGAGCAAGGCATTTAATTTTTACTTGGTTCAATTTTAATCTGTATCATGGAGATATTAATACTACCCCACTCAATATCAAATCCCTTAAAATACTGGAAAGGCATTAAATGAACTTTATATAAAAGGAGTTTCTAGAACGTTATGATCAATCTCTCTATGCCTACCACACATCATTTTTATGAAGAAGTAGGAGAAATAATTCCTCTTGCAGACGTAAAAAAGTTTCATAGCCAGTAACTTGACACATCCTACATTGGTTTCCCTGTTTTCATTCCTGAAACTTTTCTTTTGCTTGTAAAATACAGTTGTTTTTTTTGACTTGTTTCTTGCCAGTTGCTAACATACAGTGAACATCCATTAGTTAAGATTCCATTAATTTCCTTATTTCAATAGAATTATAGGACTGCTGAAATGACTTTAAAAACACATCCCATTCATTTTTCTATCCTAAGATTGACATTGTACTGTAACTTTTATGGGTTTTGTTTTGATTCTTTATAAGAATTTTCATTTGCTTAATTGAACAGTTTCTGGTCTTGATTAAACATAAAAATGTGCTTTTTAATATATTGTTCAGTCATGTAAAACATATATAATGATTACTTTTATACATATCTTCTCTTATTACAAAATACTTGTTTTCTTATGGGAGGCTAACTGCTTTAGTGTACTATTCATTGCTTATAGTGTTCTCATATCTTTATCTGGGCTGCACCACACAGAAACTTAACACATCTATTAATGTGGATTTTGCTAAGAGAAGCATAACAAGTTCTTACACATTTATGGTAATTGTGAACTTATTTGTCAACTAAGAAATTGGTTAAGAGGAAAGAAAAATTTAATAAGCTTTCAGAAACCTGCTGTTTTGAGGTGGCATGAGATGGAAGTCAAAATGTTTAAGATTAGTGGAAAACAAATTACCTCAAGAGTCATTCTTTCCTTCATTTCTATGATTTGCATGTGATAAGAGAACATTACAAGTGTCATGATACTTGGTGTGTGTTGTGTAAGAAATTATGGTTAGTATGTCTTAATTGTTTTAATTAAAACTGGATCTTCCTCAGATAAGTGCTCCTGAATGGTTGAATATCTGTGCAAAATGTTCAATCATAGTTATTTTAGAAAAACTTTCAGTGTAGCAGTGGTACTTTTCTCTCTTGTGGTGGAGTCATTAAATGGCCAAAGGAGAGATGTAATTGCAGTCATAGGTAACCCTCATTAGAGTGTATTACCAATATAGAAGAGAACAGTTATTAAAGGGAAATTGTTGAGAAAACTGCCATAGAATATAATTATTTCAGAATAGGTATAAGAGTTAATCTCTCTCAGTTAATAAAGTCCAAAGAATTGCACCTATCCACAGGAAAAAAAAAAAAAATCTGCATTGAACTGGGATTCAGGAGTACAAGCTGGATAGCTAAAGCAGTTCCTGACAATGTAAATCCTCATGTTCAGTGCAACATGCTGTGACAGATCATTAAATGACTTCACTCATATTTAATGATAGACTAAGAGATTCTGCGTTTTCCACAGACCAAGGAACTCTAGAAACTAAATGTGATCAGAAATGGCTGCAGAAACAGATTTTATCAGTAACTTACCTCAGCAAATCTGTCTGTGGTATCTCTGTATCCTAGGCCCTTTTCTCAATATATATTAATCATTTTTTCTAACTTTCATCAGTTCTAGTATAAGATATTCATGAATGTGACTGCTGACAGCACAAGTAATCAAATAAGTAGCATTTAGATAAAACTATGACAAACTATGACAGCAATT
Organism: Corvus cornix cornix; assembly: GCF_000738735.6. NCBI lineage: Eukaryota > Metazoa > Chordata > Aves > Passeriformes > Corvidae > Corvus > Corvus cornix. The sequence goes on along the minus strand of NC_046333.1, from coordinate 137,246,492 downwards.
TATAAAGTACAGAACTTTTATATTGTGGTTATTGTACTTTAATCTGAGGTTGTTGCAATTGTTTTACTACATTAAACACAATTTCTTTGTTTCTGTTTCACATAAATTAGAGCATACCTTGGCTCCTCAACTATCACCTGGTTTTGAAGTGCTAAGTGAGCATGACACTGGTTGAACTTATTTCTGCTTGTTTTATACATACTTTTTTTTGTAGAATGTGTTAGAAAAGAACTTCCTCAGAAGAGAAATTGCAAAAGAATAAGAAAAAAAGAATATGTTCTATTTTTGAAATTCCAATGGAATAAAAAATTCTAATCATCAGAAGATTGTGACTTGCAAAGTTGTCACACAAGTCGAAGCCAAGGAGTGCAGCTTGTCTTAGTACAGTTCACAAGGCTCCAAGCACAAAAACTGACAATCTAAAATCCCTAGACTGGATCAGTTCAGAGATCTTAGTTTTCTGAGTTCCTTGCTGCAGATACAGAAGCAAAAAGGCTAAATGAAGAGTAAAGTAGCAGATCTATTACCAGAAGACTGAAATTACTTTAGATTTCCTAATTTCACATTGGATTAGCATTTCTGCTCCTAAAGAAATGGTCATACTTGCATTTCTCTTCAGTAACAAAATCTTCATGTCTCTGAAAGCTTTCAGCCCTATGACAAAACAGGATTCATGTGGAGATACAGACATATTTAATAGGCAAAATTCTGAAATTGTTAGATATCTTCCTAGGCTCAAGAAGTTTAAAAAAAAACAAAACTGGATTTCGTGTCTTCCCTTTGAGAGAAGTGGTAAGTGAAATAGTTCAAATTGTTACCTGTTGAAAATGCAGAGAATAAAACCAACTTCTACTTCCTTGAATGGTTCCAGTTGCCAGTTACCAGTTACAATAAAGATAATTAGCTATTTAAGAAATTAAACAATAGAAAGAGAAGATATTTAACTTCCAGCCTGGTTTTTTCCCAGCTGAGTGAAATCTTTTCACCATATTTATCTATATGAATCAGTGTGATATTATTTGAACCATACCACTTTTCACACTAGGTTCTCATTTCTTCATATTCTTCTAACCTAAATAAAAAAATATTCTCTTATTTGAGCCTTGGAACTTTATCATTGAATGAGGTGGCATGGAAAGACAAGAGAAAACACTCGGGCATCAAACATGTGACTAGAAGGCAGCTATCTGATTTGGAATCAGTCATCAGCACTCTTTTTCTCTCCAGCTGAAGACCTCCATCTTTCTTGCTCCTGTCTCACCAACTGGTCAGAAAGGGGAGATATACCACAGCCTGGATAATGAAGGGGAAAGGAATAGGGATGCAGCAATCTAAATTTAATTTACTTACTGCAGAAGAATACCTCTAGAACCTTAAGGAAGCACTGAAATCTGTCTAAATCATCTAATTTTTCACAAAAATTCAGCATATGATGTTCACATCCTTCCCATGAGGTGTTGATCTGACACCAGGGTAAATGAAAACATTTATGGGTTAGTGTCTATTTTTCTAGACAAACTTTCATGGACAGACAAGCCTCTCTTTAAAATTCTAATTATCTACATGATGTAAAACCTTGGGGCTCAGCAATTATGTGTACAAGCAAATGTGATGAACAGGACTAGGACAGTGATTGTCCCCCTGTATGAAACATAGATTTAGAAGAAACATAAAGATTTTTGTTATAGGCCAGCTGTGTTGAGATTAGTTGGAATAGGAAGAACTTGGGCCCAGTGAGAGTTAATTAAAATAGTTAGGAGAGCTGGACCTGAAATGGGTTTTAAGATGTTAGTAACTGATTACCAAATAACTGATGATCTGTCATTTGCATGTTTGCTTACCTGTGCTTAGAATGAGGAGTAGAAACATTGATAAGTTGGTGTAGAGAGCAAGCACAACCACCAATTTCCTCCCTTTGTGGGAACCCGTCCAAAAGTCGGAAAGAGGAAACTCAGAGGTCACTAAAGTAATTAGGATTGTTAAAGTTCAGAAAGGCAAAAAGGTCAAAATGAGGAAGATGAGTTACTTCATCTGTTTTAGGACCACTGACCCCATTCAAGACCACCGACTCAATTCAGAACACACACTACGCATGCTTAATGACATTTAAGCTCATTTCCATATGAAGCGGAGAATGGGAGGTGTTAACGTTATGAATATACATTTGTATTTTGGATATTGATAATATTTGGAAATAAAAGGTATTGTGTTTGCTTGTTTCAGGGCCCTGAATCTTAGGGAGCTGTCCCATGCAGTGCCTGGCGCCAAATAAAACATACACTTTCTAACTCTAAACTGTTAGAGAGTTTTTGTCTGTCTCAGTTGGATATTGATATTAGATCGATATTCATATTTTGGTAAATCATGTATTCAGCGCTGGTGAGGCTGCACCTTGAATCCTATGTTTGGTCTTGGACCATGCACTACAAGAAAGACTTTGAGGTGCTTGAGCATATTCAGAAAAGATGGTGAAGGGTCTGGAGCACTGGTCTTGTGAGGAGTGGCTGAAGGAGCTGGAGTTATTTAGCCTGGAGCAAAGGAGGCTCAGGGGAGACCTTACCACTCTCTACAATACCAGAAAGGAGGTTGTAGCCAGGTGCAGGTGAGTTTCTTCACCCAACTGAAAAGTGAAAGTAGAAGAGAAGATGGCCTCAAGTTGCACCAGGGGAGGTAGAATCATCGAACATCCACAAGGATCATCAAAGTCCAACTCCTGGTCCTGCACAGGACAGCCCCAAAAATCACACCACATGACTGAGCGCATTGTTCAAATGCATCTTGAACTCTGTCAGGCTGGTGCTGTGATGACTTCCCTGGGGAGCTGTTCCAGTGCCCATCCCCCTGGGTGAAGAAACTTTTCCTGATATCCAACCTAAATCTCCGTTGACACAGTTTCATGCCACTCCCTCAGGTCCTGTCACTGATTACCAGTGAGAAGAGATTGGTGCCTATCTCTCCACTTCCTCTTGTCAGGAAGTTATAGACTGCAATGAGGTTTCTCCTCAGTCTCCTTCTTCAGGCTGAACAGGGCAAGTGACCTCATATGGCTTCCCTCCAAAGCCCTTCACGATCTTCCTTGCCCTTCTTTGGACACTCCCTAATTTCTTTATATCTTTTGTAAATTGTGGTACCCAAAACTGCACATAGTACTTGAGGTGATGCCACACCAGTGCAGAGAACAGTGGGACAATCACCTCCATTAGGGTGATTTTGTTTGGATAATAAGAAAAATTTCTTCACTGAAAAGATGTTCAGAGATTGAAACTGGGAAGTATTGGAGTCACCATCCCTGGAAGTGTTTAAAGGATAAGCATATGAAGCACTTGGAGTAATAGATTAGTGATGGATGTGGCAGTGTTAGGTCAGTGGTTGGACTTGTTGATTTTAGAGTTCTTTTCCAACATAAATAATTATATGAATATATATTTTTTTTCTTTTACCATCAGTAAGTTGCTGCTAGGGGTTGTAACTAGAAAATACAACTACAAGGTTTGAATGCTTGAGAGATGTTTTACCAACTCTGTAGATTGAGATGTCTCTTTAGAAAAAGCATTTGAAGGGTATTTCCATGGGTGTAATATTCATCCTTGAATTTTCCTCAGTTCTGCTAAACACAGTAAGAAGGTGTATCCATAGAAATACAGATGGTCACCAAATTTTTACGCACCACTTCTGCCTTCGTTTTTTCTTAAAAAAATTTTGAAAGTCATCTGTAAGGTAAAGACATTTTAATGTCAGAATTTCAAAGTCAATCAGGAGTAGAGTGCACATCAATGTCCTTGAGAAAAAAAGAAAATTAAATACAGACATGAAAGTAAGCCTTATCATTCCGATGGATTATTTTTGAATCAGCATCTCTTGTCACTTTACAAAATGACAAAGCTAAAATTTTAGCAGATCAATCTTAATCATTGTCGCGGGTTCGGTTTGTAACCAGGCGGAAACACCAATTTAGTGTAGTGGTTTGGTCCAAAATACTCATTACTGTTTATCTGCTGTGAGATAAGAATTAGGAGAAATGCAAAACAGGCACCAAACTTGAAAGAATATAAAGAAGTTTATTAACAGACCTAAAAGAAGGAAAAAAAATTATACCACCTTCAGAACTCTCCTCCTCCCCCCACCTTCCTCCCTTCTCCCACTGACAATGTGAAAAGACAACCCTTCAGATGTTCAGTCTGTTTACCACTTCCATAATAACCTTGTTCAGTCCATTTAGAAAGAGAAGTCTCTTCTTGCTCGTGCTATGAAAACATTATCACAACGAGACAGCCGCCCACTTCCAAATATCGTTCAGTCCATTTAGGAAGAGGAGTCTCTCTGCCTGCGTGTGAGTCCTTTCCCCCGACCTGCAGCTTTTCCCGCAACTGCTTTTCGAGGGTCCACTCTTGAAGTTTTTTGGGGTACAATTTTAAGGTTGAGCCATTCAGAAACAAAAACAGAGGCCCTTCTCCTTCCCGTTTGGAGCAAAGGGTCTTCATCATCTTCATTGTTAGGACTATCTCTGGGAGCATCTTTAGGAACTGAGGTTTTCTCCTTTCCCATTTGGAGCAAAAGTCCTCATCTGGTTCATCTCTCCCTGTCCAAACTTCTCATGAAATTACAGCTGCATCAGCATCTGCCTATCTCAGCGCAGGTGCTTTTGCTTACAAGTTGAACACTCCACCCCCCAGATCTTCATGGAATTACAACGGGATACTCTGATATATCATAGCTTCACAACAGAATTTCAGCTTTAAGCATCTCCTCTCTCTCTTCCCTAGGGTTTTCAGCTCTTCACAGCACTAAAAGGGTTAATCTCACCTCGGCCTTGTAGCTTTGCAGCTGGAATGTTGAATTTTTCTTATCGCAGTGGAGAGGGGGGAGAGCCGAGCCACCCCGGCTGCCCACAGCAAGGCAGTGGGGGGGGTTCCACAGCTGGAACAGGTTCATAGGCTCCCAGGATGGCCGTGGCCCAGCCCAGCCTGGCCCGAGCAGGGCCTGGCCGGGCCCGCTGGCCCCCACACGGGGCCCGCAGCCACCTGTCCCAGCGCCGGAAACGAGAGAGAGCTTGGTGGGGGAGTTTGCCTATTCTTAAATGTGGACCACAGAGGTGATCACAACTTTAAGTGGCTTAGAGAATTGTCCATATTCAAACTGGCCAGCTGATAGGTTCTATCAGTTCCCAGAGGAAACTGTAAGCACCCCTTAGCAAGGACGTCCCTTCCGGGACTATGCTTGCTAACCTATGACAATCACAATTACTGCGTGCTCAGATTCCAAGAGATGGCAGACTGTATATTTGTTTGCTTTCCTGAAGGGTAAGTGATGATAGGACTTTTAATATTTTGGGGTAAGATGTATAACCACCATTTCTTTTAAACCCAAAACTTAGTCCATATGCATTCCAAAATATGCTGAACACTTCCAGAAAATCAGTATTAGCCTCAGCTTTGCGTCACTTCTTTAGTCTGTTTTGCAAGGAAAATAAGTGGAAAGAAATATGCTGCATTTGAGGTTTTAATAAGCCCTTTCCTCTTTGTGAACTCAGGATTTCCTTGGACCATACAGAAAACAGGCTCTGTGTAACTATACACAACAGTAAACTAATGAAAACTAAAAGTGACTGATGACATGCATCTTAAAATCCCAACATTTTTTAATTTACCATTTAACAAACAGCACATATCAATTATTCTTGGGGTATTAGTACTTCTTGAAACCTGAAATCACAGAATTTAGAATACCATTTGATCTTTCTCCCTTAAATTAAACAAGATATGCTACCTTACTCACATTGGTTTTCCATCTGTTTGGAAAAATTTTAGCAGTTATTTTTTTGATCTTATTTAGGACCATACTAAAATAATACTAATGTATTTCTTACTAAACTTCTGTTGTGTTCATGTGAGTTATCCAGAAATATCAGTGGGCACACTCTGTGGAACCACAGGATTATTTTAAAATCTGAGATCTTTTATTATTTGATTTTTTTAAACTCAGTTTTAAGTTCATTAAGAGTATAAAGACTTTCTTCATAAGGAAAGAAATACCTAGATATAAGTAGGCTATTACTGTCTCTGTCCAGCTCTGTGGGGTCACATGCATGTGTGCACAAACGCACGGCTAGCTTCAGTATGAAGTTGGTGACAAAAGAGATGGGAAGGGTCTCTGTGTGGCATTCCATAGGAGCACTTTATCACTTCCACAATGTGAAAGGTTCCAGAGGCAAAGGCAAGGGAACAATGGCAAACCAGGGTTTTATCTGGGGGCGGGGAAAAGGCAGGACTAGGGAATGGGGACCAATGGGGAAGCTCTGGGGGCGTGACAAGGGGTAGAGGCCAACAGCCTACCAGGGAAGCCAAACTGGGGTAGGTTAACATAACAGAACAAGCATCCTGGGAGAGACTTCTTTTCCTCATCATGACCGGTAAGTCTCTGGCACCAGAGACTGTCTTACCAAGAGCTCTCTCTCTGTCCCTTGTGCTACAGGCTAATCAGCCACCACAACAGGCTATTATCCACCTTGTTGTGTAAGGCATAATCTTGCAGAGGTTGAAAACAACCTCTGTTGTTGGCTGGAGAAGATGCCAGAGCTACATCTCCTGTGTATGAGTAAGCATCTCAACCAGCATATTTATAAATAAAGGTTAACCACAGCAAGCAAAACTTCGGTACCTCATATGAAAGGTCTGATTTTGCTAGAACCTCTTTTACTTTTTTAGGCGGGTCTTGAAAATCAAGTTCTTATATGATTTGATATGATTATATTCTCCTTTTAGACCTGAGACAGAATTCAGACCCAGCTAGGCATCAATCACTTAGTCTTGCATGATGATTTTTAGTGACAGCTTTAAGTGTATGCAAAATCACAACTCTGAAGACTCTGAATTATCTTTAACTTCAAAACAGACACATAAATTACTTAACAGATAAGCAGGGATTTTCAACATTCTAATGTTGATTTTGGGCATCATTTATCTAAGTCTTTGGCATTTGGGTACTAAAATATTTCACTTGACAAAAAATATGTGGGGAAAGAAATAGGGCAAGGAACTGGGACTTGTATCCTGTAAGATTTACTGTTATAGAAGCATGAGATTGAACAGTAAAAGGAGAAATATACTATTTTTCATTAACAATAACACCATCATTAGGAATCTCTGGGACATTTTCAGTACTGCAAGCAAGAATTTGTACACTTAACTCAGGAATGCAGACTTGGTGTCAGGATGTCTTACCCTGCCTCTCAGCAGTAGGCTTGCTGAAAAAGCTCAGCAAATAACTTGGTTCACCTTACAAAAAAAAAAGAGCCCTTTCAATGATAAGAAGCATTTTCATGCCAGGAAGCAGAATTTCTACCACAGACTTATTAGTCAATATTCAAATATTAAAGAACTTCATAAAGATTGATTTAATTAATAAAAATGAATGTTCCTATTAAAAATTCACAAACATTTTCTACACCTTTTCTCCCAGATTGCTTTCTTACCAAAACCATCAAAATTTTTGTTCAGCTGCTACAGTGTAATAGACCATAGATCAGCTGCAGCCCTTTTCTTCCCATGTGATTTACATTATCTGTAATTCACATAATGAATGTGGTTACTAAGGGCATTGTCACTCATGTAATATCCCAGTAGGTCTTACCTTCTGTGACACTTATAAAAATTAAAATGTTCTAAAAATTAAACCATAATATGTTTTACCATTCCTGTTATGAAGTACCCCAAAATGGGCTAATTATTAGCTCCGTAAAGTGTTTTATTAAATTCCTCAATTTGCTCTAATCACCTTTCATCCTGAATAAAACATTCAGAAGGCACTTGCACAAAACAAAGTCTGTATATCACTTCTTTTTAACAAGTTAAATTCTTGGGGTGGTAGACCTGCCCACCTGTTTATATCATGTTAAATTCTGATTGTCATCATAATGACAAAATCTTTTTCTTACAAATAGCAGTTACTTTTTAAAATCTTTTCATTGGCATTTTACTGTAAACTCAAAACCAAGAGCAAAATATATCTTGGTTGCAAATAGATATTTCCCTTAAATTTAGCTTTTATTAAGGTATTCATAATGGCAATTTTAAAAGAAATATAAAGGTTTGAAACTCAAAAGGTCACGGTGTCTGTTTTGGTGCTATACTCACAGAATAGCTCTCTAGAATGAATCAGCACCTGTACTAAAATGTAGATTTTTTTTTGTAAACACCTAATTGACTGGCAGCTCTGTTATTCAGCAAGTCCTCAATTAATTTGCAAGAAGGCACCATATCAGTCTAGCAGATGAGTAGCAGCGCTGGCAGGAAAAGCAGTATGTGAGAGTAGGTGTAAAGGCATGATTCCCAGCTTGAAATGCTTCTTTACTTGTGATTAAGAGGTTGTGTAATCACTAGCCTAGCTCTAAGCCTAATTAGCTTTGAAAAAAAACATCCACTGTGCAGCCACATAAGGTGAGCTTATGACCTTGGTGAATTAAATGGATTCCTGTGCGGTTTCCTTCTGTGAGCTAAACCTCGACCTTATCATATTCTATTCGGCTGAAAGCAGGGATGCAGTTCCAGGATAAATCAATAAAAGGTCATTTGTTAGACTAGAGCTTACTCTTAGCAGGGAGCCATTTGAAAGACTTAGGCAAACAAAATTTATTCATACATCCTTTGAAATAAGCATAGGAGACTTAGAAACCTTAATCTTCTGGTCATGTATGCAACAATTCCAAACAAAAATATTGGCTTAAAATAACTTAACTGTAATGAATGGTTCATTTTTCCATTCCAGAAGCCTGTTTTAGGACAGAAGCCTCAATCTTCTCAGAATCTCATTTAAGCTTACAGGGCTTTGTAGGAACTTGCTGATATACTCACAAACACTGGGGGGGTTTTTGAGACTGATTATCTCCTTTTTTTTTTTTTCCCCATTTTGTAATATTCTGTTTGAGGACTCTGGAACAAAGCTGAATAATCTTAGGCCAGCTGAGCTTCTGCATGCATCTATGGGTTGGCTCTGAACAAAAATGAGATGGAATGAACTGACTTGCATATTAATCATTAACATATAAGTAGTTATATTTTCTTGCAAATTTGTGTGACAGCTAACATGCACACATTTAGCAGGTATAGTTCAGCTAATGCTTATTACTGTCTGTGCCAGATGCCTAAGCCTTTATGGTTTGCGTCTTTCTCATAAGGATCTGTGATTTCATCTGAGAAAGATGACAGTGAATGGTATTTTGGAGAATGGGTAAATTTACTACTGCACATCTTTCATGTTCTACATGAGGAGCCTTCAGCCAGCAATTACAGGCTGTCTGTGACCTGTTGTGCCTGCTTTTGAAACACTCCTTCTCAGGAGCAGTCCGCAAGCCAGTGGAGAAACACAGCAGATCAGGTAGCAGCAGCAACCTATCCATGAATGACACCTTTCATGGACCCTATTCATCTATGGGTATCACTGCACCCAGGCAAATGGTACTCAGCTGCCTCAAGGTCCCACCATAGAGCAGGAAAAAGGCTGTGGTGGTTTGCAGCCACCCTATGATGGTACAAGATATTAAAAGACCTAAGCCATCTCAAAGAGGAGGGTGTCATCATGGAAGTACTAAATGTGGAAATAAATCTATTCCCAAAAAATATGCCTGTTTTAACAGAGTTACAGTGAAAATAATCAGGACAGAGAGAGAAAAGGTTTGTAATTAATGCTGACAATACAGAAGAAATGACAAAATCACTACCAATGATCTGTATTGTTACTACTTTGTGGGAACCTAGAATGCAGAGAATATTTCTCTGCCTGTTTTGAAAGGTTTTACCCCCCTGGACAGTACTGGTTTTGACCTTTGTCCATGGGAAAGTTTGCCTAGCCTCTGGGAAGAATTTGAATCTACAATGGTGTGAATTAGGTGATAGAATACTATGTGAGATTATCACAGGGTGAAAAATCACTTAGACGTGAATCAGTGTCAACATTGTTGTTGATGCCACAGACATTAGTTATCTTTCTGTGCAAGAATTGTGGACTGAATTTTATGCAAAAGTGTGAGAAAACTAAGGGTGTAAATTTTGTATGTAAGAGCGTGGTATAAGTTATGTTGCAGATCAGAGATTCCTATGTGGGATAAAGCTGTTGAACATTAAGCTCAATCAGGTATTACACTTGTGCCTTATCATCTCACTGATTGCCTTAAGCAATGCAGCTTTCCCAGTGAAACAACCAAAAGAAAATGTCTAGGAGACTCTGGCCAATGCATCAGGCTTAGATACCATTTGTCTCACTCACTCAAGGCCAAAGAAACCATTCTCAACATGTTTGGTTGGTTTACCAGCAGACAAATGGCCAATTTCAAAACATGCCCATCTGAAACTTCCACGATTCAGTTCGAATCCAGTGGAAAGTTGGGATGTTTGGATCAAATCCCTTCTGGAGGCTCCTTATGAACCTCAGGAATTGGAAATTCTTGGTTCAATAAAGATGGAGTTTTGTGTAATATTCAGTTCTCCAGGGCTGAAACAAAATAAAAACAAGATAACAGATGTCACTCCAAATTACAAAATATATAGAAATGTGACATCTTGGTGCAATTCGACAGTAAAGATGAACACGCCATTCAACCAGGCTCCATTACAATTGCCACAAGGGATGTTTCTCATTTGTGGGGACAGAATTTGGCCTGCAATCCCCTCAAATGTCAAAGGTGGTCCATGCAGCTTTGGAAAGCTTTCTTTGCTAACGCCTAATGCAAAAATGATAAAAGAACATAAGCGTACAGAAAAAAGATTTGTTGAGCAATATACATCTGATTGTAATGACAAATTTACAGCTTGGAATTTTGGACAAAGGTTTACTACAGCTCTCCTTTTACCTGGTGCTGCTGCAGGAGCAGCCTTAAGACAATTGGATCAATTAGGCTGTTGGCTAAGTAAGAACTCTCATGCTGTCTCTCTCGCACTGAGCGATATGTTAACTGATGTTCCGAGCGTGAGACAAGCGACTCTGCAAAACAGAGCAGCAATTGATTGTCCTCTATTAGTGCATGGATGTAATGAATTTGAAGGTATGTGTTGTATGAATTTGTCAGATCATTTGGAATCCATCCATGAAAGAATATGGCAATTAGAGGATGGAATAGCTAAACTTGGAAAAGAAAGTGGATCTTTACTGAACGATATGTTCAATTGGTTTGACCCTACACCCTTATGGAGAAAAATTTTGAAGATAGGTTTGTATGTATTGATTATTGTTGTAGTTCTTCTAGTATGTGTCATGCCATCATCTTTTCCATCATTTCCGGCAGTTTGGCTACAGGCAACTGGAGCTATTTCCTTTTTGGTAGAACTTCCTTTCTGAGACTTGCGCTCCTTCAATTCACGCACTGCTGCAAGAACAGAAGTAGATTGTCCACCCCACTTCCTCATGTTTTCCCCACTGTCACACAGGAAATCCCACAGCTCACTTTGTGGGATGTACCTTCTCTCTTGGGAACGTCCACGTTTGGTATCAGAATCTCTGATCTGTACCACCGAGATTTGGAGAAGGCCCTCTTTGATCTCCTTCTTGAGTTCCTGGTGATTCTTCTCTATCTTATCTTCCATTTTCTGCATACGTGTTTCCACAGCTGCGATTCTTGCATGTGTTGGGCCATGCACAGAATCTGCATATGCTCAGAGTTTCACTGCCATATCCTGCACAGTCTCATTTGCACTGTAGTTTGGTTTCATTATTGCTAAAGCAGAAGCATATTCTTGTGGTCCAAGTTGTATGAGTTTTTGCCACATGAATGGATTAACTCTGACCTTGTCTGGGCTCCTCAATCCTGGGTCATCTGTGAAGACAATCTCTACCACCCCTAGTTCTCTCAGGCGCTGGGTCCCTTGTTCTATGGTCTTCCACGGGGTTTGCTGCATGTAGAGATCATCTCCACACATACATATTTCAATCACGCCTGTCAAAACCCGTCTCCAGAGAATGGCAGAGTCAGCCCCCCTTATCATCGCTTGGTCAATAACTGGATCATGTGACAGGGATCCCAAATGCCTCGCTTCAGCACCGTCCAGCATCACATCATCTCCTGCAGCATCCCAAATACGGACCGTCCAACTTGTTATGGATTCATCAGACCGTCGGGTGTAATCCTTTCTTAAGCTGTGAAGGTCCTTTATAGACAATGACTCAGTAATGATTTCTGTGCCTGAGTCGGTGGTTTTGAGGTTCCTTTCCCTGCATTATCCTCATCTTTCACTGGGGAATCAGTTTTGGTTGTGTGTTTTTTCCTCGTGACAGGAGCCACTGTCAATGGCTTAGACTCTCCATCTGGTTTGGGCTTGCTGTCTGGTTTGGCTGCAGTCTGAGTGACTGAGGTGTCTGCAGGCTTTGCTGATTTATCTTCCTGCCCCTCTATCTTTACCTGCTGCAGTGTGCGATAGGCATATGCCAAAGCCCAACATATTGCAAGGAGCATGTTCTCATTAGAATTGTCAATGTATTTCTCTTTCAGATATTTCGCCACCTCAGCTGGTTTCTGAACTTGTTCGGGGGGAAATTGCAAACCATTGGGTCAGAGAATTTCTTCAAGGTTTGGTCCATATCCTCCCATTCCCCACACCACTCAGGATGTTCCACCTTTGGGTCAGGTGTCTCAGCAGTCACCCTGGAAATCTGAGCTCTTATTCTAGACAAGCTGTGAACCACATAGAGGAAGATTACCAGATTAAATACCAGGAGGGTGGTCTCTTTAACATCCAGGGGAAACTGAACACTCTCAAAAGATAACCTATCAAATTTAAAGGGAAGGGAAACCCTGTCTCCTCCTCCTCTAACAATCCGGGTGCAATTACTAATAAATTCCCAAAATAGGCTACTGAAGCTAGGACTGGGATTAGGACGGAGAAATCACTTATCATACACACTTTGGACAGCTGCCTGTACCTCTGTCAACTTCTTATAAATCATTATCACCGAGCACATCAAAATAGAAATCCAAATTCGTGTCCCTGCTCTGCAAAAATTCCTTATCAAGGATATGATCAGACCAAGTTGTGGATAGGCAAATAAGCCTAGGGACCAGAAAGGCATTAATACCTTAAACAAGCCTATGGACCAGAAATACATGAATATATCAAGCCAGAGAAATGTTATGAACTCAACCAACATGGTGACTATTTTACCCCAACACAGAATAAGTGAATTCAAACCAAAATGTAATTAGCACAGGTTTTTCACTTTCCTTCAAGCCCTGCAGTTGGGCGCCACTAAATATGATCTGGTTTGGCCAAATTTAGAAATATATCCTCGTAGAGAAGGCACAACTACCCCTCCCCCACCAGGTTCGAGAAAAATAAATTTTCCTCAAAAGGAAAGTGAAGGAGAGAAAAACTATTTATTTAACAAACACATGGGAAAAGGAAAATAATGCTAAATAATAAAATCTTTTGCTGTGGAGGAAAAACCTGGGAAAGTGTTAGAGTCCTCCCCTTGGTCTCCTTGGAGGTTGGGCTTGGTCCAGGGCCAGGCCCTCTGTGCCCAGTGGAACGTCCTCCCGATGTGCTCTGATATTGAAGCAGTCCAGTAGAAAAGGGAGAAAATCTGAAGTTCCAGGGAAGGAAAAAAAAAGTTCAACTCTCAGTCTCTCTCTGGAGAAAAAGAAACTGAACAACTGGCCAAAAGCTGACTGGAAAACAGCAAGCCGGGTGCTTCCTCACCTCCCTGCCACAGCTGAAAAAAAAGCCACTATCTCTGTATGACCTTGAACAAGCTGCAAACTGCTTTGAGAAAGTTTTGCTCAGTTTTTCCTTCCCCCGTCAGGCTCAGTTTAAAGGCATAGAAAGGCACAAGAATTAATTTCTGGGCGTAGGGCAGCAATACGGGATACACATCATAAAGTCACCCCAAGACATTTGTATGCTTCATTGTGCTGGACAAGCCATGGACAAAGCTGTCAAATAACTGGTTTTGGTTCAAACAGGAGGGGGAGATGTGGGAACCTAGAATGCAGAGAATATTTCTCTGCCTGTTTTGAAAGGTTTTACCCCCCTGGACGGTACTGGTTTTGACCTTTGTCCATGGGAAAGTTTGCCTAGCCTCTGGGAAGAATTTGAATCTACAATGGTGTGAATTAGGTGATAGAATACTATGTGAGATTATCACAGGGTGAAATATTTAGAGTTTTCAGGTCTATTTGCATAGTAAATAGATAGAAGTAGAAAACGTCAAAATGGAGGATAAGTTGTAGTTAAAATCTTCTTTCTCCTTCTTCACTAACTCCATATTTTGCAGCAATAGTGTTTGAGATGATTGGATAAAGAATTCCGCAGTTCCTGTCTATGTGATTTAGGAACTTGTTGGACATTGGTAAAAAAGTGAAAATATCTTGCATTTTAAGCTTTCATTGGGTAATTTACCTTTAAAAAGGCCATGAAATCTTGATAAGTTGTCTTCTTGCTGCATTCTCTGCTCTGTGCTATGTCTAAGCCATGCCAGTGGCTTGTACTCCTTAGATAAGAATTAATAAACACCTATCTGGAGACTGAGAAGCATGGAGTCCCATTCACCTCCTTTTTTCACCTGGCAGGAATCTGAATGTCTCCCCCATCAGGGAAGACAACAATTAATGACGCGGACAGCGTTACTACTTGTGAGCTCAAGCAGCAAGGTTAGTTTCTTTTTTACAAGTTAAATTGTGCTAGAAGTAATAGTCACAAGACTTTACTGGCTACCCTGTTCTGCAAGTGATTTAAGTTAGAAGGTAATTTTGAGCAGAATGGGTGGAAGTCACTCTAATTATCTTGGTAGCAGACAATAGCTGGGATCTCATCATCAGTACCCTTGTTAAAGCAGTAGATAGAAGCTGTGCAAAGAGAGGATAGTAGACAAATGTGAGAGGATGAAGTTCTAGAGAGCATTGAAAAGATACACAAGAAACAGTATTACCGCAGGCCTAGGCCCTAGGGTATATCACCGTGTCCCGCAGCCGTAGGGAGGAGGAGGACAGAAGATCCAGCAGGCAGGAATTGTGCAGCAAGATTGATTTATTTAATTATTTTACAAACTCTTTTATAGACTTTTTTCTTCATAGTCTAATTGGACAAAGGATCAGCCACCCCTTGGGGTGATTGGCTAAAATCCTAAAACATCCATTGTCAAAATATTTTTCTACTATACCATAAACAAGACTTTTCAAGGTTGCAGGTGGTTTGGTTGTTTACATAACTGCTACCTCTTCTGTGAGAGAGAAAAGTCTCTCACGGACTTAGAAAATAGCAAGAAAATCCTTGCTCGCAGCATTTTTGTATCTACAAAACAGTTTCACTAAAGGGTCTCAGAATAAGAAGTCTGCTGAATGTCACTTCACTGAGCAAAGATAAAGCTCTTAATTGAACCCAAAATCCAGCAGTGACAATGCACTTCTGAAGACCTCATAGGACATTACTCCAGGCCCTGATGAAAAGTCTACTCAAGGGCCAGAGAAAAGATGAAAATAGCCTGAAGAAGGAGTTACAGACATTAACTTAATGAGATAATGAAAATGCTATACTGCCTCAGACGCTCACCGAGTGGCTAGCCCTGAGGTCGAGCTCTGGGCAAGTCTTTGTCTGCTGCTGCAGTGAAGGACACTTGTCAACAGAGGAGCAGGAGGTTGGGCGAGAACTGCAGGGAGGCTTGCTTCAACCACCATTGACCAAGGCGCAAGGGAGAAGAATGAGGCGAGGGAGGCTTTTTGGAGAAACAGAAGCAGGTTTATTGAGGGTTGAAGGAAAACTCTGAAAAGCCCCGAGGGGCCCCTGACAGGGGATTTTATACCCCTCTTACAGAGGCAGAGCACACAGAAGTAACCAATAGGGACATGGCAAAGGGGAGGAACTGAGGCGGGGAAATATACACCGAGACCGATGGGAGATGGGGTACGCGTTGAGGGCGAACCAGGGCCAATTAAAAACAATGACGTAACCAGGGGAGGAGAGGGTGGTGGCCATTGCAGACATGCAAGGTGGCACATCTTTCCCACCAGGGCCAACGGCTTTTCCGGCCAAACTGCCTGAGGGCTGCCTGAGGGCGGCCATGTCAAGGCGGGCAGCCATTTTATGGTTCCTGGGCCCCTGGGGTGTTCAACCATTGGACTTTTTGTCCCATGGGGTCCAGTACACCCTGGCAAGAGCCATGGCTCAGCGCAACACTATACCACTTAAACTGGGTATCAGAGAAAAATTCCAACAATTCTGAAGTAATTTTAGCTGCAGATTGAAAAAATACTCATTGTTTTCTAAAGCAGATTCTACTAGAAGTAATTTAAAATGTCCTGGAAGGGCTGAATTTCATTTTTTGCTCAGGCAGAGCTGAGAAAACATTCAGGTCCTTAAGAGTTTTATGGCCTACCTGTAACTGCTGGAATATTTTTCAAGCTGTTTTAAATTATTTTGATGAATTAGCTTTTATAAGTTTTCTCATGAAAAAAGTGTCATTTCATCATGTTTTTTAGCTGTTTTGAACTTGGTGGTGTTCTATTTCTGTCATTTTAATAGTTATAGACACATTTAAATTTATTAACATCTGGTGCCAATTCTTTGTTCAGAAATTATATGTGACAATTTAAAGTCCCTAGGCATCCCACAGAAGCTGAAGAGATTGATTTTGGAGTATGCAAAAGAACAGTTATTAAAACTGTCATAAGACAGATGGGAATGTATTACTTAGATTCCAAAAAAACGTTAGCTTCTTCCTTGCTGTACATGTCCCCAACTCACAGGGTATTAACAACTTACTCAGCTGACTCCTCAGCTCACCATAGCAGGTAGAGCTTATTCAGACTGGGGCCACTAGAGAGTGTGACTGCAGCCCCACCACATGAACATTTTTGTCACAGGGCCTGTCTGCAACATTGTTCAGACTCTCAAGTCAGATCGGTTTTGGCCTGTACACCTGTTGCATTAAGAGTATAGAAATTTGGCAGAAAATAAATTCCCTTGTGTTCTGCCTGGTCCTGAGAGAGCAGAGGGGCTGAGTGCATCTGGACTTAAATTCTGATTAGAATCAATTTGGCACTATGAGTATAGTCAGGTTCATAAGAACTTTCATGTTCACAGACTCCTAAATAATGCGCTTTATTAAAGTAACAGTCTATAGATTCTTGTTAGATTGCCATATAAATAAATGCGCTAGACCTACAAAATATAAGTGTGTAGTGCTATGTGCAAGGGTATGCTCTGGCATAATCAGAGGTTCAGATCTTACAAATGAGGTGTCTCTGGGGAGGAGAGAGGAGCAAGCCCATCGACTTGTCTGCAAGGTATTCTCATCCACTGCCATGGAGGATTTCAAATGCCAAATTTATACTTTTAGGAGAAGTGGAGTTGAGAATGTAGTCAAATATCCTGTTGCTGGCATCATAAATGGGAGTAAGGATACATGGAAAGACAGTGAGGAATACGGAGAATTACAGAGACATCACAATGGCTGTGGATCTTGCACAAGGGTGGAATGGAACAGCAACATGTCGGTATCACTCACTCTTTCACATGGCTGATTGCAGCGATAAGGGTCATCTGGTCTTCAGCCTGATAACCTGTCATCCCCTCAGTATGCCACTGTGCACACGGTACTCCCTCACCACATATCTCAGTGAATATCTCATGGCTTTAGCCCTCACTCCTACAACATCTCTCCAGTTTATTTCAGAGCTGTGTGATCATCGCAGCATACAGACTGTTTCTGAGGGTATATTAGAATTTTAGAAATTGGTTTAATTCTAAAGGAAAACATAAATATCTTTCTCTCTTTTTTTTTCTTTCTGTATATACATCGGTATATTTATATGCATGCATGTGCATATGAACATTTTGTCAAAAAAAGCAGTTTTACTTTCAATATATTTTAGTATAAAAAAAAGACAACCCGCAAGTACTTCAAAATATTTTTAAAAACATTCTTATTTTTCAAGTTAAGTTGTTTTTTTATCAATCAGAACAATTCCTTGACAGGTATGAAGGCAATATACTTGTAGCGGGTTTGGTTTGTAACCAGGCAGAAACAGCAATTTAGTGTAGTGGTTTGGTCCAAGATACTCATTACTGTTTACCTTCTGTGAGATAAGAATTAGGAGAAATGCAAAGCAGGCACCAAACTTGAAAGAATATAAAGAAGTTTATTAACAGACCTAAAAGAAGGGAAAAAAAGTCATACCACACCTTCAGAACTCTTCTCCCCCCCCCCACCTTTCTCCCTTCTTCCACTGACAATGTAAAAAGACAACCCTTGAGATGTTCAGTCTGTTTACCACTTCCATAATAACCAGTCCATTTAGGAAGAGGAGTCTCTCTTGCCCATGCTATGAAAACATTATCACAACGAGACAGCCACCCACTTCCAAATGACTTTGTTCAGTCCATTTAGGAAGAGGCGTCTCTCTGCTCGCATGTGAGTCCCTTCCCCCCAACTTGCAGCTTTTCCCACAACTGCTTTTGAGGGTCCACTCTTGACGGTTTTTGGGGTACAATTTTAAGGTTGAGCCGTTCAGAAACAAAAGTTCTCTTCACCCATCTCTGGGAGCATTTCATCTCTAAGAACAGAGGCCCTTCTCCTTCCCTGGGAGTAAAAGGGTCTTCTTCATCTTTAGGACTATCTCTGGGAGCATCTTTAGGAACTGAGGTTTTCTCCTTTCCCATTTGGAGCAAAAGTCCTCATTGCTTCCATCTCTCCCTGTTCAAACTTCTCATGAAATTACAGCTGCATCAGCATCTGCCTATCTCAGCGCAGGTGCTTTTGCTCACAAGTACAAGTTGAACGCTCCACCCCCCATGCCTTCATGAAATTACAATGGGTACTCTGATATATCATAGCTTTACAACAGAATTTCAGCTTTAAGCATCTCCTCTTTCTCTTCCCTCAGGTTTTCAGCTCTTCACAGCACTAAAAGGGTTAATCTCACCTAGGCCTTGCAGCTGGAATGTGGCTTACCTCTGTTGGTCACATGACCTCTTCCAGACAGCCGTGCAGCTTTAGCTGAATCTTGGCAGCAGTGGAGAGGGGGAGCCGGCTGTCTGCCCACAGCAGGGCTATAGGGGGAGGTTCCACAGCTGGAACAGGGCCCATCAGCTCCAGGATGGCCGTGGCCTGGCCCAGCCTGGCCCGAGCAGCGTCTGGGCCAGGCCCGCTGGCCCCTGCATGGGGCCCGCAGCCACCTGTCCCAGCACCGGAAACGAGAGAGAGCTGGGGGGGGGGGTCTATTCTTAAGTGTACATCACAGAGGCAGTCACAACTTTAAGTGGCTTAAAGAATTGTCCATATTCAGACTGGCCAGCTGATAGGTTCTGTTAGGTCACAGAGGAAGCTGTAAGCACCCCTTTGCAAGAACATCACTTCCGGGACTATGCTTGCTAACCCATGACAATACTGCACCTACCAAACAGTTTTCCTAAAATTTTTACAGTTTCCAAATTTTACAAATTGCAGTCGGTTGGTCAGCCACCTCAGTAGCAACTCCAAAGAATAGTACAAATTATGAAATAATTAAAATACTTCTCAGTCAAAGAAAGACTCTTGGTAAAGTAGCTGTTAGAACTGTCCTTTTCAATGTCTATAATTTTTGACAGAAAACATGTCTTAAATTAAATGGACTTCTAATCATCAAATATAGTTTACTCTAATACATTCTGCCTACCTTATGCAGAAACTTAACTTTCAGGATTCATGCCATACACTGTATTAGAGGGCAAAAAGCATATTGGTGCTCAGATTGAAAAGTTTGGATATTGAAGTCCTCATTGAGTCCTTTCCTCATTGTGCCTCTTTACATGAAGAATAAGTGGGGATTTGTTGGGGCCCTCCCCCTGCCATGGGGTCCTGGGAGAGGGGCCCCGGGGGGGAGACATGGGGTTTCCCTACCCCCTGGTCAGCCTCATTCCCCATTGGTTGTTTTGTGTTCCCCTGCGCGGTCAAGGACCCTCGGGTCCCGGGATTGAGCAGTTCCTCGGCAGACCTTCAGCCATGCAGCTGGAGAAATAAACACCTCTCTGAAACATCTATCAAGAGTCGGTCCATATATATTCTTTTCCACGGGCCTTGTTGATTGATAGGCGTGTTGCAGTTTCCCCACTGTGACAAATGGTGGTTAATGCGGGCAGAATGATCCCCGATCCCTAAGGACAGTGACTGATTTACTCTGGATTTCTCTTCTTGTTTTTGTTTTGCTGTTCCATCTCTAAATTATGGAGGAGCCATGGAAAGACTCTTGGCTCTCAGAGCCGCATATGGACATTTATCTTAAACTTGAAAAGATTCTTGAAGAACGATTTGTGAATTTTAGCTTAATTTAAGCTCAAAAGGAACTGAAACACTTCCTGGCATGGTTGTTTAAGAACTTTTTCTACGTTTCTTGGGATTTGATTCTTACCAAAGACTTCTGGAAGACTGTTTGGACACAGTTAATTTCTGAGTAAAAATATATGCGGATGGAAGAATATTTTAATAGTAAAATGCTATAATGTTAAACAAAATTATGGTTTTATAACAAGATGTGATAACCAAGAAGACATATTCATTCATAGAACTGCTATTAAGAATAACCCTGAAAAGTACATCCCAAGTTTGGGAGATAGAGAAGTAGTAGAATTCAAAATTGTGCAAGGTAGAAAAGGGTTACAAGTAGCAGACGTCATTGGGCCTGATGGTGTTTCTGTAAAAGGCAGTATAGATGCTAAAAATCATAGTCATGTTGGACAATATCTCCATTATAAGCCCCCCCTACAGTTTCCCTTTCCTAATCCCACCTTTGCCTTTTATCCTATATCCTATTACCGCCAGTGTATTCCAATCCGTTTTTTCACCCATGGTTTCCCTCACAAAACCATGCCTTTACCAATTGTTTCCCCAAAAATCCCTTTCCAATGCTGAGTGGGGGATGAAGAGGGAGAGGGAAGAAATTAACTATTGTTGTTTAGAGTTCCAACAGGTACAAATGGAAGAAACCCTCTCCTGCCTCAGTTTCCCCACAAAGCATGCCCAGAGAGCCCTGTCTCCCTTCTGTCAGCCTTAAGACGTTCCAGAGAATCTGTTTGGACATTTAAAGGCTCAGGAGGGTGGCTTGTTTTGTTTTGAAACTGTTCTTCTTATGTTTATCCAGTTGTTTTCAATGTTAAGTTTTAAATCTCTTTTTGTTAAAAATAAACAGGTGAAATATTGGGGCCCTCCCCCTGCCATGTGGTCCTGGGAGAGGGGTCCTGGGGGAGAGGCATGGGGTTTCCCTACCACCTGGTCAGCCTCGTTCCCCATTGGTTGTTTTGTGTTCCCCTGCGCGGTCAAGGACCCTCGGGTCCCGGGATTGAGCAGTTCCTCGGCAGACCTTCAGCCATGCAGCTGGAGAAATAAACACCTCTCTGAAACATCTATCAAGAATCGGTCCATATATATTCTTTTCCACGGGCCTTGTTGATTGATAGGCGTGTTGCAGTTTCCCCACTGTGACAGGGATTTCAATTTTATTTTTTTTTAATCAATGCCATTTTAACAAGGGAAATAAAAGGAAAATAATGATGAAGCAAAACATCTGGTTAACTCATTATTTTCATCTGTTTGTGCACTGTCAGGGTGTTCTAGCAATAATGCAATTCTTTAGAGTATTTAGAGAATAACTCCTCCTGAGTTGGGAGAAATATTTTTACAAAATTATATCCAAAGCACAGATTAAATAATTTTTATTTGGGGTTTTGTGTTGAATTCTTCTGGGTTTCTATTACTATAAAAATTGGTAAGCTATATATCCCACACTTTACTATGTAGATCAGTGCTAGTTGATAACACTGTAAATTCAGCTTTGTCCTTGCCTATACTGCTTTAAAAGTTTTGATCAACACCATGTTAGTTAACTTTCCTCCAAAGGTTGTGTTTTAGCAGCATAAATTCTTGCAGAGAAGACATAGGTCTTTACAAACATTGTGAAGGTACAAAGAACAGAGAACAATTCCTGATAACATTTGGGGGAATGTTGTTGTGATAAATGAATGTCAAACTTAATGGCTCTTACAAAAGTGATCTTCAAGTATGTGCTGGATTTCAAACGAAAAATTTATTCTGACATTATATATAACCATTGTTATTAGTTTCCAAAAATAGTTCTGAGCTATTTTCTTTTTGTAAGAATATTGTCTGAGAGGGAGTTTTACAAACACTTTTGAAAATATATTTATTCAGAGATCCTTGACAGAAGACATAGTGTAAACATCTTAAAGTTACTTTGATTTCTTTCTTATTTATAAATTATATGGTGATGAGAGAAGGGAGTAGAAACAATTCTCTATAATCCACTTTGCCTGGTGGTAAATAAATAGCCTAATAATCTCAATATAATTTTTGTCACCCAAGGCTACAACAATAATGCATACACCTAAAAAAGGTGATGGTTCACCATATTACTTTATGACATGAGAATATGACCCTTTTTGAAACAAATTGTAACAATCTATAGACTGGAATGAATTAGCATAAAGAGTTTTTTGTCAGTTATGAATAATGAATATGCTTTTGAATTAATCCTTCTGATAAAAAAAATCTTAAGAGATAATGAAATAGTTCTTCACTACATTTCTTATTCTTAATAGTTTGTAGTGCTAACCACTGTTTGGACCGATGTTTCCTTTTTACTAGTGCTCCTTATGATGAAAGCATAAGTGTAAAAGCAATATGGACAATTAGAAAAAAGTTAAATAATTTGTTTGCAGTGTATATTGTTTCAAATTCCTTATACTGTATAAAGATAGATATTGTAATAAAATTATTTACTTTGAGTGGTGAGGGTAGTTCCTCAAGGGTAGGAAGACTCTACAGAGAGAACCGGACACAATCAGTGGGCAGAGGACAACTACAGGAGGTTCAATAAGACAAAATGCTGGGTCCTGCACTTGGGTTATAACAACCCCATGAAACCAGCTGGGGAGGAGTGGCTTGAGAGCTGTTTGTCAGAAAGAGACTTGGGGGTGCTGTTTGACAGCTGGCTGAATAAGAGCCAGCAGTCTGCCCAGGTGGCCAAGAAGGCCAATGGCATCTTGGCCTCTATCATGAACAGTGCAGCCAGCAGGACCAGGGAAGACATTGTCCCCCTGTACTTGGCACTGGTGAGGCCACACCTGGAATGCTGCATTCAGTTCTAGGCCCCTCAGCTTAAAAAGGACATGGAGATACTGGAGTCTATCCAGCAATGGGGAACAAGGCTCCTGAATGGTCTAGGAGACATCTCTTATGAGGAATGGCTGAGGGAGCTGGGTTTGATTAGTCTCAAGAAAAGGAGGCTCAGGAGGGACCTCATCACTCTCTACAAGTACCTGAAAGGAGTTGTAGTGAGGTGGGGGCCAGTCTCTTCGGCCATGCCTTCAGTTAGAGGACCAGAGGAAACAGCCTTAAGCTGAGACGGGGAGATTCAGATTAGATATTAGAAAAAAGTTTTCACTGTTAAGGTGGTCAGGAACTGGAACAGGTTGCCAAAGAGGTGGTGGAGTCACTACTCCTGGAAGTGTTTGATCCATTTGGATCTGGCTCTGGGTGTTCTGGTTTAGTGGTTTAGGGGGTTGCAGTGGTAGTGCTGGGTTGATGGTTGGACTTGATGATCTTAGGGGTTTATTCCAACCTTGATGATTTGATGATCCTATGATTGTATTTGATGATATTTTTTTCAAATCCACTCAGTGTTTGGGGTCTTTTTTTGTTGAAAACCAAAAGAAGAACTTTATAATCTACAGTACTTGGACATCTGTTCATTACATTGATTCAATTGGAAAGATACATTTCATTTAATGATTAACTGCCAGATTGTATTATTCCACAAAAACAATGATCTGTCTTGTTTTGGACTGACCAGTAAAAATCCATAAATTAACAACAGAGTGAAAACCATGGCAAAGAGGATATGTTTTTTTGTTCGGTGGGTTTGGGTTTTTTTAAATATAGTTTTCACATCGATTAAGTTGACAGCAGTACATGTGACTTAACAAATTCTTACAGAAATAATGACAAGTTCTGTCACTGCATCAAAAAATAATGGTTGGACAAGTTATTAAGTAAGTACAGCTTTTGAAGACAAGTGTTTTGAAACATAATGGCCTAGATACAATATAGATGGGGGGGGAAGGGGGGAGCTAGATGTTGTTATTGAACTGAAAATGTAGAAGTACAAGCCTTTTTTTTTTTTCTCTTCACAGTGAATGTAAGTATAAGTAAAAGGACTACAGTATTGTGAAACAAATAACTGTGATTTGATATCTGGGATCTTAAATGTAAAAACATTAATCTTTGAAAGTATACTTCACACTTATTCCTATACAGCTGAAGAAGAATTATGCATTTTAGTTCTGGGACAGGATCTTTTAACGTGAAATCCAGACAATTTTATTTTATTTATAAGTTGTGTGGGGAAAATTCTGAGAAAAAGATCTGCATGTTCAAGTGTTCTATTTTTTAAACACCTCAACCATATAAACAATAAAATGGAGAAGGTATTAGTATTCAAATAGTGAAGAGCAAATAGCATTATCTTGGTGGAAAGGCAAATGTTTCTTTTCAGGAAACAAACATCAAAATTGATAAAAGTATTTCTGACCATTTCTTTCTGGAATGAATGTAACATCCTCTCAAAGGCATAAAAAATCTCAAGAAAAACTTCCTTCCTTTTCTGTGTCTGGTGTCCAGCCTGTAGGTAAACACACTGACATTCATGATAAAAGCTTCTTCACCAACACAGAGTTACAAGGTCACTCTTTCTAAATCCTTTCCACCGTCTCCCTCTGCTACCTAATAACTGAGGAAAACAAAAAAAGCAAACAAGAAAAACAAAGAATATGTCTGACCATTTGCATAACACTTTCCCAATTCCTGACAATGAAGTGCTACAGAATATTGTTTGATTACTAAATCAGCAGGCAGAAAGAACTGAAACTATTATGATAATATTGCAGATATTGTGAAAAAAACATTCTGTTACTGGTCTGCAGTGAAAGAGCTACATAAATTCCCCATCCAGGAGAGACTGCCTTCAGCATCCAGTCTCATTCTGAGAACATGTTTTTATTAGAATGAGTTTTGAAATAATAAAACTGTATTTTAGAGTTTATCATAAATACTACTGTGTATAAATAGTTTATTGTTCTAATCCCATTGCTAAGAATGTGTCTTTTTTCATGACTGCATTTGGCTACCGATTTGGCATGCTGTTACACACTGTCATAATTTCAGCAGGAAGCTCAGCATCACTGTATCTCTTTTCCATGTTTAGCTATGGATTTGTAATAATCAAGTCACAAATCTGTTTCCTTCCTCATTCCAATTAACGTCAGCTATGTTAGCCATATATCATAGTCTCATTTTCCAACTCTGTGATTAAATTCTTCTTTCTTCCATAGGCAACAGAACATGAGAACTTTTAATGTTCCAGTTGGTCTTACACCTATGCTGCATAAAGAAGCAAAAAAATGCATACATTCTAAAATAAACTTTTAGTTATTTTGAGATATGCTTCTGACCATTAGACCACAGGTGGTCAGTCTGTCTCATATGATGCGCTACGCATTTTTGATGTGTCCGGAAGGTGCCAGACACTTGCCATATTTTGGACACCCAAAGATGTCAACATATGCTACCTATATGTCTTATTACTCTCTGTATTATAAGCTACCAGAAGCTCACCATAGTACCCCTGCTGTTCAATTAAACAACATAGTCAAGTGTGGAAGGTATCTTTTCAGCTTTATACCAGCTAGCGCTTGTATTTCAATGCCTTAGAAAGCCTCGAGCAGCCTTGAGAGGTAGCAAGGGCGATCTAGCACTTTAGTAGCTCTAAAATCGGTACCTGAATTAGCTGCAGAGCAAATACCATCAGCAGAAGCAAAGAGGGAGAAATATAGCTCCCTGCTCACTCAATTCCCTGCCGTTAGAAGCTTTCAAATGAGAGAGACAACCAGAGATGTTCACAGGAAAGTAGCTGAGCTGAGAGAGAGGCGGAGCCTCCCCTCGACCATCTTTTATTCGGAGAAGGGGAAAGGGGAGGACTGGGGGCGGACCCGGGGTGACCGGCCAATCAGACACTGCTAAAGAGTCTGAGTTACATTTGGCTTTGCCGGCGCTTGGAACAAAGGAGCTCGGAGCACATGGGCAGGAGCACGTGTCTTTGGGAGGGGGAGGGGAAGCTCAGAACAGCCAGCAACAGTCAAGGTATGAGATCCACACTTACACTAACAGGTAAGAAGCAGACCTACAACAATAATTTGTTACCTCTTTTCAATATGAAGTTAGTAGTCTTTGTTCTGAATGTATGATCTTGTGTATTGCCATTTATGACTATTTAACTGGGAACTTCCTATCCCTGTATGGAGGAACACAATCTTGATATTATTAATTACCCCAGCTGTCACATGAAAGGGATGTTTCCTTGAACCCTTTATGTTTGGTCAGTCTGGTGAAGCCCCAGGAAAGCCAAGACCCTTGTGACCTACCAAACTGTCAGCATCTTGTTTTGGGGACTCCGCTGAAGAGCTCACTGTATCTGAGGGCAGTTTGATTAACTGGTTAAGGCACATGCACCGATAGCACATCAGAGTCTAATATTTTATTACAGTTTTGAAAGAGGGACTCCCTAACAGATCTGTCCACTTTTGTTGAGTATGTCATTGACTGCTGGTAACTGCTAGGACCCTTGCAGGACTTAGGCAAAACAGTTTACAGAATAACCCACTTAATTAATAGGCACATTGATAATAGAAAATTGTGCCAGGTTAAGGTTTGAAAATTGCCATTGATAGTAACTGACCGCAAAAACGTATTTAAAGCAATATACAGACCAGCTCTGTCACCAGGTTAGCTTGAGATAATAACAGAACATGCACACAGTAAGTTTCTTACCCAATATGCATCCCTATAAGGGAAAAGACAGGCTCAGCCTGTCACCCAACCCCAGAAGCTAGAATCGAGTCTTCTCTAACTTTTCCCTATCCTTAACTCACTTTTACACAGCTGCTTTATGTTTAGGTGTACCTTGAGTGACTCCAGTGCTACATATCTTTGTTACTGATAGGTGTAAAATTCTGTCACTTCTCTGTTAAAGATATAGTCAATAAAATATAGAGCACATGCCCAGTAAGAAGTGGCTGTACCTTGGAGGTGGGTAACGCTGGGATGGAGGCATCTGTTAATATTAAAATTACCTTATAATGAAGCAATTTCATTTGCAGGAAAATATTTTGCCACAGTTGCTGATTCAGCAGCAGGACATCTTCTCCAGTTTGGCAGATGCTGTGGAGTTTATCAGACACATGATACCGTCGAGTTCCCATCCCTGCAAGGATTTCAATAGTGCATGGCTGCAGTCTTTCCACCCTGCTCGACACTCTGTTTCATCCTTCTTAGGATGTGCTTAAGGGTGCAGCTTGTGTTGCGTGGGGAATCATTGTGAAACAGATTTCATGCATGTCAAATGCATTCCATACAGGAAGTTGCAACTGCAGTTTACCTTTTCATTTCCTATTATCTGTGATGTTATAACCACATTCTATTAGAATGTGAATATAACTTTGCAGATTTCTCTAATTTTACCCCCAGTCATCTTCCCACAGCAAGTTTCTGTTTTGCAAATTGTACTTGCAGAGAATTTTTAGTCTGTGTTTTTGATAAACTAGGTAAAAAAATATGTTTAGCATTCCTCGTTGCACAGAGACAATTTAAAAAGCTCTAAAATGTTATTTTAGTTTATAGGTCATTTATTGTCAACAAATTTAGTACTTCAAAGCATTTTTCTATAATACTCTGACAGAGACATATTTTACTATATCATCACAAAATTATTACTCAGTTTTGCATGTCCTTTATTTTAATTCTACCTTCTGAAAGAATAGCATGTAAAGAAACCATGTATTTTTGAGAGAAGCAGTGGGACCAATTTAACAAGTGATGGTAGAAATACAGTCAGGAAAAAAAAAAAAAAAGATGATTCAGCTTGGAAAAGTATGAGGTTATACATCTGGGGAGAAATAATCCAAAGTCAGATTCTGTAGAGGAGCACTGTGGAGAATAAGAATGCTCAGAAAGACATAAGGACAGTATTATACAGCAAATCTTCTTCTAAACCTTTTACATTGGATTAACATAATCAAAATGCAAATCTTTTTCACAAATCTGCAAAGATCAGGAATGTTTTTGAATCTTAATATAGTCTAGTTAGAGCATACTTTTCCAAAATAGTCCTCCTCAGGGGAGCATTTCTGTGATATAGAGAGCACTGACATAGACATTGCACTCTTAACATCACAGGTTTCTCACATACAACAAACAAACAATGATTGGCATCACAATTCCACCAAAGCAGCAACTGTTCAGAAGATATTTTAAAAGATCCATCACTGGCTGCCTGGATAAGAAGAAAAATATCTCAATTTGGAGATGGATTTCAAGCAGAGCTGAAAGTGGAATAAACTGACACTTCGAATGAATATAATAGGCTATCCAAAGGTTTTACCCTCAAGACAGCTGCCTGTAAAATGACAAACTCTTAGAAGAGGAATAGTTTTGCACCTGTAGTTTTTGTATGATGTTCAGTATTTTTCCACATGTTCTTCATCTCTCTGCAGTAAGCTAGCATAAGAGCACATGCTTGACTCTTCCTCAGAATCTTGCTTTCAATAAACCAGTATTTTCTAAAAAAGAAAAATTTTATCTAAATTCCTGAACAGCTTCATTTATAAGTTGTTTATATATACAGTAGTATTATGTAGGGAATACATCTTCCCTGAGAAAATTCTAAGATAGGAATAAAGCTTTTTCTCCTATATTTAGCATGGGCATGTATCTTACTATTTAGTGCTGACCAGAGGACCATTTTAGCCACCTTCTCCACTTGCTTTGGTAAATCTCCTGTGACATGTGCATCACTTTCCTTAATGAATATGATCATGGAAGCCATTTAATTTATGCAATATTTTAGGACTGATTTAAATGTTAAGTTTGATTTTAGACATGGAAAATACATGGTAATTATTTTTGTTGGTTTTATTTTTTAATTAAATTAGTATTAGTTTTCTTATGCAGTGTCAGTATCCCTGTACCATGGATACTGAGCAAGAATATTTTGCTAAAATTGGCAAATGTAGATGTACATAAATATTAACAGTTTTCACTGAGTTATTTCATCAGTATTGTGAGAATTCCAAACACTTTAATCTGAATGAACAATGAATATTTTGCCCAAATCAAAATCATATATATATTAAGTATGGGTTTATGTGAAAGATAAAAAAGCAATATTTGATGTTGTTTGATTTGATTTATTATTTTAGTTTATTGTTTTATTTTATGTGAATAAATAAATTTTGAAATTTGAAAAGGCTCAATTACTTGCAAGTAGAAATTAATGAACATTTGGACCTGTTAAATCCACATAAATAATTTCTATATCTGTTGAAGCTCACCATGTTCATCATTTTCATGCAATTTTTTTGGATGATTTACCATTATTGCAATGGGTCATATATTAATTATTTGGACACTGCCTTGAGGAAGGCATTAGTGACATGTGGGCGAATAGACAAAACTTCAAAACGAGTTTCATAGTATCATGATAACATAACAGCATGACACAGCTAAAATACAGTGGATGCCAGATTTCATATCTGAAATAGTATTTTTCTGTAACACATAAAAATATACATTAATGTGGATAAAATTTGACCTTACTAAATATAGAAATTAAATACATATATTTATATATGACAATATTTTTTATTTGATTCTTATGCATGCATATATTTCTGAACTGAAACTAAATTTTCTAAATTTTAATTGCCTAAAGACAACAGGCCTGGAAATATTGGAAGAAAAATAACCCTCTTACAAACCAAAGGAACTGTATTGTAAATATAGCTTGCTTGAAAAAGAAGATGAAGACATAAAACTCCTAAAGGAGAAATCAATACTATTGATACTATAATAAATGGAATGACAACATGATCCTAACAGACAAATTTTCAACAACTTACTACCTAGGAAGTTAAGTAATATCAATATTCTCCAAATCTGATTTTTCAAACAACATCTTCTTGTGATGAATGAGGCAGCTTTTGCTGAGTCTAAGTAAGTTTTATATTTAATAAAAGAGGAAGAAATATGAAGTGTAATAAAATAATATAGAGGTTAAATTACCTGGAGACACTGAGGTGTATGCATCATAACATTGCGTTCTAGATAGAGGAAAAATCAAAAGGAAACAGAAAGACTCTATAAGGAGTAATACTTTAAAAGTTATCAGCACTGAAGCTATACTTTCAGTGGATAAAAATGAGTCTGAAGCAGACCAAATACAGATTATTTTAATTATTAACAAGATACTAATCTCAAAAAGGAGAGAGATGAGTGTGGAAGAAAGAAAAAGAAGAAAAAATTGTTTCTGTGTATTGGACCCAATTTTTTTGCCATTTTTCTGCAGCAAAATTTTCACTGATTTCAGTAATTGTTTCAATATAATGAGAATTGCAACCCTTCCTAATATCCAAGACAGTGACAAAAGAAATAAGGAAAGTTGCAGCTGCAAGCTGATAAAGTACGAGAAGGGAGATACGAAGCACATGTAAGCCTTTCCACTTTCAAATTGCTGTTATCACTCCTTCGCTGGGACAGTTTTTTCTAATCTGCTATCTTCAGATGTAATTAGAATCTACTTTTGTGTAATTAAAAACATGTAAAAAGATACACAGAAATGTAATTCAATGTATTCGGTCTACATCTGCTTTAAGTAACTCTCAATTAAAGCAGTTTGATTTGATACCCAATTTTAAGTTTTACTTCTACAATAGATATTGTGATCTAACCTAATTTTCATTCTTTGCCATATTCTTCCAAAAATTAAACATAAAAACTAGTTTACCAATCTAACTGAACATTTTATCACCAGAAAAAGTTTTTAAGGGTTTAGTGATTCCAAGTTTACCAATGTTCATCAGTCATTTAAACCTCAGTTGAAACTTCACTTGAAAAAAAAAGTGATAATAACCCTACGTTTGAAAGATGTTTTGATATGTTGCATAAAGAAATAAAACAATTCAAAATAGGCTGCATACAATTCCTGTAAAATGAATCTACTTAATTTTATCCATTATCTCAGACTTCCTGTCTTGAATATGTATTGTCATAGAAGACTGTGACTCTGGGAAAATTTTAGCAAAGGTCTTCTTCCCACCAATTATTCAAAAGGCAACTTTACTGTTCATGTCATCCAGAAGAGAAGTCAAATGTCCACCAAGTTGACAGTATCATTACCCAGTTGACTGTAGCTCAAAAGTGTAATTGGGAGAGGTCTATTAAGCTGAGACAAACCAAGGTATAACCCTACTTTTCCAGCAATTATAAAAGGCCTTCCCATCATAGATGGCTCTCTTTAGATAATGTTTCATGTTTGCTTTCCCTGAAAGCTAACCGTGAACAAAACTAACAGAGCAGTGGCATTTCGGTAGAGTAATTGAGTGACAGATCTCATGTTCTCTGATAATGATAGCTAGCTGGGAGCCATGCTAGAGTGCTGCTGTTTTTTACGTCTTCTTTTTTCAAGATCAATATTGCTGGTTTTTAACACATAACTACTTTTAATTATCAGAGAAGGAAAAAAAATTGTTCCAATTCAGTAGTAGAGGTCCCCTCTTAGTCATGTCTTCTCAAGGCAGAACAGGCCCACCTCCCTCAGCCTTTCCTCACAGGAGAGGAAACTCTTCAAATTTTCACTCTCTCTGGTTAACAGTAGACAGGTAAAGAAATGTTATGCATGAACTATTTAAGCTTTCAAAGATCATAATTTTGGTAGTTCACAGGGAGGAGAGTACTGACACTGTTTCAAACATTAGCTGTTGAAACACTGTTGGATAAGTGCTGCTAATAGGCCACTTAATTCTTTGGGCGTTTCACCATTTACTCAGTAGGTTCAGGATTGCGTCCAAGGACTTTGTGCACAAATATGGAATTCTGTGCTGCATCCATGAGCTGTAATCTCTGACTTCTTTATGTATTCTTTTTGTGCTAACTTCATTGATATCTGTGCTAAAATAGGCACAGATAAGGTGCAAACTGATATGACGCAAAATTTTCAAATAATGCTTTTCTAGCCAAAACATCTTCAACCAACTCTTCAGGTTGAATGAAGCTTTTTTTTTGTAATATTGCTATCATCAGATGAGATAATAGGAACCTTTTTTTTCAAGGCTTTGACGGAACAAAACTGCAGTGGAAAAGTTTAACTTGATAGACAGTGAACAAATGAACATACCTGAAATATGAGCTCAAATGTTTGAGTATGAACAAACTGGTCATAGAAAAATACCAATAAATATGAAGCAATTGAAGATAAGTAACACACTAAATTGGTATCTTTCCCAACTGTTAGCTCTCTGTGTCTGACAAAATTTAGCCAGTGGTTTCTCATGGATTTACTGACAAAAGGCAAAGTGACCTCATAGTGGCAAGTTTATAAGTATTAATCTGTCAATGAAAAATATTCTTCCTTCACATTTATTGTAGAAAAGACTAGTGATATAAATATTGCACAAGGTTTGATCAGAAATGCTGCTTGTGACAAAATCAGTTATATTTCAAAATCTTGTCAATTTTGTTTACAGGTTAGAACTAAGTGGACTTTACATCAGCCAGCTAGCTCTATGTAGATATCTTAGATACTTTAGGAAGCCTCAAATGTTACTGGATGTCTCTGCATGGGAAACTGATCTGAATCCTGGCTGGCTGACAATTTATCAATTAATTTTTCACTTTAGTCCTTTCCAATATTTTGTTACCTTTTTTAAAGGATCTGCTTCTTGTTCAAATGCTAATGCTGTTCAAATTATCTCTCCTAATTGAATTGCTTTTTGATGTCTCAGCTTTGGAGGCAGCTAACAAAGGTCAACTGGATGTTAAGGTCAACCTCATCACTTGTCAGTCCTCAACTCTACAGATGCTGGATTCTATTAAAGGGACGTCCTCTTGGCTACTCCCACTACAATGAAAGGAAATCTGACAAACCAATCTTTACTAGAACCAAGTGTGAGGGGACTATTTTATTATTTCTGAATTTCCTAATTTCCACCCCCGACCCCCCACTCCTTCCCCTCCAACTTAGAAACATATTCAGATATGGGTGTAACAGCTGAAGCAAAAAAGTGACAGGAACAGATGTTCTAAGTGTTTTCAACCCCTCTTTCTCTGTATTAAACTAGTCCTCTTTCCTATTGGTACAGTGGCTTTAAAACCTTTTGTTAGAGAAGCTCTGAAGCAATGATTGCACTCTTGAAATGTTCATTTTGACATATTGACTTCCTTACTGAACAAACTTTTGCACTATGATAAAGTGCATCATACTTGTCTTGAGGTTCAGTTAAAGAGTGACAACGTTCAATACTAACAGAGACTTTGGAATTTTTATTTCATATAATTCTCTCCCATTAAAAAAGAAAACGTTTCAAGTTTTATTTTTTTTTCTGTAAGATGACTTTATTGGAAGTAAAGCACAGAAACACACAGTTCTACAATATGACCAGTAATGCCCGACAAATCTGGTAATACAAATGTCTAACCTCTTTTAATAGTTGAAAAACGTCTTTAGTTTTAGCGAGTGTCCTGGGGTGATGTTATAAGTGTTTTGTTATTCCTTAACCATCTGCTTAATGCCCAAAGACGCTGTACCTTTAAGATGGACCTGGCGGGAAGGGGCCGGAGCCACAGGATCGGGGTGCTGGTCGGTGGAACAACTGGGGCCCAAGGGCTCATGCTCCAATGGTCTCGATGATGCTCGGGAGTGCGCCGGGAGCGCTGTGCTGCTCCTTGGCTTTTTTTTTGTTGCCGCTAGCTGGAAAAAAGTTGTGTTGGTTTTTTTATCTTCCCTCCCCCTTGCCTCACTGCCTTCCTTCCCTTCTCTCCTGTCTGGGGAGCCTGTGGGGTGGCCCCGGTGGGCCCATGGGGTGGCCCTGGCTGGTCCAAGCCCTGAGGAACACTGAACTGTTCCTGCTGTGGGGAGGAGGACCAGCATCCGAGAGTTAGCAAGTTTTTTTCATCTGTCGTGCTGCGGGCTGCTGCATGGACCTCACCTTCCCCTTCCCTCCCTGGAGACTGGTGGAGCCCAGTTGCCAGCCCATGTGTTTGTTCCTTCTGTGGGCATTTGTGGTATTTTGTTGGGTTTTTTTTTCCTGTTCTACTCTGTTTCATTCCATGTTAATAAACAGTTCATTTTTTTTCCACGTTCATCTGCTGTTATAAATTTACCTCACTGGTGGAGGAAAGGGGAGGTCCTTTCCCTTTAGAGGAGATGCTTATTCCGGAGTGTTTCCTCCTGAAGTTTTGTCTTCAAAACTGAGACAGCAATCCTTTAAAAATGAGAGGAATTTGATAAAAATAACTTACTTTTATAGAAAATATAATAAAAATAATACGTTGTGCTTAATGCTAATAAAATCTTCCTGTCTCACAGGCAAATTGAAAAAATGTATTCTGTCTCAGTAGTAAGGTCAGAAACAATAGATATCTCTGATTTGCTGTCAACATTACAACCGTAGAAAATAAACTGCTGAACAGCCAGGAATATAATATTTGAATCTTTATGTTTCATGTAAGCAAATTCTGAAACTTCATGATCTTGGCATAAAATTGTTTGTAGTATTAATAAGTACATGGCAGTACCTCAAATTCTAATAATGTTAGTGTCAGAAAATAATTTTGCAGAACATTACAATAAAGAAGGAACTCAAGACATACTGTAAAATGTTTGTCAAAAAGGTACCTGGTATCCTGCTTGACTGCAACTCACAGGGTATCACTGTGCTGAGCCCTTTCAGTGGTGCCCCAGCCTGACTGAGGACACCATGGAACTGTAAGCTATGGACACTGAGTATCATTTTTCACATCCCTAGAAAATGGCAGCTGTCTTTGCACTGGGCTTGAGTGCACCCTCAGTAAGTTTTCCAAGGAGACCTAGCTGTGTGGTGCAGTTGACATGCTGGAAGGAAGGGGTGCCATCCAGAGGGACCCGGACAGTCCTAAGAGGTGGACCCATGGGGGTCACCTAATTGCATCTTTCCAGTAGATTAAGGGAGCCTACAACAAAGCTGGAGAGGGACTTTTTGCAAAGGCATGTAGTGATAGGATGAGGTGAAATAGCTTTAAATTGAAAGAGAGTAGGTTTAGACTAGATATTAGGAAGAAATTCTTTACTGTGAAGTTGTAAGACACTGGAACAGGTTGCTCAGAGATGTTGTGGATGCCCCATTCCTGGAAGAGTGCAAAGTCAAGATGGATGGGACATAGAACAACCTGTTCTAGTGGAAGGTGTCCCTTCCCATAGCAATGAGGATGGAACTAGATGATCTTTAAGGTCTCTTCCAAATCAAAACATTCCATGATTCTATGATAAGCTCTATCCCAACTTGCAGTGAATGCCTGTTATTTTCACTCTAGACATAAGGATAACGTAACTGCTTGATAAATACACACGTAAATTTTCTCTAACATGATGCAGTCATCATGTTATGTATTGCTCAGTAAGTAAATGGTTGGTTGATGGTAAATTTAATGAGCTGCTCTGATATCTGTGATTAAAATAGCCTATCAGTATTCCAGCATGAAAAAGAAATTATTTTGTCCATGTGTAACTGATTCATATACTAGTAGAAAACACAGAAATATGTCTGAATTGACTTACCTTAAGAAGTGGAGCATATATTCAAAGAATAGTGATTCGTACAATTTTCCCCATCTCTATTCCCCTCCTCCAATGCAGTTGCTTTACTGACTTTAATGAATGTCCTGCACTCTTTCTTTCAATTACATTTCTTTCAATCACCCTTTCAATCGTCCTTTCTTTCAATAACCTTATTACTTTCTTTTTTTCAAATTTTAGAACATTTTCAGATTTTATCATCTCCCTCTAAGTTTTTTACAAACAATAAGGGATTTTTATACCTGGCAATTTTTTTTTGTCTCAATCAAGTTTTTTTAAATTGTGTATTTAAAAAATAAGGAATTTGAGCTCTAAGAGGATACCACAGAACAAACAAACAAATAAACCAAAAGGAAAGTGATTAAAAACTCCAGGATTTATACTATCTAAATTTTATTCTTTCACTGAAAAACAATCAAGTAATTATATCACAGTTCTGTAGTTCCCACTCTGTTAACATTTTTTTTCTTATCTAGACCTTTACATTGTCTTCCATACAGTTTTCCAACTCACACTAAATTTGAATTATTACCACACAATTCCTGCTGGGTTTATAATGTTAATCTTGAAGAGTTTAATTTTATTTGTTAAATGCACAAATAACATTTCATTTTTATAAGAGTGGTAAAAAAACCCCTACGAGGAGCAGGAAGGGAATATTAATTAGAATCTTGAAGCATACTTTACCATATCTAATGACCTCAGGTATTTCAGGCTGTTATCTGAATGAAAAATTATGAAAACCTGCCTACTCATTACATTACACAATATCAGGGCAGCTACAAATTTATGTACAATGCTTACTCAAAGTGAGTCACATTTTTAAAGCAGTATTTTTGTCATCATTTTTAGGCTTTTACTTATTCTGTCAATATACACTGAATTCAGTAAGTTGTTTGGGATATTGGCAAGTTTATGAGAATTATCTATAGCTTGTGGGCATTTGTGTTCTGTATTCAGCAGATTAGATCTCTAGTGACAAAAGACTCTTTTGGCAGCTAAAAGAAAGAAATTCTCTGATGTACTATGGTTGTTTTTAGATAAGTGAAACACTGCTAGCCTTTGGCATGTTCTAAACAGGTCACAAAAGTACAAATGTTTCCTTGCCAGCTTTCCAATTAGACTACAACCTGAACACACTGCAGCATGAACCAGATTTGCTAAATAAAACCAACACATCACCATGTAGGTGGCTTGTGACAGACAATATGCACCTGCTCATACTAATCAGGGTGCTCTTACCTTCCCACAAACATGCAATAAATCTGTGCCTACTCATCATTCGCAGTGTGTCCATGAATGAAAAAAAATAAACATTTAGCTGATTACTTCTTACTTTCAGCAAAAATCAAATTTTTTAAGCTTAAAAAGTAAAAAAAAAGCTTTTGAAAAAGATAAAAAATTGTCTTAAAATTTAACTCTGAAATTATTTTTTTATAAATTGAAATTTCAAATTAATTTTCTTGGA
Source organism: Corvus cornix cornix (assembly GCF_000738735.6). NCBI lineage: Eukaryota > Metazoa > Chordata > Aves > Passeriformes > Corvidae > Corvus > Corvus cornix. Next base: position 137,209,341 of record NC_046333.1, on the reverse strand, counting down.
CCAGCAGAACAATTACATTATATCACTATTGATATGGCATTTTGGTACATTCAGTTTTCACTCTTGCATATCCCTTGTTAAATAAGATATAAGCAGTTTAATATCTTCTGGATGCTCAATTTACACTAACTATTTAGTTCAAGTATGAGAACTTTGCAAGTTAAAGACTGAAGACATAATGTATTTTGAATGGAAACTGTGGAGATAAGTGTTGAAGTTTCTCACCTTCTTAAAAGAAGACCAAAGTAAATCCAACTAATCTTGAGATTTCTGGAAAATTTGATTAAAGATCTTTCTACTGCTTCTTCATATCAGCTCTTTCTCTCCCTTCTTCTCAACAGTTAATATCTTCTGCTAGCTTATCTGAATCGATGGTTTTTTCCCTATTCCCACACATCTGCATCTTCATACTTCATACTGCCTACTTCATATGTAGCCTACCATTTTACAGTATATCAGTCTGTTCTGACTTTCCATTTTTTTGGTACCTTTCTAGATTACAGCTAAGCCCAGTATTTTGTAATTTTCTCATCTAGACTTGTATCAGAGAATCAGTAAGGTTGGAAGGGACCACTGGAGGTCATCTACTCCAACCTCTCTGCTCAGGCAGGGTCCCCTAGAGGATTTTATTCAGAGTTGTGCCCAGATTGTTTTTAAATATCTCCAGAGGAGAGTCCACAACCTCCCTAGGTGGCCTGTTTCAGTACTTTGTCATCTATACATCATGATGAATTTCAAATCCTGAATGCCTTAGGACAGACAGTGATTTTTCATATATGGCAGCTGGAAAACAATGGAGAACTGCTCATAATTAGCATAAATACACACATATTTCACTTCAGGATTTTTTCAGTTTTATTCTTTGTCTTTTCATTTGTTCAAGTAATTACTTCAGCTGAGGTATATTACAGATAGTTTATAGCATGTTCAGTGACCTTTGACTTAGCAAAAGGCTTCTGAGGTTTGGTGTTATCTTTGATGGTCCTCAGGTGAGCCTAAAATTAATCAAACAGTCATGGCTTGGTTTATTAGAGAAACATTAACAGTCAGACTGAGTCCTAGCAGTTTATTTCAAAGCATGCTGTGATTTATTGAAGACATTGTCTAACTTAAGAAGAGAGACATGCCCTTACAACCTGTTTATATAATTTTCTTTTGGCAGTCAGTGCTGATTGATCAGCAGGACATGATAGCAAAAGGCAGTTATTTGTCTCAGCTGCCTACAGTTTTGTTCTTTCTTTAGCACAGTGATGGCATGTTCTACCATAGGTCTTTTATTCATATCAAGGCTTTAACTTGGGTAATATTTCCCTTAAATCAGTTGTCAATAAACATAATTTCCTGATCAGTATTAGCAATATTTTCAATGTTACATACATTATGAATGGTAATATGCAGTTTTCCATATATTAGTTTTCACTTAGATTTTTCAATTACAACTTGAACAACTATGAATTGAGATGCAAGTTAAACTGACACAGTTCACAGTAAAATTATATGTTTGGCTAGGTAGAGTTCGTCTATGTGCAAATAATTAAGGTACTAACTGAGATTATGGTAGGATTGGATTCACTATATCATCTCTCTGTTAAATTCCTAATATCCAAATGAATTGTCTCAGACATCATATTGTACAGGACTTGGAAGGCATTTCATTATTTTCTTCTCTTGAGGCTGTTTTAATTTAAATATTTATTTAAAATATTCATTGATTTAGTTATAGAGAATGTAAATAATGCTAATATCATATATCCTTTTTTTTCCTAAGACTTGATTTTTGCATTTTTTCCCTACCTCAAAAGCTTGAATGAGGGGTTTTAGATGGCTGTTCTATACCTATCATCTGACAGATAGTTGTCAGAGGCAACTTTCTTATATGCATACAGAATTTTTAATTGGGATAGCAGACCTCCAGGTAAGGCCATAGGGAGGTGAGCTATGTCAGCACAGACCATTCAGACTATCTACTGCATATGGAAACACTGGGCTTATTACGAATGCATGACACAGTCATTCTGCCATTAGTAGGGCTGATGCTTCTCCAAAGTGCCAGATGTCCAACACATCCCAAAGGACTGTACACATCCACAAACCAGTTGCAAAAACTCTGCTTTCCTAGTGCAGTATCTCCTTAAGTATTTCTTTCAATATACTTGCCTTAAAATCTGTTTCATCTTCGAAACAGAGAAGTATCTGGTAATATCTGCTGCAATGCAAGTTTAAGTACTTCATATAACATGAAACAGTGTCAGCAGGAAAATCTTGTGAAAACCACCTATCCAGAAATCAAGGGGACTCACAACAAGCTTGATACTCATGCAAGCATAGTTAAGAGCTTAATTTGGGACTCCCACAGCCCAGGATATTTCTCGACATGTATAACTTAGATAAAAGTCTTGTTAACTGTGCCATTCTATTCTGTTAACCATGAAAACATATTACAAAGGAAATTATGTGGTGCATTGACACAGAATCTGTAAATAACTTATGATTTATTAAACATGCTTCTTTTTTTCCTAGTATATATTCCAAAAATAGTTTATAGATCCATATAACAATGAGATTGTGGCAGGAAATTATAGTCATTGGGAGTTTGAGAAATATATACCAAATTTCTTGTAACCAATAAAAAAATCTTCCACAATCTCAGGGAAATCCCATGGTTGTTCTGTAAGAAAATGCTGGAGCCTGGAGCTGCCTTCTCTATATACTGTTGCTTCATAGGTAGCCTGTAGGTAGAAAGAACAGAATTGCCTCAGGAAAAAAAGCAATACTTTATTGCAGTTACACATGCAATACTTCATGTGTCCTAAAAAGTGTGCTTCATTTCTATCTGAGACTGTCCTTGGGCTCTAATGTAGGTGACAAGCCAGGCCAGTCTTTTGCATATTTCAAAGCTTGTCATCCTGTGTAGACATTGGGAACTTGAGCACAGTGCTATTCTGCAAGATCATAATTAATGTATGTTTTAACTCACAAGTGTTTGCAGGAATAAATATTTTGAAGATTTCAAAATCCTACTGAACCTAAGTACTGAAAGCCCTACTTATATTTTTACATCTTTAATGATTTCTACATTTTACAGAATCTTATGTTTCTATGTAATTTTTTTCTTCATGTAATAAAGTTGTGAAACTACATGGCACTTACCCACATCATGATCAGAACACAAACACAACTGAAGAGAACTATGCTAATATTTGAAGAAAACACAAAGCTAAAGAGAGGTACAGTAAATTAATCTAAATAATAAACTATAATAATTGGTTTCTTGTTTCCTGAAAAAACTCCCCCCTATTTCAAATTACAGAAATTTTCTATGCAACTGTTCTCACTACAGTTTATATAACTGATAGCTAATTGTATTGATGGACCTTGGCTGAATATAATTACCTCAGCTAAGTAACATTCTGATTAAATGAATCATAATAGCATTTCTATTTTACAACACTCTCACATCAGAAAAAGAGAAAACATCACATTTTTAATTAATACATTTTATTGCTTCTGTTTACAAATGCTGAATTATGTCACAATTGAATTTTAGCTCTTCAGTTAGTATTAAACAGAATATTGATTATGCAGCAAATGCAGATAACTCGGCACCTACTTATAAAATACTATTATATACCAATTTCTTTATGAAAGTTGCACATCCTACTCAAAGACTATAACTATATATAACTCAAAGACTATAACTATATATACTCCCACTCTCATGCTACATAAACCAGAGAAATGAGAAATTAAACACTGAATTTCACATAGCTTTAGGACAAAAGATCCTGAGGTACTTGGAAGTTGAAAGCAGAAGCTCTCACAACCACATTGTGGCACATCATTTTGACAGTTCAAACATAACAGACACATTTAAGTTTCTTCAGGCCCTTGAACTAAAATGAACAGGAATACAGTAGTCTGTAGGCATCCATTTGCTAATCAAGCACATGAAGGGACCAAATATAAAGATGGACCACATAACTGAGATTGAACTTCTGTCCTTAATGTGAGCTTTGGGCTACAGGTGTGGTGTGTTGTCCCTTAAGAATCCCAGGACTCCTTCTGTTACCTAAACATAGGCTTCACCTGTGCTGCTTGAGATTGTCTCCCTCTGCCTCCAGCTGTGGTGGGAGGCAGGTTTGTGTCTTCCAGCTGCCAGCATTGGGCAGTTGACTTGAATGCTTTTGAGCATCAAAAATAGCATGGAGGTTTGTTTGTGGGCAGCCAAGTCAAGTTTTATCAGTTAGCAGAAGTTTGTAAATATATATCTAGTAAACTTTCCAGGAACCTGTTCATATGGGGTTCTGGTCTTTTTTCCTTGATTATGTTCTGAACTATAAATTCATCTCAACTATCTGGACCTCTACTGTAGGATTAGTAGTTCCTTATGCTCTCAGAGCTGCCTGGAAGAGGGGGGAGGTCAGTTGGGCATCTGTGATGCTGTTTTCAGGTCAGTCAAATATGTCCAAATTTTATGTGTTATCAGAATCAATAGATTCCTGACACTGAAGTTCTGAAAATATTATTTCTTTTATTCCAGAGAATGAAAATTCTGAATTGCATAGTTTTAAAAGAAAACTTTGTCTCCTCTGTATTCTTTAGCAAGGAGGTAACAAAAAAGAAACAGGTTGGTCTTGCTGTCAGGAAACTTGCATTTCATACACAGAGCAATCCTGAGCACAGCTGAGGTCCAGCACATTTGTCTTTCCATTTTTTTTTTCCCTTGCTCTCCAGCTCCAGGGAAATACTGTCAAGTCCACAAGAGTTAAATGGCCACCAAACCATAATGTGGCTTATCAATCTTAGTGACAGCACTGCAAGGAATCAAGAATGTTTCATGCTTAGTGCCGCAACATCTTCAAAATCAATGCACATGTCTGAAGAGACAGATTTAAAAACAAGTCAGGAGAGAACTGAAATTCCTTTATGGATGTTCGTGAAGCATATACACATTATAGGGTTTTCTTCCATTACATTTCATTACAATCATGTAACTCCAAATACGTATTTTAGAACAAAAGATTTTAAATTATTTTCTTACACTCTCACAAATACTTTAAGGCAGGTTCACATTCTTTTTGCTTCTCTTTTGAATTAAGTGCTCTATAACTTTCAAAACCAAGACTGTGCTATTAAAAAAAAGAGCAAAATAACTACAAATTTCTTTAACAGGCACATATCTATTAAAAGCCAATATACAATTTAAAATATTTTATTTAAGATTTTCTTTATTTTTTCTTTCATTACAATTTTTATTATTTTTTGTCTATTTTCATAAATATATTGTATGTATGTCTACATGTATATATCTATATATAATATATATGTATGCAAGTTTTCACAGAATCACAAAGGACCATGTGGCTTGTCTGTTCCAAGCTCCCTGCTCAAGCAAGGTCATGCCAGAGCACATGGCACAGGATTGCATCCAGAAGAATATTTCTAGTGAGGGAGACTCTACAGCCTCTCTGGACAATCTTTTCCAGTGCACAGTCACTGCCCAGTAAAGAAGTTCTCACTCATGTTCAGGTGGAACTTGCTGTGCATCAGTTTCTGCCAGTTGCCTTTTGTCCTGTTGCTTGGCAATCCCAAGAAGAACCTGGTCCATCCTCCTGACACCCTCCCTTCAGATACTCATAGACAATGATGCAATCCCCTCTCCAAAGTCTCAAGACTGAACAGGCCCAGCTCCCTCAGTCCTTCCTCATAAGAGAGATTCTCTTATGACCTTGACAAACTTAGTAGCTCCCTGCTGGACCTGGTCCAGGAGTTCCAGGTCTCTCTTCTACTGAGGAGCCCAGAACTGGACACAGCACTCCAGATGTGCCACACCATGGCTGAGCAGAGGGGCAGGATCACCTCCCTTGACCTGGTGACAATACTCTTTCTAGTGTAGCCCAGGATTACTTTGAACTTCTTGGCCACACGGGCACACTGCTGGGCTTGTGGACCCCCAGGTCCTTCTCTGCAGAGCTGCTTCCCAGCAGGTCAGCCCCCACCCTGTACTGGTCCTTGGAGTCATTCCGCCCCAGGTACAGGACCCTGCACTTGCCTTGGTTGAATTTCAGACAGTTCTTCTCTGTGATCTCTCCAACATATAAAGGTCCTTCTGAAGGGCGGCACAGCCCTCTGGGGCCACTCCTCCCAGCTTTGTGTCATCAGTGAACTTGCTGAGGAGGCATCTGCCACTTCATCCAAGACATTGATGAGTCATTTCTATTGTAAATTAGGAATTCATTTGTTAACTTGAAGTGAAATGCAGGTTAGTTTCAGCTGATGGAAATTTCCAGTGTAAGCGCCACTTCTTGCAATTCAGGAAAGATTAAAAATATTTGCAACAGCTAATGAATGAGCATAGTGTAAAGATACATATTTGAAATTAAAGATTTATGCTAGGGGAATATAACAGATTTTTTTACATGAAGACTTTGTATATAGGCTGTACTTTTTAAGCCTGTGATAGTTTGAAAAACAGGTTTGATTGTTTTCTTAACAATATAGTACATTTTATTTTCAGCCTCACAGTGTCTCAATGTGTAAAAGGGAAAGAAAATGCTTGCTCTTGCACAAGCAGTCTTTTGTTCTTTGGCTAAGTGTTAAAAAAATTTTGCTTTTGTTTTCACACAGTTCATACCAATTCATACAAACAATTCCATTCCATAGATTATGAGATATTGAATGATAAATCATAGAATCATAGAATCATAGAATATCCTGAGTTGGAAGGGACCCATAAGGATGATAAAGTCCAAATCTGTGCTTCTCACAAGATTATCTGAAACTAAAGCACATGACTGAAAGCATCATCCAGATGCTCCTCAAACACTGCATTTCTTATTTGGGTTCTAATCCTCTAAACACTTTTGGTTTGGTCAAATATCCTGGATTATCTGCTGCTTCCTTCATTTTATTCTGCTTAAAACTTTCCCAAGATTTAAAAATGAGGCTTTAATGTGAATTTTCTATATGAACTGTACATAAAGCATTGAATCATTAGGCAATTAAATCTAAATTAAACTGCTACATATGATGGTTGCATGAAATTTTCTTTGAACTAGTAGGTAGCTGTAGCAATCAAGGCCTCCAAGAGAATATATAGTGCTGGAAGCATGCAAATTCACTCATGCATCTGACCAATGTGGGCAGAGGACTGCTGTTTGGCTAAAGGTATCCGAGGATATAGTTCTGTTTTTGGACCTAATCTCCTGTAGGATGGGGAATTTCTGCTCTGCATTTTTTTTCCACATCTTTTTGCAAACTCTTGAGACTGCTCTTTTCACAAGTGCTTTTAAAATGAGTTGAATGCAGGGAAGCAAACAAGAAAGCCCAGGAGGTAGAGAAATGAGCCAGCCAGCATCTGTGAGAGACCCACATTTAGTTTACGTAAGGCATAATGAGAAACCACATAAATGAATGAAACAGAAAGAAATTCCAACACAGCCACCACAGGAAAAATAAAGAAACATAATTGTACAGCAAGAATATATCCCAAGAACATGAATATCAGAAAAAGTCTGGAGAAATTACTTTTGGAAGTAACAGCTTATTGAACGCACTTATATTATATGTAGACAAATTGTTTTGTGGTTCATTTCTCAAGAGCATAGATAAACAGGATTTTGCATTTTCCTTTACAACTAATCAGCTGTATCAAAGGAAAATCTAACTTTTATCACTTTCTTCACTTAACTGAAACAAATATGTACCCAGAATTTCTGAGGATCTAAAAACTTAACTTCTTTCTTCAACATATGCTAAAGTTGGTGATAGTGAGATGAATGAATTTAGAATACATACACTAGATATTTCGTGTATTTTGAGACAACATCTCATGTTAAATTTTTTAGAAGACCAGACTTACCTATTCTTTTCTTTTTTCCTTTCTGTTGTTTTTTGTTTGTTTGCATTTTGTTTTGTGGTTTCTTGGTTTTGTTTGGTTTTTGGTCAATCTTAGAATCATAAAATCATAGAATCATAGAATGTTAAGGGATTGAAATGGGCTTTAATTATCGTAGTCCCAAACCTCCCTGCCATGAGCAGGAACACCTGCCACTAGACCAGGTTGTTCAAGGTCTTACTCATCCTGGCTCTGAACATTTCCAGGGTTGGGGCATTCACACCTTCCCTCGGCAACCTGTTAGTGTCTAACCCTCCTTCTATTATCTAACCTAAATTTATTCTCTTTGAATTTTTACCCATTAATCCTTCTCCTATCACTACAGTTCCTAAGAAAAGTCCCTGTCTGGCTCCCCTGTAGGCCCTCTTCAGATTCTGGAATGCTGCGATGAGGTCTCCATGCAACCTTTTCTTCTCCGTGCTGAGCAGCCCCAACTTTCTCAGTCTGTCTTCATAGGGTAGGTACTCCAGTCCTCTGATCATCTTGATGGCCCTCCTCTGGACTTTCTCCAACAGTTCTATGTCCTTTATATTTCAGGGAAACCAGAACTGTATGCAGTACTCACAAAATGTTCACAGAATGTGCTGAGTTGGAAGCCAACCACAAGGACCACTGAGTCCAGCTCCCAGCCCTACACAGGACCATCCCCAAGAGTCACACCACGCGCCCAAGAGCATTGTCCAAACACTTCTTGAACTCCGTCAGTCTTGGCGCTGTGACCTTTTCCCTGGAAAGCCTGTTCTAGTACCCAACTACCCTCTGGCTGAAGAACCTTTTTCTAATATCCAACATAAACCTGTCCTGAAACAACTTCAGGCCATTCCCTTGGGTCCTGCCACTGGACACCACAGAGAAAATATCAGTATCTGCCCCGCTCTTCCCCTCAAGAGGAAGGTGTAGACTGCAAAGAGATCTCTCCTCAGTTTCCTCTTCTCCAGGATGAACAGATACAATGACGTCAGTCACTCCTCATATGGCTCCCCACACAAGGCCCTTCACCATCTTTTTTTCCCTCCTCTAGATGCTCTCTAAAAGATTCGTATTTTTTCCTTTATTGTGGCACCCAAAACTGCCCCCAGCACTTGCAGTGAGGCCATCCCAGTGCAGAGCAGAGCGGGACAATCCCTCCCTTGCCAGGCTGGCGATGCTGTGCCTGATGCCCCCAGGACATGGCTGGCCCTCCTGGCTGCCAGGGCACTGCTGACCCATGTTCAACTTGCCATTGACCAGGATGCCCGGGTCTCTTTTCATGCTGCTGCTCTCCAGCCTCTTGTTCCCCAGTCTGCCAATACATGCAGGGTTTCCCCATCCCAGGTGAAGAATCTGGCACTTTCCCTTGTTGAACTTCATGTGGCTGGTGATTGGCCAGGCCTCTGATTTGTTGAGGTCTCTCTGCAGGGCCTCTCTGACTTTGAGGGAGCCAACAGCTTCTCCCAGCATTCTATCACCTGCGACCTTGCTCAGTATCCCTTCCAGTCCTGCATCCAACTCATTTACGAAGATGCTGAAGAGCACAGGGCCCAAGATGGAGCCCTGCAGAACCCCACTAGTGACAAGTCACCAGTTTGATGTCACTATAACCCTTTGTGCCCAACCTGTGAGCCAGATGCTCACTCATCATGACATGTTTATCCAGCTGTGTGCTGGACATTTTGTCCAGAAGGAGACTGTGTGAGACTGTATTGAAAGCTTTACTGAAATCCAAAAAAGATGACATCAACTGGGTTCCCTTGATCAAGCAGGTGGGTTATTTCATCACAAAATGAAATCAGGTTTGATAAGCAAGACTTTCCGCTCATGAAGTCGTGCTGGCTGTGACCATCAATTCAGGTGTTTTTCAATACCTCCCAGAATAATCTTCTCCATAACTTTACCAGTCACTGAAGTGAGACTGACAGGCTTGTAGTTTCTGGGGTCCTCTTTCTTGCCCTTCTTAAAAATTGGGACAACATTTGCCAGCTTTCAGACAGCTGGAACTTCTCCAGATTCCCAAGACTGCTCCTTCCAGGCGGAATCTCACAAGAGCAGAGTACAGGAATCACTTCCTTCGACCTGCTGGCCACACTCCTTTTGATACAGCCCAGGATTTTGTCAGCTTTCTGGGCTGTGAGTGCATACTGCTGATTCATGTTAAGTTTTTCATCAAGGCTCACCCCAAGTCCTTCTCCACAGGGAGGAAGACTTTATTATGTCTTTATTATGCCATGTAACTAATCTTTATTCAAGAGGTATTTCAATTTTTTAAATTTTCAATGTAAAATTCTAAACATTTTCGACTATACATGTCTGTATCAGATACTTAATCTATAAGACATTTCAGTTTGAATTTTAGTTTATTCATAATGTTATTTATCATTTAATAGCTAAAGCAGTCAGTGTGATCCTAACAAATATTTGTTCCAGGTTGCAATTGAAGTTCACTATGATCTTGTTAAAATGAGGAACACAACCCCGAGGCTGTTCAAATTTAAACAATGAAGTGTACGTTGTCATGAAATTATTGTATGTTTGTGTATGCATTTGCTGTCAAGGTTAATGTTTCAGCTTAGGTTCTCTTTGTGGTTGCATTATTCTATTCTGTCAACTGAAGGTTGTGATAACTGAGAAAAGCCCCAAAACCTGAATGTCATTCAGTGCTGCATACAATCCACAGAAAGCACAGAAATTTAACAAATACATGTCCTAAACCCTACCCTTTTTAATAAGTACCATAGTCAAGGTTGATTAGTATTGAACACAGTATATGTATTTGTTTGGTCAAGCTTTCAATTGATCTCTAGCTACATTAAAGTCTACAGTGAAGGCATCGTCCAAAGTCAGTGGAAACCTTTCCAATTTCTTAAATAAATAGAAATAGTTCTGGTTTTTAAGATTTTTATACAATTGCTCAAATGTAAACAACTTTATTATATAAAGGGATTTAATATCTGAATATGGGAATACTAAGTATTGATCCCAATTCAGCCTTACTAAAAGTCTACAAACACCACTAACATAAACCATTTCCTTTAAAAAGGAATCAAGCATTACAGCAATCAAAATAAATATCCAATTCTAATTACATAACAGAAATGTATCAAAACAAGGCTTCTGCTAGCAGACAACATAAGTTAACATAATTTTGCCACTTTTACAAAAAGCGTATGTGTACTTACTTTTCAAAAATAAAAATATTATTTGAAAGCATATTTTCTTGCAAGAGCACAGCAAAGACACTGGAGCAGATATATGCTACATTAAACAATACATACAAATGGAAAGAATCAGAGTAACTTTAAAACACCTAAAACTTTAGATTCACAGTAGAAACCGGAATACCAGGATAATTCCATAGAAGTTACCGTCTTTAAATTAAAACAGAAAACCACATTTTCATCATGAGATCTTTATTTTACAAACTGAAGAAAATCCCCATAACTCATAAAAGCAGAGTTCAGGCATCTATCAACCAACCCAAAGTAAGCATAGGTCAGGTGCATTTTATGATAGGAAATCTCATGATTACCACTAAATTGTAGCTAAGCTATTGGCAAAGTGCAGGCAATAATTGACTAATTTTCATAGAAAGCTTAATATATATGACAATAAATTAGAAATGACACATCAGCTTATTGGAATGTAAACTAAATATTAACCATGAAAGGAGAGGTAAAAAACTCAAGATCTTAATAATTTTTAAAAAACCTTCTGTTTTGCTTGTAAATTCGACATGCTTTTTTTTTTTGAGAATTAGAAAAGTTAAGTCTGAATTAAGCCAGAAATAATCTTCTATACAGTATTAAAAAGTACATTAATATTTATATCTGCTTTCTGTGCTATCCAGTGAACCACAAGGGAAATGGAAATTTAGACAATTATTCTAAAACCCTGGGAATAAAGAATCTTTTGTTTCTTTTAGTTTTGTTTCTTTGTTCCATGTCCTTGAAAATCAGTAATATTGAAAGATTAAGAGTTTCATACTATACAGATTTTCTTTCCTTGCTCAGTAAGCTTTATTTCAGACATGAACAATGTTGATGCAAATGAAACATATTCACTCCAATCACCATGTCTTTCAGTATCCTTCCACTAACACCACTTAGAATAAAAAAAAGGCTCATTTTTAAGCACCTCCTTTTTTTTATATTTAAGAATATAAATAACATGTTTTATTTCTTAAAAGAAAAAAGTAGTCTCTTAAATGTTGGAATGAGACTGACAGAAATCTCACTTCATATATAAGGCCAGAAGTCCAGCCTTGTTCTTCAAGACATTACTTTCTCAAGCATTGCTCAGCCTACAGATAAAATCCTCCTTTTCAAAATAGGTCAGTGATGAGGGAGCATCATTGAAGACAATGGAAGAATAAGAATATAGTTTGTAATACCATGAAATGATTGATTACTTTGTGTAGTTTTATGTATTATGTTTTAGGATTTTATGTTTTCATTCTATGTGAAGACTGACAGCTTTCACGATTTCTCTTCTAAACTGTATGTGTGACTTTCTGTATTTTTGTTGTATTCAGGCAAAAAAAACCCCTAAACTTAGGTTTCCCTTTCATCAAGACAGTGCTTGAATTATTTTCTTCTAGCTATTTTCTAATAAGTTTTTCCCCAATAGTTTAAAATGTTCCAACACATTTCAATACCTATCTATGATTAGATAGGTGATAGGAAACTTCATTTGACTATTTAATTTATTGCATTATGTAGAAAATTATTATCAGCATTAAAATTATCTACCCACTCCCAGAACAGGATCATTTGTTTAAGTCCCTATTTTCTCAGTTAACAGTGTTGTGTCTCCAGCCCACTGGCTAATGCCGTACTGTAACTCTCCATCTCTCTTTCCTGAATCCATATGCTGTTGACAAGAAAAATTACCTTCTCTGCATGCTTAGTTGATATTTTTTTTGGTTATGTTTTATTCAAAAACTTTGCAAGCTATGCTGATGTTGTACTAAACAGAAAGTATTGACAGGTTTCATCAACAGGTCACTGGTCTGTGGTGATATTAGCCTCCCACAGAAAGTAGACATCACAAAAACTTTACCTAGACCTCCTTACTCATGCCTCTTTCAGAAATTGGTGGAAGATATTTTTGTTGAATAAGGAGAAAGTATCCCATACCAAATGCCACCTCTCTTCTTAGCTTCCAATTGTCTTCCAGGTCTACGTCCAAAAATATAAAGAACAAGGGGTTTTTTTAAAATCAGGAATCAGCCAAACTACTGGTGACTCAAAAGTCATAATTTCCTTCCAAAAATTTAGACTCTGAATAAGTCTTCAGTCATGAAATTAGATTCATGCCTATGTGGTTGGCATTATTAGATCAAGCAAATGGATGAACATATCACACATACAGCTTTTACAATCACTCCTCTGAGTTAAAGCATGTTCTGCACTTAGTTTTCAACTATGGCATGTCTTTTTACAGCCATTTATGACAAACAATACTAAGTTCTGCAACTTCATGCTATTTTTCACATTTGTTCATATTCTTTCCACTTCATGCACATAAAGACCTTTCTGTTTTGTTTTGTTTCGCTATTCCATAAAGATTAAATATAAATCTTCATAACTTCTTATTTTTGAAAGACCTTATTTTGATGATGAAAGCTGTGTAAATGCTGAAATTTTTCCTTTCCACCAAAGGATAGAGTAACATACATTTCCAAATGCCCAGATTAGCTGCTAAACTTAAGTTTCCAGAATGCTTCCAATCTACTATCTACTTCTGGTTTTCTTAGGCACTAATAGCTTGAAACAGGCACATAACTACTTCTAAAAGTTTCTCTGAAAATTTTGATCTTTACCTCTTACTTTTGTAATACGTATTTCTATATAAAGTGGCCTTTTAACATAAAACGTATTTATGACTAAGGAAGGGCCCTTCACTGTTTTACTTAGAAAAGACCTGGATTACTTTTCTTTCTGCATCTATATTTTTGCTATCCTAAGGATCTCGTCTTAAAAGATCTTTGAGGCATGCCTTGACTTTCATGTCATACTTCTTCATTGTCTGATGCTGGTCCAAAGTTTTCCACTGTATAAATAAAAACTAATGTTAAAACCTACTCTCAGAAAAAGTAGCACGCTCTCAGAGAAATTAAGATGAAAAGCCAAACACAATGCATCCCTAGTGAGCCCAGCTCCATCCAAAGTCCTAATTTAATATGGAATTATTCTAAATCTGTACCACTGTCTCAGAGTTTGAGATAATAAAGTAAGGAAAACACATGTAAAATTCAGCTCCTGGGTCAATTTAAAAAATATTCTGTCACACAGGTTTCCAGCTGCTTTCTTGCTCCAAACTGTCTGCTTCTGGTCTCTGTTAGGAAAAGTTAAGACACCTCTCTATGGTTCAGCTAATCTGCACATAATCAGTCCTGTGACGCATAAACAAAAGCTGTGCTTTACATAGATATGAATTGTCATTTGACAGGAAATTTATTCTGGGTAAAATGCTTTGCATTTTGCAACTACAGATATTCCAAATCTTTTAAGTGTAAAGCTCTAAGGCAGAAAATGACCTTATGAGGCTTTCTATTCAGAGCTGTATGACATCCTGAATGAGTTCAGGAACATGCAGATGGCAGCTGCAAAAAGACAGCTGATTGTGTAGCTCTTCAAGATTACCATGAAGAACAAATATACAGTCCATTTATTTCAAAAAGTTTAAGTGCATTTTCAATTTATTGGAGTGCCTTTTTTATTGTGCCTCAAATAGCAGTGCTATTCCAAGTAGAATATCCTGTCAGGATGCAGAGTAAAATGCTGAAGTAATATGTACTGACGTTCTAACTTCAATGTGTAAAGAGAATATGTGAGAATCATAGTTGTGAACATCATTATTTTACAGCTACCACTGCTCTGCCATGATGAAAGTAATGGCTTTCCCTAGAAGTTGCTGATTGTGGTTAACTGCTGTCCCCTTGCACAAGCAAGTGAGAGAAGGTTGAAGTAATCCAGAAGAAGAGAGGAATATGCACTTTGTAAAATCAAAATATTAACCAGTGTAAGACTCTTGAGGCATTTTTTCTAATATGAATTATAATATTAATTAATTTCTTCTTAGATTACAATTCAAACTACCTTTTCAATTCAATTCAGGATTTTGTATAAAAATTTCATGCATTTTCTAACATGTATTTGAAGTGGAAGAAGTGTTCATCTTCTGGTTATTTTACGAATAAGTGAATATGAAAGAATTTTCATAGAAAATGGATTTTAAAAATATTACCACAAATTTTTATTCTGGAAACCTCATGTTAAAGGTACTTTGCTGCATGCATGAGCTGATCAACCTCAGTATCAAATTCTGAATGAAAATGCAATAGTTTTTCTTATTAGTAAACCTTAGAATTAAAGAAATTAAGAATGGGAGTGCTGTAAGAATGTTTTCTTTTTCATAGTGGAGCCTATTAACAGTAACTTTATTCTCAACTTCTTTTTCTTAATGAGTTTTTGTTTTGATTGGTTTTGTTCTGACAGTGCAATGCTATAAGGCCCTACTTGGATATAACAGTTCATAAAAGAAACATTCTTTCTTGTCTTGAATTTTTTTTGAAAGAACAGTATCAATATGGCTTAAACCAAGGATACGAAAGGAAATTACCCTCTTCTTCTACATACCTATACAGAGATTACATAGAGAAAGACAGTAAAAAAAGCCTGTGAGGTGGGGAGTAAAAAAGGAACTTCAGGGAAGTCAACCATTTACTGCCGTTGTGTAAAAAATGCAAAAGTGAACCAGAAATTAAGACATCAAAAAATCATTACTTTTCATTAAGCTTATTCAAATTGTCAGAACAGCAACTTTTTGAAGAGACAATCTCAGGAAACGTAAAAATACAAAGACTGCTTTTTTAGGTGAAATGAATATGTTACTAATTTCCCATTTCTAATATGGTAACGATTGCTGATAGAAAAGTTTTAAGTAATACATATAGTATATAAAATATACTATATAAAATAGTATATGTATTACTTAAAACTTTTTTGTATATACCATACTATGTGTGGACATTTTAATGTCTATGTGTACTCATGAAATTCACAAACAAAAAAATAAATTAATGAGTTTGTTTTAATAAATTTGTTCCATTCTTCAGATAGTATGTGTGTATTGATAATTTGGATAAAAAATTATAATGCATTCATGTATAGAAAAAATACTAAAAAAACAGTGAAAAATTCAGAAAACCAGGCCAAGAGTGCATATTAGTCTGAGCAAAAATGCATATGTCATTATATCATATCGTCATATATCAATTTCTGGATACAAATAGTTTTGAAGAAGTTCTGAGTTCTTGTATTCCTACTGTACTAACGTTTATTTTGACTTATGAATTGACAAATTCAAAATCCAGAACAGGTTTTGCGGGTATAATAACTCAATTAGAAAGGGAGAAATATTGGTGGGGTTTTTAGGTTTCTTTTTGTGTTATGAAACCCCTCAATGCTGGTTTGATCTGGGATTTTTTAACTGGACATTTTTACTTCCCTGACCATTTAATGAGATAACATTGCATGGTTTCATAATGATAAAGTACTTTCCAATTTTTCATCACATTTGAGGTTTTAGGAATAACTTTTTTTAAATTTGTTATTTCTTATAGCATTCAGCCTAAGGAATGAGTGTCTTTGAAGGAGACTCTGAAGTGTTCCCGTTTTAATTATTTATATTTTTCCATAGCTGTTTGCTGCATTTTCTGAATTTGCTTGGCATTGATTCATGAAAGAGCTTTTAAAAATCTTAGAACCATGGATTTAGATGCTTTTCAAACTGCAGTTTTAGCAAAAGAAGCAATGGGCCATATCTAAATAAAACACTTGGGGCCTTTTCTCTGAAATCAATCATCTAGGATCCATTTCAGTTCATGTGGAGTCAGACCTGTCAGAAGGATATTGAAATCTAACAGCTCACTGATCAGCAACAGAAAAACAAGGAAAACAGATTTAGCTTTTTAATCCCACTCCTAGAGGGACATCCCTGCCTACAAAGATTACAACTCGTTGACACAAGTGGGGAATTTTCCTTGGAGTAGAAACCTTTTTTTAGGAAAACACAGAAACAGGAGTGGGAAGAGGACAGATTTTTGGTATTATCTTGTGAAGATCTTGGAGGTGGACAGAGCTGGGCATCTAACCACCCATGCTGCAGTATCGTGCTTCTGGTTCTTCATTCCCTCTCCTGAGTTAATTCTGTCCTGAGCAAAGTGTTGGATATTGAGCTCTAAAGGAGCCTACATTGGCATAGCAATGCATAGTTGTGATAAGGATGGTAAGATGAAATCTGGTTACACTGAGCCTGATTTGGACTTCACCTATATTAGCAAAAAACATTTGATAAGAGTGAATCTGCAGAGACAAAGAGTTGGCACTGAAGGCATGATACCTACGCTATCTACGTTTTAAGATGATTACTTTAGATCAGCTCTGGTTTGATCCTGTAGATTGGATGTTCACCAGTATCTCACAGTGAAAGAGTTTATTACGAGGCAATGACATATTGTTATTGTCCCTTACTTTATCTTCTACCACTATCAAAAGTTTATCCCAGAAAAGATGTAGCTCTTTAAGTGCCATTCAAGCAGTTGTATACTGCTCTTAAACCACCACTTAGCATCTCTTATTCAAAAGAAATAAGCACTCCTTGTAGATGGTCTGCCCAAGGCCCCTTACCAGCACAGTATCTGTCTATTGTATCCACTCCAGTTTCTTAATGCTCCTCTAGAAATGGACACAAGTGTCCCAGATTTAACCTTATTAGCACAGGGTAGAGCTGGAAAACAACTTTGCTGAGTTTCTCCTAAAGGAAGTCCAGTATGTGGTTTGAAATGTGGACTCCAGTACAGCATCCAGTTTTGTTCTTGAAAGGCTTCCTCAGTTTTATGCTTGCTTAATCAACTTTATCAAGGTCCCTCAGAATTGCAGATCATTCTTTCAGAGTGTCAACCAGTCATTTTGCTTTATTGTTTCTGCAAATTTACTATGGGTGCTCTCTGTCATTGTCCACAGCACCAATGAAAATAATGGACAAGATGGATCCCAGTGTCCCCCTGATACTGTTACAGTAACCAAGAGGACACAAGCTCATTGATTCCCACCCTTTAAACTTAGCAATCCATCTATTTTTCATCACACAAAACAGTGGTCTGTTCAAAACCTCAGCTCCCAGCTAAGAATGCACAGTGGGAGTTGGTGTCACAAGGCCTTGCAGCATCCAGGAGTGTCACAGTGAACTCTCTCCTGTCATCCATAAAGTCAGCAATTTCTTTGCAGAAGGCAAGAAGACTGGATAAGCATCATCCTTGAAAAATTCATACTGACTGCTCCTGATTTCTGTCCTGGTTTTTTACATCTAAAGAAACAGATTGATTCCATTACTCCAAGATATGCTTAGGGACAGAGGTGAGGCTTACTGGTCACAATTTCCTTTCTTGCTCTTTTGAAAGAAATATGCATTGCACTAACTTTATTCTGGTTGTCATGAACCCCTCAAAGAAATTCAAGGTCTTCCACACAAAAGAATGTCTTGCTCCAGTTTTCTCTGTTTTCATTAAAACTCGAACATCTTTTTCTCTCCATAGCAACTTCCCAGGGATTCTGATTAGATGAAATTAGCTGATGTCTGCTCTTCTAAAACCTTTTTCTAGCATTTCAAAACTCAGATATAAAAATACAGAGTCCTCTTTTTTGCTAGCTGACAGCTAGAAGTGGGGAGGTTGCCAAGCAGAAGGGAAGTGGAAACTACTTTCTATAATGCAGTCAACAGTCCTTAATCAGGCCCAGAACCCTGAGGGCTCTAAGGTGATTCATTCCACTCAGCTAAATGGAGAATTATTAAAATAACATCACATACTTTTATAATGTCTTCTCTCCAGGGTTCTCAAAGTGCTTTGTAATAATTAATTAATTTGCTAAGCCTTGTAACATGGCTTTGGCATAAAATACTACTGTACTCCAATCTACAAATGAAATTGCTCATAATGAATATGTATGTCAGCTGAAGAAAGGTGGTGTGCCTGTAAGCTTGCCTATTCTTTCAGTTAATGTCTAAGAAAAATGAGATTATTGTTTTTTGTGATGACAGCCTTTCCTCATTGCCCAGAGACTAGAGACATACCTTAAGCAATTCCCTTATATCCAAAAAGAAATCCCATGCTAAATATCTATTAATTCAAAATGTAACCACATATTGTAGCAGAAGAACACTTCAATAAATTCAATAGTAAAGGATAGAAAACAAAGAGACATGAGGTTGCGTTGGGGTTTTTTTTAAGTATTATCTATAGTTATGATGTTAACTCCCAATAGGAAATAAATGCCAAATTCTTTTTTTAAAATCTGAAAGCAGCAAGAGGAATAAGCAGATGATTCTGGCACTCAGCTAGGAATTGGAACATACAAATTCTGGGAACTATTCTTCCAGGCTGGAGCAGAATCCTGAGTCACAATCCTCTACATAGTTCATCAGAAAATATGTTGGCTTTTTTTCAATAACTATTTCAGTTCTGATTGCTGTAATAAAAATATTATTTGATGTAAAATTTCCTATGATATATCTACAAAACTCATAGATATGAAAAATCAGGAAAACTAAATGTTGACTATGAAACTAGGCCCTTCACCATGATACAAGTCAGGGGTTAATCTATAAAATATAAAATTTTTAGGAAATTAAGTATTATATGTATCTATAAAATCCACATTTAGCATTAGGTTCCAAGATTTCATAAATTGATTGACTTTTCTAGCACATATCTGCTCTAGTGACATGGGATAGTGTAATGTGTAGACACATAAAAGAATCAGATAAAGGATAAATATAAATAAAGCTTTTTAATGCACAAAACTTGATTGCAGAATAGTTAGTTCGACTGAATGGATGTCAAACACATGAAAAAAATCAGAGAAGACACATCATTATCGAATTAATGTAGCATTAAGTCTAGTATTACCATACCAATTTTATTTTCATTGGCATGGTTTCATCATGCCAGCCGTGACCTTAGTTGAGATAAACATACTTAGAGGCTGACCTTTTACTATGTTTCAAGTTTTATGCTGTAGAGAAGAACCTTAGCTAGTTTTAATACTAATTTACCAATGTTTCTTTTAGTTTGTCTTTTGCAAGAACAAACCCCAGATAGTCATGATATTTCTAAAGTAATATTAAAGAATTTTTCAACACAAAACATTTATACTTATGGTTCAAATGGACTGAAAACACAAACTATTCTACAATTCTAGAAAAGAGAGACTCCATATTATTTCAAAAGTCAAAGCAAAATAAAACATCTTTACAAGTACCAAGTATTATGACATCCAAAATTTCCATACAAAATTCTTGCTTGCTTGTACTGAGCTCAGAATGCTTTGGCTGATAAGGAACAATATCTAGAACACAAAGCATCAGATTTGCTTAGTTTAAGGTGCAAGGGTAGCCTATTGATGAAGAATTCTTGCTCCACCTGCAGAAGGCATCCACTCATAGCTCTTGTCATACTGGGGGACTTCAGCCACCCAGACATTTGCTGGAAAATTAGCACAACAAGCTGTAAGCAATCCAAGAGACTCCTGGAATGCATGGAGGATAACTTCTTGAGCTAAGTAATAGACAGCCCTATCAGAGGGGATGAATTACTGGATTTGCTGGTCACCAATATAAGCAAGCTAATTTTGAACATCAAGACCAGACGCAGCCTGAGATCATGTATTGGAGGAGTTCGCAGTCCTGAGGAAAATAGGTCAGGTATGGAGTAAAGTTAAGACCTCTGTACTTTAGGAAAGCAGACTCCCAGCTCTTCAGGTAAATAATGAGTTTCCCTAGGAGACTGCCCTCAGGGACAAAAAACCAGAACAGAGCTGGCAGACATTTAAGGAAATCTTTCATAGAATGCAACAGCTAGTGATTCCCAGGAGCTGGGGAAGAAAGGCAAGAGGCACACATGGCTGAGTAGGGAACTGCAGGTGAAACTAAAGGGAAAGAAGCAAAGGCACAGGCAGTGGAAACTAGGACAGGTAATCTGGGAAGAGTATATAAATGAAGTTCTGTTGTGTAGGGATGGGTAAGGAAGGCCAAGGGGTAACTGGAACTGAATCTGGCAAGGGACACAAAATATAACAGGAAGAGCTTCTACAGGTATGTTAACCAGAAAAGAAAGGTCAAAGAAAGTGTATCACTCCTGATAAACAATGCTGGAAAACTGGTAACAACGGATGAGGAGAAGGCTGAGCTACTGAACAGTGGTTTTGCCTCAGTTTTCAATGGCAACCTCTCTTCCCACAGCTCTGAAGCAGATGGATAGCTGGATGGAGATTGGAGAACAAAGTCCTTCGCACTGTAAGTAAAGATCAGGTTCATGACCACCTGAGGAACCTTAATGTACATTAATCTATGGGACCTGATGCAATGCATCCCAGAGTCCTGAGAGAATTGGCTGGTGTCGTTGCCAAGACACGCTTCACAATATTTGAAAAGTCATGGCAGTAAGGTGAAGTCCCAGCTGACTGAAAAAAGGGGAAACATTGAATCCATGTTAAAAAAGCGTAGAAAGGAGGATCCTGGGAACTACTGATCTGTCAGCCTCACCTCTGTTCCCGGGAAGACCATAGAAAAGATCATCCTAGAAGCTGTGTTAAGGCACATGGAGAACAAAGAAATTATTAGAAATAGCCAGGATGGCTTCACCAAGGACAAGCCTTGCCTGACCAACCCAGTCACCTTCTATGATGGAGTGACTGCATCAGTGGACAAGAGAAGGGTTACAGATGTCATTTATCTGGACTTTTGTGAAGCCTTTGATAAGACACTCCACTACATCCCTCTCTCTAAGTTGGAGAAAAATGGATTTGATGAGTGGACTATTAAATGGATAAAAATGCAGTTGGACAGTTGCATCCAAGGGGCAGTGGTCAATGGCTGAATCCCAATGGACATCAGTGACAAGTGGGTCCCTCAGGGGTCAGTATTGGAACCAGTGTTATATAATATCTTCCTTAATGGCATAGAGATCATGATTATTCCAGTTGTTAATATTTTTGTTATGTTCAGTCTGTCATCTGGGCACTCAGCTCACTCTACTTAACTTGCATGAAAATATTTTCAAAAATATAGTGCAGAACTCTTTATATAATGATACCATTTTAAATGCTTTTATGACCAATATCTGCACACAATATTGTATTGACTCCAAAGAAACAGAAATTATCCATAGAATAATACTTTATCTGTCAATTAACTAGCAAACCCATACACAGAACAGCCATATTAAAAGAGTATTAACATAAATTTGCAAATACTGAAAGGCAAATGAAAGAAAAAGGTGATTCTATTGAAGTGAAAGTAAAAGCAGCTGCAAAATGGAAAAAACAGTCAATCAGTTTCCTTGTATAAAAATCTAGTGTGAGTTTTACTACTTTATTTTTGTATTCTGTCTTCTAGTCTTTAATGCTACTTCTTCCTTATTTTGTTGCTGTTGAATTTTAGAGTGGTTTTTTTGCAGGACTACATTGTCAAACTATTTTTCTGTATTTCACAGTATACATTGGATTTTAATCTCCTTTTTTTATCCTTTTTATATTTCAAATTTGTGAAATATTTCAGGTTGTTTTTCAAAGCCTGCTGATTTTAGCAAGAAGAGGTTTTGATGTGGCCCTTATCTGAATTATTGCTGACCTCATAATATCTGTCTTTTTCTAGCTTGAATGAGCTCTCATTACTGGTATTTTTCTACAGAGTTGAACATTTTTTTTTCTTCTTAAGAGAGTTGCAATGTCATATATTAAGTGTGTGGCTGGTGTTATTGTTGTCTATAAGGAAATGTCAGAAAAGTGTCATTTAATGGACAATATTAAAATAATAGAATTTTTCAAAATTTATAATAATTTAATTTTTATATATGTTAAGTATCAATTTTTAAGTGAAAATAGCTACATACATAAATATTAAGGAAATAATTTAATTAGTATCATAATGTAAGGAAAATTTACATTTTCAGAGTTATTTTCAAGGAAAATATGTGCCACAAGACTATTACTTATTTGCACAGCTTTCCTTTCTGAGAAAAATCGTAGTCTGTAGGTTTGGTTTTTTTTTCCTGGAGTAAAGGAATTGCAAATAGAAGCAAAGGTGTGGAGAGCATAGGAATTGAATTAGTGAAAAATTATAGTGTATGAAGTACAAAACACATTTAGTGACAGTTCCACCACCTTGAAAAGCACTAAGAACCAGCTCCAACTCTCAGTTAGGAGCAATGATGGGGGGTAGTAGAGAATACACGAATAAAGGTCGCGCTTAGTGTAAAAAAAGAAGCAATTAAAATCAGGCAGTTAGTTTTAAGTGACTAGCAGGAGGTAAATAAGAGGAGATGAGAGCTGATCATGCAACAGAAAGGACATAATTAAATAATAATTAAAGGTATTGTGGACTGACTTTCACATGTCTGATTTTAGCTAGAGTAAATTGCTTCATGCATCTCACCACCTTCCATATGTGGGAACTATTCATAAAATTCACCCCCATTGTGCCTCCAAAGGAATATGTGTGGGAATTTGAGAAGGGGGAAAGCAACATTATCTGGTAACAGTTTTTGAAAAAGGTTATCAACATGTTACCAGAAAATGCAGATGCCTGCATCCAAAGTTCAAAAAGTTTCTTACATTCCTTGAACAATATGAGAAGTGAGACTGACTACAGTGAGACCAAAGATGTCTCTAGAACAGTATCATATCTACAAGAGTGGGTGAAAACACATATCTGAAGAAAAACCTAAGCACGAGGCAATTATGGAGTGATAATTTCCAAATACCCTCACACCTTGGATTTGTGCTGCAGGGACTTAATGAATCACACATCATTTCTATAGTAAGTCATAAGGTATTTTTTCTTTTCCTATAAGCTTACTGTACTGGCTTAACTCTGTTAGCTTTTATCATACATCACAGCCAGTGTGGGGAACTTCCGTTGTTTATGAAGGGAGTAAATACATTGCATGATGTGTGCTCCACAGACATCAGTGGCAGTAAAGTTCCTCATGTGCAGCTTGGTAAACATCATAAACATCATAACATTTCTGAGGTCACAATTTACAGGTGCAGAAATATGTTTGGAGGAATTTCAGTGCTCAAAATGAGAGGACACACCAATAAAAGACATACTCTGACAAAGTGCAACAGAATATACAACCTGCATCCTAGGATCATACAAACAAGACCATAAAACTGCATTCGTAGATGTGTTAAAAAAGGATAACCTCATGTCACTGAACAAAATTCTGTTCTCATATTAATATACCACAGCACGAAATAAAAAAATCCCAACCAACAACTACGTCTTCAGATCTACAAGAAAACTAAGATTCTAAGTTAAGCTGAGTTCCTTATCCAAAACCCAACCCACTTTTAAATCCAATTAATTTTTAACAAGGTGAATAAGTCATCAATGGATTTTTGATTGACCTAGTTTCTGCATGAATACTGACATCTTCAGCAACAAAAATGGGGACTCAGATTAAAGGATATTTGGCAGGAAACTTCTAGCAAGGGTTAGAGCAGAAGCTCTAGAGAAGCTAGAAGTTAGAGAAGAAATGTGTATGGTAAGTCACGAGCACTTAGATATACAGGGGAACTGTCGACTATATTGCTGACTCTGTGACTATGAGGGTAGGATGGAACACTTTTTGTGAGAGTGATGAATGCTTTATCAGAGCAAAATCATTCCACAAAATTATTGCAATTTCAACAGTGTTTTCACTGCAGTTTTCTTTAGTCCAAGGTGGAGATTCCTGTAAAATTTCAGAAAGAAGTGAGAGGACAAGGAGGAAGAAGCCCCAAAATTTACCATTTTCAGTGAAAGCTTCTGACATAGTATATTGAAAATTATTTGGGAAGTTTTTATTTCATTTCAAGGGATTAAAGAAATACATTTAGAAACCTCACCAGTTAGTGTAACATTCAGGTTTTTTTTCTGGATAGGTCTAATGACAAAGACACTTAAAAAACTGCAGCATATATGAACTACAGATGAAAATAGAAAATGCATCCCTACCTAATAATTCCATATGAACCAGAATAGTTTCCTGTCAGAGTGATAAGAGACTGAATGCATATGGTTAACAGAAGCTAATCAAGTGAAAACAAAATCGTGCAAAAGGCTGTTCATACCTTTCCTTAGTTAATGTGGTATCTTCTTAATGAAAATATTAGAGTACGAACAGCATTAACTGTGTCTAATTAAAAAAAATACTATGCACCAAAAGATAATCCCAGTACCCCCGGACTAATTTATTTGCTACAGCCTGTGATCCATTTTACTATCCCTGAGTCTTTTTGACCAGATTCTGATTTCAGAGATTAGATGTTTTCTTATGTGCTGGATTTTTGTTATGTATTGTTTTACTTTTAATCTTGCCTACTTCTGAAGCCTGTTTTTCAAAACTTGTCAGACTTTATCTCATTTGTCATCTTTTACTGTCTCCCCTCAGACTTAACTTCACCAACTTTTGTTTCTCTAGAATGAGAAAGTTGTGATCTTGGATGTATTGTGTCACTACGTATGTGATATTTGTTGGTTATTTTATTCCTTGCACTCTTGTCTCCTGTCGAAGGTCACTTTTCAGCAGGCTTCACCTGTCACACAGTCAGAAAATAGTAAGTAGGTGGCATTTCATAGGAATAATGTCCCAGCGTGAATCTTTTAAAATGTAGCTTTTGAAAAAGTTTCTTAAAGGGAAAAGAAAATATAATAGCACTGAAGCAAGACACTCCTCTCATTTCACATGTTTTTTAAAAGAACAGTTTCATATGCTTGGAAGCAATTAAGTTTAAAAATGGTATGATGTTCTTTTGAGCTATTAAAGTTCATGGCCAATAATATTTAAAGTACAAATGTTCTAAATTTATATATAGAGAGAACAGATCTCCCAAAAACTTCTGTCAACCAACATATTTCTAACAGGAAATGCTGATAGATTTCTTTTCTATTTTGATACAAAAAAGTTTAAACAACAATATGAAATGCTTGTTCCTACCAAAGGTGAAAATGGAGGACACTTAAGATGTGTTCAGATTTTCTCTTATGCTAATATATTGTTTCAACTCCAGATAAATACAGTTTCCATATAACACAGCTAACATGCTTATTAGTCTTCTGCAAGAGCAATTTCCTTTCTGATAATTTCTTTCACAGATTGTATTATTAAAGACAGAAGAGGAATAGAGAAGAGGGAATCAAGATCAGATTTTTAACTGATAGAAAAGGGTAACCTATTCAAAAAAAATAGGAATATATGCAATATTTTCACAGCTATTCTAAGCAGTAATAGCTATATGAAGATGCTAGAAATTCTATTCACAGTAATAGACTCTCAATGGCAAACTTGAAAACATAAAGCTCTAGACAAGTCCACCTGGATAAGACAAAGACAGAGAAATATTATTTGGCCCAAATGAAGCCAGCACTTTATGTATGATACCAGATCCAAATCCACAGTAGGCTAAAGTTTCATCATTTAAGCTTTTGTGACTGCTTTCACCAAGCATAGATCCTTGTTCTGAGACAGACTGTTACAAAAAGTTCAAAACACAGATCTGCCTTAAATGCATGTTTTCAAAAGTCATCTTACGCTATAAGACCAAGAATCTAATCTTCTAAATTAAAAAATAAACACAATAAAACTGATTGGTAGTGTTTCATATAAGAATAGTTATCAACAACACTTCCTAAAAGCATTTTTAACACGTAACAAAATAACAGTTACTTGTGTGGTCTCTGTACTACTCATATTTCAGTGCAAATAAAACGACCACTTCAGATAAAATTATCGGAGTTCACAGAATACATGTATTGTGTTTTATATAATTTTCAAGGACAGAAAATTGATTCAGGTATGGTATTTCATTTTTTTACCATTCACAGTGAGCTAGCTATGCGCTGTGCAATCCAGAATCAAATAATCCATTTTGATTCTTGCACGTGTAGGATACCCCAAATTACGTTTATGTTTAACTACATACATTAAGAATTAGTGGAATTATCCAAATATCAAAATTCCTGAAGGACGATATCTCTCTCCTTTACTTTCTTTCTCTGCCCCCAAGTATGGTGCAAGGAACATTTCAGGGTGCATTTACAAAATGTGAAGTGCAAGCAAGTAGTGTGTCATCTCACAGTACTTGTTGGTAAAATTAGTACTGTATGTTACAGCCTACTATTGAAAACAATTTAATGCAATGAAATATTTTTCAGAGAAGTTGTTTCTTAACTAGAACTAACAAAGCCTGCTTCCTACAGGCTTCTTCTACATTACTGCTGTTGTAAGTCTCTTAAGTCCATTAAGACACTTCCATACAATCCTCAGTTTGGTTTCCTCTCTCATTCTTTAATTGGCATCTTTTCTCTTTCTCATTCCTTGAGTAATGCCAGTTACTTCTCATGCTCCCTAATTACTGAGTGAGAGAGTGACAATTTTATGCCTGTCTCCAAACTACGCATGTGCTAACTGGCCTGCTATGAGGTGGAAAGGGTAGCTGGAAGAAGCTTCAGTATTGCTTTGTAAAAAAAAGCAGTTTTCAAGAAACTCACAAGATCTTAATATTTCAAGATGCATTTGCTTTTGCTGATGATCACTCCACAGATGAATGGACAGAGACTCAACAACTCCATGAGCTTGTTTCCTGAGGAACCAAGGCACAGACAGACTCCTCGGCACCAGCCAAGATCTTGTCTCCTAACTCCAACTTTTATTCTGACCTCTAGTCTTAATTTACAGTACAATTTTAATAAGGGTTATAAATTTTTTTAAAAGCTCGTAATTTTATTATACAGTTTAATTATGTCCAGAATAGAGTCAGGCCCACAATATTCCATAACGATTCATAGATTCTACGGTGTTTTATATGTCACCAGAGAAGTTTACCTTAAGGTAAACTTAAAAAAAAAAAATCTGTATTTTCCATATATATTTTTCTACATTGTGTGTAGATATGCTACAGATTTCCAGTCTTAATTCTGCAATAAAAAAAGAAATTATATCCTGATCTCTCCTATACACATCAGTTTTCCGTGACAGCAATTATTTCACTGTAATTAGTACTTAAACTTAATTCATCATAACATACATTTGCAGAACCGGATATCCAGACTGGGTCATAGATATTAGTGCTTACATACAGAAATATGACTGCTAGATTCTAGGGTTTTTTCCCTGTCTTTTGGGTAAGCAATCAGTTCTGCCTCCACTCTAATGGGCACACAGTGTTCAGCTGTCCCTCTGCAGCCAGCAGTACGGAATTGTGCTCTTCTGCTGCACAGCTCCAAGACAGCCAGGTGGCAAGTGATTAGCATGAGTCAGATAAGGCTGTGAGCAAGAGACTGGCTTGTATGCTGGTGCACTTTGATTCCTGTCTCTGCATGATAACTCGGTTTCATTTTTCTCCAACCCTACTTCTAACAGAAAACATCTTGTTACTATGTCCTCAAGCCCTCTTGTCTCAAGAAAAAGGTCTCATTTTTACCAGAGGCTTATGGTACTGAAATCTGTTATCTCATTTTCTCTTTGAATGCTTCCAAGATAAGAGGTCACATTACCAGAACACTCAGTCTGAGTCAGAGCAAGCAGCATTTTCTCTTAGTCTCTTATTATCTTAAGAGTAGTTTCCGAAGTTCCAGGTTATGATACAGTCAGCTGATAAGAGAGAAGCTTGTAGCTCTAACATATTCCATAGAGCTATTTCAAATCAGAAGCATTTCTGATTTGAAATTAGGGAGGGGAAAATGACTACAAGAAAGGCACTTCTTAAATAGAAAAAACCAAAAAGTTACCAGCATGGTATATAACAGACTGTGAGGCAACTACACTGCCCAGGATGAGTGGGAATCCAAAAGGAGTATTTTTTCCCTGTATTTTCGTTGATGCTTAGTATTTTGCTATCGTTCTTAAAAGTTTTTCTTTTTCACCTTTTGATCAACAACGGAGTTTTTTATGTTTCATTTGGTTTTGTTGGGTTTTTAGGGTTTTTTAGTTGATTGGTTGGTTGGTTGGTTGGTTGCCGTTTGGTTTTTTTTGTGCTGGTTTTTTTTTGGTGGGTTTTGTTTGGGTTTTTTTTTGGCCAAAGAAAACACAATCTTTCATTTCTAAGCAGGGACTTTTGGGTTCCTTTAAGAGAGCTACCTTCCAAACAGACAAATGCATAAAATAATGACTTACAAGTGAAAGGGATATTATGTGCAACAAAACTAGACTAAGACTATTATTTAGTAACTTTTGCATTAAAATATCAGTGAGATAAGGAATTAGAAAAACAATTAAAGCCATTCTAAAATCAGTGGGCATCTAGAAGGAAGTAGACCCAACATTCAGAAATGTTTATAGTTTCAACCCTTGACATAGAAAAACTGAAATCTGCTTTTGAGTAACAGTGAGAAAACAAAATGACAGAAAAAAAGAAAAAAAAGGTTTAATAAGATCAATTTTTAAATAAGATAAAGTTATCTATTGCTTTATTCAAAATAAATCCATAGATCCTTTTAGACATAAATTTAAAATGTTCCTTTAAAAAATTACAACAATCATAGTTGATTAAATCAAGAAATGCAATGCTATAAAAGACAAGGGTACATGCATTGGAGGGTGGTATTGTCATTTCTCAGCAGGCTATTAAGACTTTTTCATTTAATTAATTATGTCCAACAGAATCAGATTTCAGCAGTTATGTTACTTTACATACAGAGAGAATAGCAGTAAGTATGTTCTTTTTTTTTCAAGTTTTCTTTTGTAGATAATGATTTCTTTTAGGTTTAGATTAGTTTAGATCTAGCATATTTATTTTTAAATTACTTATATAGATAATTTTTATAGTGGAAAATATTTGAAAGGATGTAAATATGAATATGACTTAAAGCAGAAGTGTTTTTATACTTTTTATATTTTGCAAATAAATTCACACTAGTAAAAACCTGGATTAATGGTGATACCTTTCTCAAGATTTCCTTAAGAGCAAGAGCAATGCAGCTAATACAGTTTATTACATCTCCCTTTCAAACAATTTCCTCAAATCTATTTCAGTTTTCTCTTTCCTTCAATTAATTATATATATTAACTAGATAATGCAGTGTCTTACCTGTAAAGACAATGTTTTACAACTGCAAACTATTAATCTGCTCTGAGACCAAATCTATGAAGGAGAATCTGAATTTTATATTATCATAAGGTTTCTTCCCCCTTTTCTGCAACAAATATTTGCAGAAAGGAATTAAGTTCCTGAAAGTGAAAAGTTTCATAAAATCCATTTGAGAGTATAAATGCTGTGTGTGAGTTTTCCTACTTGCCTAAGTAGGAAAGCATAAGTTTTAGGTAGACAGCTTAACTTTTTTTTTTCTTTTTTTCCAGGGGAAAGGTGATGGGAAGAAAGAAACCATTTCTTTAGAGATTGCATCCCACAACTAAAATTTGCCATGATCAATATATTGTATTAAATTACCTGTTAGACTATAGGGACTGAATGAAAATTATTAACTGGTAGCACTAGGAAAAGGTATTTTTTTGCTCCTCTGGTGGGTGGAAAGGTTGATGTCCTGTGCAGGACACAAAAAATCGAAGTGTATAAGTACAAGCCCTGTGTACATTCCTCGGAAATTCTCTGGACATTGCAGGAAATAGTGTTTTATAAAACAGCATTCAACTTGCTGTCTTTCCGTAAACACACTTGATGCTGCTAATATAGCAGTAATATAATAGATGTAATTGGTCAGTTCTTTTTAAGCCATAATGACCAACAGCTTTATACAAGTGCAGATTACAGCCACCCATCTACTCA
Organism: Corvus cornix cornix; assembly: GCF_000738735.6. Classification (NCBI taxonomy): domain Eukaryota; kingdom Metazoa; phylum Chordata; class Aves; order Passeriformes; family Corvidae; genus Corvus; species Corvus cornix. The sequence continues at coordinate 137,178,639 of NC_046333.1, read as the reverse complement.
GTAATGAACATGTTTATGTGTGTCAGAGGCTGACACCTACTCAGATGCACCACTGAGAGAAAATGAATCCTTAGCTGCATCCACCCAAATGACCACTAATTGCCTTTAGATATAAACAAAATAAAAGAGGCTGATCTGGGACTACATGACCAATGAAGCCATTGGCAACTGGTGCAACCCATGAGAATTAGAAAGTGACAAATAATGAAAATGTTAACACCTTAGTGAGAACACATCCACGAGTGTCCATCACTGTGTGGAAGGTTGAGTCCCGGGAGGCACTGCTAGGCCACTAGCCAGGCCTAGGACACACACACAGGATCAAAGGAAGCATTCTGGACCCCAGTGCTGGTCATAACCAGACCAGGGCAGCAGGGGCCTGAGTTGGTGGTCAAGTGTGTTTTCAGGGCAAATTCTGTTAAAGACCGTTCTGGTTTAATATTTGCAAGATCCTCAATATTCAAGTGTTCGCTACTATAAACCTTGGAGTGAACTGCAATATTTGTAAGAAAAGACTGCTCTCAAATGCGTAACAGGAATGAGAAAGAGAGTCTAGCTTGACTGCTTTCAGAATAACTTCTTTGTACATCAGGGACCTATGTTTTTGTGCTTAGTAAAGTGTTAAGGTTGCTGGATGGGAGTCATTACAATAACTCTGGTGTGTCCATGAGGAATCTGCTAGTAATGGATATTTCTTGAATTTTATGTACCTGATATTTTCAGGACAATCAGGGATCAGCCACAGCCAGTATTAGGAAAAGCAGGTCCTACTTAACCAACCTGATTTTCTTTTAAGATCAACCTGATTTCCTTTCATGACCAGGTGATTCTTCTAGTGGGTATGGGAAAGCTTAGGGATTTAGTCCACCTGGACTTCAGTAAAGCTTTTGATACTGTCTCCCACAGCACTCTCCTGGAAAAACTGGCAGCCTATGGCCTGAACAGATGCACTCCTTGCTGGGGTAAAGATTGGCTGGAGGGCTGGGCCCAGAGATCAGTGGTAAATGCTGTCACATACACTTGGTAGCCAGACACCAGTGGGGCCCCCAAGGCTCAATATTGGGGCCACTCCTGTTTAATAACTTTATAAATGATTTTGATGAGGGGATGGAGTATATCCTCAGTAAGTTTGCATAAGACACTAAGTTGGATAGGAGCATTGATCTGCTGGACAGTAGGAAGGCTCTGCAGAGGGATCTGGGCAGGATGGATCAGTGGGCTGAAGACAACAGTATGAGGTTCAATAAGGCCAAGTGCCAGGCCTTGCCCTTGGGTCACAACAAGCCCCTGAAGAGCTACAGGCTGGGGACAGTGGCTGAAAAGCTGCCCAGTGGAAAAGGACCAGGAGTGCTGGTCACCAGTGGCTGAACATGAGCCAGCGTGTGCCCAGGTGGCCAAGAAGGTCAAGGGCAGCCTGGCCTAGATCAAAAATAGCGTTGCCAGCAGGACCAGGGAAGTGATTGTTTGTCTGTATGGGGCACTGGTGAGGCTGTACCTCAAGTGCTGTGTCCAGGACAAGAGGACATGGTCTCAAGCTGTGCCAAGGGAGATTCAGGCTGAACATAAGGAAGAATTTCCTCATGGAAAGAGTTGTTAAGAAGACTTCCCTGTGAGGTGGTGGAGTCACCATCCCTGGAAATGTTCCAAAAATGACTGGACATGGCACTTAGTACTAAGGTCTAATTGTCATGGTGATGCTTGGTCAAAGGCTGGACTCTGAGATCTTGTAGGTCTTTTCAACTTCAATGATTCAATGATTCTGTGTTTCTGTGTTCTTGTAAGTACTATTCCTCTGCTTAAAGGAATAAGCAGAATGGTAGCAGGGTGCATGTATGCCCATGAATGTGATTCTGAGAACAGTATCTTTCCAGTGTAATTTTTCAATTAATCCTAGATACAAAGACAATATATACCAGTATTTTAAATGCCATTAACTATTTGCAACATGTAATAATAATGATTAAATTCAGTGGGTTTTTTTAATATCACTGAATAAATTTTTTTAATGCATTATTTGCAAATAATTCAGTAGTTTCTGGAAAGAGGAGAGAAAACAGTTGATTCTAAATAAAGGCAATAGTCCATAGAGATTTAATTGTACTGTGTGAAAGGAGTGCATATGCATGAAAAAACCTGTGTTGGGAATACTTCACTTTTTATTTTTTATCTATAAAAATATAATTTAAAATCAAAGTTATAGCTTAGATTCTCAGAAATTTGTCTTAGAAGGCTTCCTGTCTGCACAAATGCACATAGAAATGGGCACATAGACAGCAATCACCTCAGCAATGAACAAGCATCTATGTCTGCATCTACATCTACAAAGTGCTTGTGGAGCTGTACAGAGGTGTGATCTACAACAAAACTGCTATATTGCTTGTAGTGGAAACATTTCTTTGTCCTTACAGTGCAAGATTGTTTGGAGACAACCTTGAACTTTCCACTAAACATCACTTATAAATGAATTGAGGAAAACTACATTCTCTATTCTCTGCTGAGCAGGAGTTAGTAAATTCGAACAGCTTTTGAATGCATCCATGTGTGTATTAATGGTATATTCTTGATATCTCGTTGGTCTGGGAATACAGCTATGCTTTTGTGATAGTACTATTCTGCACAATCTTCAGTACCTGTCTGTGGTATTTAAACATTATCCAAACATAACTTGCAATTAGAGATTATATAAGTACATTCTGTACCACATGGTTATGTTATCTATTACAGGCTATAAAAAGTAAAGCAATAAAAATACCTTATGATCAAAATGGAACAAAATTGCTAGGATATAAAGTTAAGTAAATGTAATTACTTCTTTTGGGAAAGAAAAAAAGAAGAGGACAGAAATCTTTTTAAGGAATGATACTGCTTTTTAAATACTAGAACTAATTTCTTCTGAGTAGATCAAAAATATGCAGAATAGTCTTCTAAGCTACAGATCTGTACTAGAATAAAATGCTTATAAACAGGAATAAGTTTAATAATCACAAGTAAATAATTCACAGTTGAAAAACTTCTGTACTGGAAATAAAAATTTTCCTTATAATACTGGGACAATATTTTCTAAAAAAGAGAGATTGCGGTCAATTTTTACAACGGATTTTGAAGCATTTCCCTTTTGGTCTTGACAACAAGCTCTCTTTAAAGGAAAAATCACCTGTCGAAAATCTTTGATGACACTTTCTTCTACAAAAAGTTTCTAAGCACTCAATAAATTATTAGTTTTGTCTAGGTTTATCACTGGGGTTTTTTGTTACTTATCAGAGGCGGAGGTGTTAAAGGAATTTTCTATTAAATATTTGTCATGCTACTTAAAACACATGGTACTTAAAACACATAGCTGGAACTTTGTTCACATGCCTCTCTTTTCATATTTCTTTTGTCACTCTGTAGAACGGCTTGTTAGATGTCTATTTTTGGTAGATGTGTCATAGGCTATATAATATTTACTTCCACATCCTTCACCATTTTCTATACTATACCGCGACAAATAAAGATGGCTATGAAGCCAACTGGAAATTTGACTTTCTTTGTTCACTGGCCTTTTATTCAATGACTCAGAACATCACATGTGCAAAAGAAAAAAAAATTCTGCTTGATCACAATAGCACCAAGTTGCTCTAAGTGCAAAAAAAGAGCACATATCTGCACAATAAATAAATTGCATGTATCAATTATCTGTAACAGTTGAAAATGTTATAGACAATATTATCATCACATTGAAAGGGGAAAATACAGCTTTGGAATGAGAATTCAAGCATTCTCATTCTTATATTGTAAATTATGAAATATAGATTAAAAAAATTCTGACATACATATTTTTATTATCCAGGCTCCATACAATCTGCCCTAAAGACACTTAAAGGCCAACATTTCGCCTGAAAGTAATCTTTAGGTGTTGCAAAATGATTAGAGGATCAGGGACATGGATTATTGATAAAGGGAACAAATCAATAACAACTGTACAAGCAAAAGGCCTGCAAGCAAAGGTTTGTGTGAGAAACTGCCTGCATGAGAAAGCACCTGTGTGAGAAACAGGCCTGAGAACAAAAAGGGAGTTTTGAGGATGTGCAGCTGTGCAGATAAGATGTACTGACCATGAGAAGGTAGGGTGAACTCTGAATTCTTTAATCATAACATAACTAGTAGAAGCTTGCCAATGTAGTCTAATTATGTAGAAACAGAAATGCGCTTTGATAGGTTTAAGCCAATTAAGAGTTAACAAGCTTGTATACTATGTAAGTGCCTCTGGATTGCTAATAAACTGAGCTTGCTTATCAATCACATTGGTTGTCTGCAATGTCTTCCCCTGCCGAAGTCGTCGAACTTTTTCAACATTTAGGTATAAGAGAATTTTACATTAACTGATTGAAGCTGAAATATTTTCTGAATCCAGCGGCAGCTTTGTAGTAATGAACTGAAGAATTATGATCACAAAGAGAATAGCATATGATGTTTTCATCTTCCTCAACTCTACTTCCCAAATTCCAAGATGCCCAAGAAATTTTATTTAAGATTTTATGTTAACAAAGTTCATCTGAATAATTTCAATTAAATTCTATGTCTATTTATTTAAAAGGCTAATGACATTTTTGAAAAAATCCTATACTATCTATAAGGTGATGAAGGAGCTACTGCTTTTCATATTTTGTCATTGATTAAAAGAGAGAACTAACATCAATCTTACTTTGGTTCAATGAAGAAGAGAAACTATGAAGGTCACTTGCATATGACATTCCAGAAACTGTTTCATCTGACTGCAAAAAAAATTATTTCTGCCACAATATTATGTAATCTTCTGGCCTTTGACAAAATGTTAGCACTAGGAGGTGCTGAAATTCTTTAATTTTGAGTCTTTTAGCTGTGGCAGGAATTTTTGTTTCTTTTGACTTTTATTTTTTAAAGGAAGAATATTTAAGGACTATTGAGAACAGCTGGATTTGGGCTGGGTTGTTGTTATTTTGTTCACAGCCTTGTTTGCTTTGTCACTTCTGCACAATGCAATTTTGCCTTGAGCAGATGATCACGTGAAACTACAAGGAACTTTTATATTCAGCCACTGCAAGGAGTGGACAGAGACTTCACACTTTTGTGAATTAAGAAAAACCTGGCAGCTTTTTCAAAGCTCTGTTTTGATCATGCTATACTTCTAAGAGTAGATGCATAACAGACTCAAATGTTGTATTGGATTGAAGTAGCTAGTACTGAGAAATTTGGGAAAATGACTATAGCAAAGATGTACTAGAAAGTAAAGACAGTAGTTGAGGACAGGATAGCCTCCTATAAAGGACATCATGTTATACTAGAACTGATGCTTTTCAGAGCTGATAAATGGGAAGAGATAAGTCCACTAAAATCCTCTAAGAGCTATGCTGGATAGGTCTCAAATACAGACAGAAGAAGGATCAAAAAATGAGGAATGTCTGTGAAGACAAAGTCTCAAAAGAGAAGATGTGATTAATCAAGCCATGAATTAGTGTGTGAACTGAATTCTGTGTGCACTGATGAAATTGAATCAAAAGATCTATATAGGAAGGAATCATTATACATACACTCCACTAAGATACCTAAATATAATAAAGGAGACAAAAACTAGAAACTTCAAATAAATGCAAAAGTAAATACATATATAATAACTATTTTTAAGATTTTTAACACTGAGATTTTTTTTAATTAATCAGTAATAAAACTTAAGCTTTTTCCTTTTATACTGGAGGAATAGGCTAACTTCTACTTCCACCTCAGGATAAATTCACCACCACCAAAAATCTTATTTATATTGCATAAAATGAGCAAAGAGGAGAGACTAAACTGAATTTATTTTTTAAAGAAAGGTTTTCATTAAAGATAATATTTTTCTTGACTATAATAATTTTTATGTAGCCTCTTTTCTACTTTATTTCTGAGCAGTTGTAATAAAAGCAAATGAATATATTAATATAGAGCAAATTTTTAAAAAGAGAGACAATAACTTTGCAGCTTTGTGACCAGAGCACTGAAATTATATCCACTATAATGCTGTTTTATACCTGACACTGATCATGCTGTATTTATGCCTCTCCTGGTGGGAGAGATCTTTAAAGTCCTTGCTAGGAGTTCCAGAGACAAACGGGACTCTCAGCTTTTGCTGTTTCTGGATAGCTGTTTATTAAGTCTTATCAGAGAAAAAGAGTCACTAGCGTGATCCAGACATAGCACAAAGCAGAGAATGCAGGAGAAAGCCCAATTACCAAGATTACACGGCCTTTTTAAAGGTAAATCAACCAATGGTTACTAAAAATGTACATTATTTTCACTTCTCTACCAATTATTTAGTAACACAGCCAGGAACTGCAGAATTCTTTGTCCAATCAGCCCAAACTACTTTTACTGCACAATATGGAGTAGTAGAAGAAGAAGAAGGTTTGGAGAACAACAACAATCCTCCATTTTGATGGTTTTTGCTTTTATCTATTTACTACATTAACAAACCCAAAACCTCTAAATTTTTCACCCTGTGACAATCTTACATAGTCGTCTATCACCTAATTTACACTAGTGTAGTTTCTAGTTCTTCTCTAAGAGCAGGCAATTTTTTCCAAGGATGGAGGTCAAAGCAGTGTTGTTCAGGGGGGTAAAAACCCTTCAAAACAGGCAGAGAAATATTCTCTGCACTCTGGGTTCCTACAATACCAAATGGAGAAAATTAAACAGCAGAAACAGAGTACTCGAGAGTCCAGTACTTCAGAGGCTGCAGTTAAGATCTTGACTTTTACAATTGTTATGATGTCTTTGTTCATACGCAAAAAGAGATGCATGTGACTCTCCCGTATACGTCATGTAATAGCTCTCACAGGCTCTAGAACTAGTTAAGGAGGCTCTCCCTCAATGATGTCACAAGGAATTACAAAATCCTCTTGTGAAACCACAAAAAAAAAATCCACAAATTTACCTATTTATCATTTATCACCTGCTTCATGAGGTGTTGGCTACAAAGTACCACACCTGAAATGTTTCTAACATCAATGCATGCATCATGAGGAACAAACAAGAGGTGCTCAAAGCTTTGGCCCAGTCCCAGAGATTTGATATCATTGGCAAAAGTGAAACCTGGTGGGATGAGTCCTGTGTCTGGAGTGCCCCAATGGATGGTTACAGTTGATCACTGTGTCTCCTTTGTTCCCATCATCCTGAGCTTTTAGTTTGTCTACTCCACCTAAAACTTCCACACTTGATTTTTGAGGAGGCTGTCTTCACCAGTTTGTTCAGTCTGTTGGGAAAGATGCCCACTTGACTGCATCAAGATGGATGCAAGAAGGTGTTGATCCTTTAAGAGAGCCCCATGGTTGTAAAACCTGAAGCCCCACTCAAACACCAGCTATGCAATCTGTTGTTGAGCCATAAAGTCTGCTGAGTCCTCCTTAACGCTGTTTCTCCTCACTGGCAGGAGTCAAACACTACGTGTATGCTGCTGAACACTGTTCACAGAGCCCTTTACACACATTTGACAATTCCCAGATCACCCCCATCTATATTATTGGTGCTTGTGTGGAAGAACTGTAGAACCACTAAGCTGGAGGAGGCATTGGTCACCTCTCAGGGAAGTCATGAAAGCAAGCCCCTATCAGGTGAGGGCCTCTGTCTCCTGCAATAGTAACTCTCCTACCACCACCACACACCACTTTCTTTTTGTGGTTCTGAGTGGCTCAGACTCAGCCACCAGAGATGCTGTTTGACAGCATTCCCAGTTCCTCATCAGCTACAAGGGTGATGAGCCCATTCTGCAACTGCAAGTAATCAGGATGAAAAAATGATGGAACAATCCTGCCAAAATTCAGCTGTTCATCAAACTCACATGCAATTGTTCTGTGGAGAATAATAGGGGTCCTTTTGTAACTGAGAGGAGGGAAATAGAATGAGTGAGACGTTAGCAGCTGATCTGGCTTGGGTTTTGAGCATTTTTTTCTAAGACACATTGAACCTAAAGTATACAGACAAATCTGGCAGTGCATCAAATGGAGGAAAAGGCTACTGGTTATTACCTTCCAGCTAGATAAAGACAATACATAGAGATTTAGATAGATAAAGATACATAGAGATTTATTTCATGTTAATGATCCATTTGCAGATCATGCCACTGCTTGACACATAATAAATTGAGAAAAAACTACTACAATGCATCCTACCTTGTTGGTTACAGCCAGAACAAAGCAGGGATGCCTTGTTCTCTGTGATACTGAATTCTATGTACTTCATGTACTATATTCCCATGGTGCTTACACAACACAATCATGTCTGTCTTATCTCTTAAGACAGAGGTCATGGAAAATTCTAAAATCCACATGAAGTGTCAAAAGCTTCAGATACCTAAGTACTTAAGATGCACTTCAGAAAATGAAAAGGAGGAAAAATATCTGTGAAAAGAGGAGGACTTCATTATCTTCATCACAATAAAAAGAACCACTTGATTTGTCTTATATTTTGTCAGGGGTTTTTTATCTATACTGGTGGCAACCTTAAAAGCAACTTTAAGCACTGCCAAACAAGGCAACAAAAGTCATACAATAACCAGTGTATTCTGGTTTACCATTTGTTTAGATTATGGCAATCCTAACGTTAGTGAACAAATACAGAGGTATGAGGAATTTTATTGAGTAGGGTATTGCAATCTGCTTCTTTTGTCCCACACCTTTTCCATCTGGTGTCAAAAATTAAGTGTAAAGAATCTCATACTTCTTTCTGCAACAGGGGGTTAACTACTGAGTTTGATGAGACACTTGTAATTCTGAAAGGGGTAAGAAAGAGCAAAATCACACATTGCTGTGTGTTTACCATTGCTCTAAACGAGATTGTTTGATACAAATATTGTAGCCTGTCATAAGTGAAGGTTTCAAATTCACTACAGTTGTGACCTCAATATTGAAGGCTTATGTGTTGGTTACCAGTAATTTAATACAGACCTGCAAACTTACAGGTACTATTGACTGTATTAATCTGCATATTTGATTTCAAATTTCAATATGATGTTAATTTTCAATAGCTAGAAATGTGGGGGGTTATTTAATATACTTGAGAGCTTTGCACATTTTTATTCAGAAGCGAAACAACATTTCTACTTCTCTATTTAACTCCTGTGTTTTAAGCTCAACTTCTTATTTGATCTATTTCTATATTTGTTTTTGGCTTGTAATTACACAGCCTCAAGTACATTGCTAATATTATTGCATGCCATTGCAACACGACTTTTAGGAATATAGTATGTTCATAGCTGTTTAGTGGTTAGGAGCTCAATTTACCAGCGGGAAGAGGTCAGGATAAATTATAGTCTTTCCTGAATTTTGAACCTTAAAAAGTATTTGAAAGATCTTATGTGACATCTTTGCCTCACGGGGAGATAAATAGAATGATCTAGTTAGAGCTGTGCATTCTGGTTTAAATTTATGTCTAGAAATAAAGGGAAACAAAAATCTTCCAATTTTTCAAGATCTTTTAAAAAATGTACATAAGGTTTCCTAAGTTTCCTATCAAGGTTAATGCCAACTGCATGTATATTTCCTGAGGAAAACTCTTGCCTTTCTAAGGGTTTTGATGTTACATTTGTTTACTTGGGAGATGCTGGCCAGTAGAACTCAATCACCTGAAGTACCAAAAGACCCTATTAAAATTCCTTGCCAATTATTTAAAAAAATTAAAATAAATTATTTATCCTCTTCCTCTGGAAAGTAATCCTATTTTGCTACCAAGGCTAACCCCAAAGTAGTTATCACTTGAACATTTCTATGGTTCTTCTTTGTATTGCATCTCTGATTGGACCACTCACTTAACTGTTATAGCAGGGACTGGTAGTGGTTCCATATGTGACAAAACAGGCACCTGGCTGCAGAAGTATTTGACTCATAAGTGGTCTCAAGGCTAAGAAAACAAGAAGAAAAGGTGGGATATCTGGGACATGGCCACAACTCATATTGTGTAACCGAGCAGTTGTACAAGAGGTGCTGCCACTGCAGTCTTTAGTACCATTTCTCTTTTCTCTCTGATATATCCTACAATTCACCAGAGATATGTGAAGCAATGCAGACACCTGTGAAACCATATAAGTGGTTTACAGAATCAGCTTTTGTGGAATACCTAGGAGAATTGTGTTTTTAAACTTCTAGGAACTACAAATCAATATAGAACAAACCAAAGTAAATTAAAGAAATTCTTACCAAATCAGACCAAAACAAGCTATGTTTTACGTCAATTAGTTTGTGCTCACTCCAAAACTGAATTCTGCTAGACACCACAAAGCTGGTAAGATACATTCATGTTATTTACTTTGTTCTGAAGAAGTTTTACCTGACCCAGTCCCTGGTGGCATCAGAGCAATAGTATCAGCCACTTTCACTACTGTCTTTCATTCACTTCTTCATCTCTCATGCACAGTTTATTTCTGTGTCTCAGTCCTTTGTTGTCTATTTCTCTGTCAGCTAATTTAGAGAAATCAGGAATATTTCTTCATTTCTTAAAATTTTGTTGTTTAGAAGCCTCCATTCATTATTTTTGTTTTGTTTTCTTTAGCATGATTAAACAAAACTGGACTATATCTTTCAATAAAAAGGGATTGGTTAGAACTGGTGTAATACAATTAAGACAAATATTAAGATGCACCTGCTGAAAAAACATGTAGAGAATTTTGTCCTAGAGGTTAAAAAAAAAAAATCTACAAGTCATATGTCTAACACCTTATGAGTATCAAAAGATCTAATTCTGCTAACAAGCACTTTTACATTAAAACATATAAAGGCAATATTACCATGGAAGATGTAATGGTACAACTAAGAGCTACGTCTACTCATTTTATTAAGGATTGGATTATATTTTACTAATGATTTACATACAATCACTACTAAAGGAATACCTTCTTAAACACTACATTCAAATTAATAAAACTTTGGAGAACTGTTGATGTCTCTAATGAAACATTTGAGATTACACAAAAAATATATTTTGCCTAAAAATTTAAGGTGATCTTTGCTCTGTGACATCCCTTCTTGTGGAAGGAGCATTCTGTTATACTGGATGTGGGTTTCAGGCCTCGTTATGACTCAACATGTGGAACCAGATTGGATTAGAGAACTCAGATAATTCAGCTAACTGAAATGTAGCAATTTTATGAGATTCAATAGGTCATAAATAAAAAATTTTAGTAACAGTTATCATTTTCTCTTTCACTAGGTACCTACACTCAAAAACAAATAGAAGTATTAAATGGAAAATAATTGTAGAATTCTTTGTATTCAAAATTCCTTTCACCAAGAGGTCAGTATTTTAAAACTTTTATATCAGCAGTAACACCTATATTAATCATAACTTACTTTTAAAAGAATGATAATAAAAGGATTGTTGGAAAATAAAAACAAGTTTGCTGAAAATTTAAGGGAATTATGACAGACTTTTTTTACTCTTAAAATAATTTTTTCTTCAATTCTTATTAGCAGAATGGCAATGGGGATTCATCATCTGTAGGAAATGGTGGTAAATGAAAGAAAACCTAAAAACCCCAAAAAACCCCATAAAAAAATCTAGAATTATCTGATGGATGTCCCGTGAGTGCCCAGTGCTTGGCAATTACAGACCTTCTGAGCCAAAGATTATATTTAGACTATTGTGTGTAGCAGATACTTAATTGTTCTTCAAACCTATTCATATTTTTAGTTTCTAGACCATCCTCTGACAAGGAGCTCCTCTGTTTCATTTCCACTTTATTTAATCCTGGTGCCTGTATTAAACCCATCAAAATGAAACATGACTTCTCATTTTATGTAAGGTTATTAAAAAATATTAAAAACTTTTTCATACATCTCAGGAAGAGCAGAATCAGACAAAAAAATTTTTAGATGTCTACCTTCTAATCCACTGGAAAAAAAAAAAGTTCTAAATAATAAAGTAAAACAATCGAGTTACATTTCTCTCATTTTTGTCTCCCCACAAAACTTCTAAAATTATTATAGATAAAAGTGTCATTTAAGAAATAGCATGCTAGATATTATTCTTGATAAGTTTTCAACTGAAACAAACTACAGAAAAGAGGAAAGAGGTGTAGATTTAGGCCTTTTAAGCTCAAAATACCTAGAATTAAAAGAAATTCCCTCATAAAAACACCCTGGTACATGATAACGAAAATTTAGAACTGATAATTAAATGTCACATAGACTTTTCTCATCCATTCTTATCTTTTAAAAAAGCATAACCAAGAATTTTAAATTTTAGGATTATTCACATCTATATTATTCTAATCCTTTATAGGTTTTTTATATATGTCATCATAATAAAGGTTTCCCTATAGAAGTGTGTATTAACACTCATGCTATGCAAAGGATGGTGATTTTTCCTCATCATTTAAGGAGACTAAGTTAAATCTTTCTTTGAAATTCACAGCATAAATATTGTTATAAATGCAATTCAGAGGATTCTTTCTATTAGAAGTTTGGTTTGGGTTATTTTTTATGTATGAAACCTTGATGATAATAAATATGTATACAAAATTGAAACATAATTGGTATAGGATATCATAGTTCATCTGAACTGGAATTTCACTTTTGGTGAAAATAGCTACTGGGTAGTACAGATACAGTGTAAGGATGGGCACATACTGGGCACCTGTAGAGAATAGGTAGTTAGCACAATTTTAATCTTGGAAATTTTACTTTGTACAAGTTTCTAAATGAGGTGCTGCTGAGCATTTTAATTAATACTGTAGGTAAACCTTTAGTTCTAATAATTCTCCTAGTTTGGATAATTCCAAAAGTATCTTGCACGCAGGCATGGTGGCACACAAAATAAATTGACGTTTGCAAATGCACTGGAGATCTATAGGGACAGGTGGACAGAAGCTGAGGTATGGAGGCAGAAAAATATTAATAAATGAAGATATGTACCTTCTAAAATTAGGATATTGCAGTCAGTCTGGACCTTCTCTTATAAGTTGTGATTTAGCTTTCCTCAGTTTTCTCTGATGAAGTGTTAGTTCCAAATATTGTAAGTAGCATTTTGCTCCTGTTTATAAAAATGTATTTGAGAAAAGCTTATTTTTCCTTTACATAAAGTTTTGATTCATATCACATTACAACCATTAGAGGTGTTTTCATACATTATTTTTAGATTCTGTTATAGAGAAAAAAATAGTATATAGGAAGCTTTGTTGCTTGCAGTGATCAAATACCATCTATATTTCAATTTTGCTGCATATATTCAATGAAGACAGAAGCAAGCACAAGTCTACAGAGTACTTTACAGTGCTTATCTTCTAGAATTTTCTTATGCTGCACTGCCTTATTTTTCTCATTTGAAAGTGTTCACTATGAGGCCAGAGCAATAATATAATTATTTATGAAATAATGCAGAACCCTGCAAGAGAAGATACTTTGCACAGGTTCACTATTAAATTAACCCATTTTAATTGACCTTTTATTTGGCAGGCAATGCCTTCCAGACAGATTAGGAAAAAGAGAAACCAGAAACAGCACAGTTTCCAGAACCAATAATATGGCTTGGGAACAATAATAGTAAAACTAGATATAAATGCTTAATGCAGTACATCTGACCTTACTCCATTGCACAGGATATTTGTGCTGATATCTGTACCAAAGTCACTTGGAGTGAGAAAAAAATTATAGTGTTATTGCTTAATCCTTTCTGAACTACCAAAAAAATACCAATTTAATCCTAAGGCTACACCTCATATATACTTTGCCATTCCTGTAGCACATGCAGGGGTAAATCCTCAGCCATTTTCAGTCATTGCAGCTCCATTTAAGATAATTAATGAAACTGAAGTGGCAGGATGGTTATATTGATGGTAAGAGCATTTAAATTGCCATAGAAATAGACATGTATCTTGCTTGTCATGTCCACTTTGGAGACCCTTGAAGTAATGCAATCTGATGTCATCACTATTGCATCAGAAAGGTGTGCTGCTATACTCTTTCTTGATTACTGGAACTTCAGCAGTCACGTCAATGAATAGGAAATTCTTTCCTGTGGCCATTGCATCAAAGAGTTACAAGTTTGCCAGCTTATGACTGCTACAGTGCCAAGAACATTCTTTCAGTACAAAAATACACACAATATCATGATTATGTATCCTCTCCTTGGCATATGCTTTAATATCTCATGCTGCACAATGTCCTAGTAATAACATACTTTCATCACTTCTAACCAAATAGCTTTTGCCTAGGAATAAAAAAAAATTGGTTATTCAAAGGAAAGGGCTTTGTCTTATTATTCTGGGAGAAAGGCAACTGCTAGTGACTTGGGATTTTGGTGATATCCTTGATATGATTTGAAGACTTCCACCTAGAGTATGTTCTGACTTTGAAGACACTGTGAAGATTCAAACATGGGATTAATTTCTGACCTAACAGCAACTCTTTATTGATGTGCAGTTTGATGCATTTCTGAAAAACACATTAATATCCAAGGCAACAAATATTGATAGTACTGACATAATCTCATTACTACAGAACATTTCACATTAAAAAAAAATTCTTTTGTATAATTATTATTATTGTTCTTTTGTTTTGGAAGAAAACAGTCAATCTGAGCAAACTGCTTCTAGAAATTTGTCAGTTTCAAATATTTTTTGATCACATATTTGCAATTATGTGTAACTAATACCTTTGATTAAGTATAGGAATATCTTTGCAGAAGTATTTGGTGTTGAGAGTTAAATAAAGCTCTACTCAGTCTTCCAAAATTAGAAGTCTGTATTTCTACAAACCAGTTTAATTTAGATACTTGAGGCAGGTGTCCTATCAGGTTTCCTAAAATGATCTTGAATATTTCTATTAAAAAGAGAATAAATAGATTTATGTTCAGCAAAAACAAATTTTTGAATAAACTCCACAACTTGTACTCCATAATTGCATTGGCAAAAGTAGTCAACTTTTCTTCCAGAATTTGAAAGTCCTTCACTAACATGTGAAAGATTTAAAAGTCATTGTAACACAGCTTAACTGTATTGTAGGTGACAAAATTTATGCCATCTCCACTGTTAATTAGCAGTCCACCTTGAGTTCATTTACTTTGCTCAGGTGATATGAAGGAAACCACTTGTCTGACTCACTGAATGCCTGAAGCTCATTGGAAGAGTTACACACCCTGCTCTGACATGAACACAGGTGATATGCCTGATCTCTTGGACACTGGAATCATTAAGCTGCCAACTGCTGACAAATCAGTCAGAATTCACTTGACAAAAAGAAATGACACTGAGGTTTCCACCATCTCTTAAGTAAAGCAATTACAACTGCTCTGTACTAATAATTCATTTCTTCCCAACTTAAAATATTCAATATTTCCATCTTAATGTCACTCTCTCCTGGCAGATATTTCCTCAGCAGAAGGCACACATTACCTGTGTTGTGCTGATGTTCATGTTGTTCAGTGTATATTGACTGCAGGCTGATATGTACTCAGTGTTATTTGTCACAGGGTGTCACAAAAGGCACAGACAGCTTATGAGACACAAAACCCCAGATCTACTAGTACTGAATCTTTGACAGAACACTAATATTTCAGCAACTAAGAATTCAAATACAGTTAAGAAATCAGCATTTAATATTTCAAGAGTGGTTTGTGCTAATTGTGGATTGATTATACATGAATAAACTACAGCCTCAAACAATTTCATTCAATAGGATTTTTCAAATTATATTTTGGGGAATAAAAAACCCAAATTAAATACTAAAAAGAAAATAGTCTTGTTGAATGTCTTTTTCCCATCAAGAAAAAAAAACTAATCTTGCACTTGCAAAATCCACAGGATAGATTGGACTGCAAGATAGCACAAAAAAGGTTGAACCAGTTTAAATTACTAGTTTGGGTACTGGAAGCAGTATTTCTGTACAATAGTCTCAGCTGGGCAAATAATAGCAGATGGCAGAGGAGTGGAGTGAATCAGGCAAGGTAACCTATCCTGTGCTCCAAGCTTCTCAAAGGCCTGTGGTTCCTGGTCCAGATTGCATCAGCTCAGGGGTGGCCAGCCTCCAGACAAACTGCGAGACACACAACGTGTATGGTTTCCTTAGCTACTATTCACAGGTCTGCCTCAGTGTAATCACTAGCTCCCCAGTGCTCCAGGACGTGGAATGACAAACCAGTAACCACGGATAGACTGTGACAAAAAGCCTCAATTTTATAATAATGTCAGGGCGCCCCCTCCTTGTATCTTGGCTCTGCAGTTTCTTTCTGAGACTACCAGCATTTATATAAAATTAAGAATAGTAAAATATGAGGACTGGAAACATTTTTGCTACATCTGTTTATTTAGCATGTGTTGATTTGTCTCCCTGGTATCTCTGTGTATTAAAAATTAGAAATTATAGAGAGTTTGAGGAGAAAAGATTATGTGTAACTTAGTGTTGATATGCAGTAACTAAATTATCCTTGTGGTCTGCTTTGAATATAATGCAACCATAGGTTTAGTAATTCTGAACATAAACAGCTATTTCATTCACAGTATGAACATCTGAGTCGCTCCCTCATGATCACATGCATCATTGCAAATGAGCTGGCATTGACAAACACAATATTCATACAAACGCAGCAACTCAAATTCTGATTACATATTTATGAAAGCTTTATTGTATCAATTAGCAAAGTTACGTTAAACAAACCAAATCCACTATCTAAAAACTATGGTGGGTTGACCTTGGTTGGATGCCAGATGCTCACCAAGCCACTCTATCACTCCCCTCCTCAGCAGGATAGAACAGCTAGAAAGTAAGGTCGAAGAAAATTCATGGGTGAAGATAAAATCAGTTCAGTAAAACAGTAGCAAAAGCAAAAGTCACGTGTGGAAGCAAAGAAAAACAAAAGGATTATTCTCTACTTCCCATAAGCAGGTGATGTCCAGGCACGTTTTGGGAAGTAAGGCTTCAATATGCATAACGGTGGCTCTGGAAGAAAAACATAACAATAATGCCCATCCCCTTTCTTCTCCTTTCTCTTAGCTTGTATTGCTGAGCAGATGCCATACGGTATGGAATAATCCTTTGGTCAGTTTTGGTCATGTGTCCTGGCTATGTTCCCTTCCAAGATGTAGCCCACCCCCAGCCTACTGACAAGGGGAGAATGTTGGAAAACCAACCTTTGTGCTGTGTGAGCACTCCTCAGCAGTATCCAAAAGACTGGTGTATCATCAGCACCTTTCTAGCTACCAAAGCACAGCTCCAAGGGCACTGCTGTGGGGAAAATCATGTTCATCTCAGTCAGACCCAATTCACAATTTATTATGGAAAAATTATAATAGTATGTTTCTGTCCTCACAGACTTGGTAAAAAAAGAAAAGAAAAAAACCCTCTTTTTAAATAGACCAGAAGATATTTTAGTTAAAGCAGGAATGTTTTCATTTCCCCCTGTTGCCCTCATTATCTCTGAATATAGAAAAACAATAATCTGTAATAATACAGATTGGTTGAACTCTTGTCAGGCTTGGTGCTCTGACCACTTCGCTGGGGAGCTGTTCCAGTGCCCAGCCATCCTCTGAGTGAAGAACCTTTTTCTAATACCCAACCTAAACCTTCCCTGACACAACTTCAGTCCATTCCCCCAGGTTCAGTTGCTGGTCACCACAGAGAAGAGACCAGCATCTCCCCCTCCTCTTCCCCTTATGAGGAAGCTGCAGACCACAATGAGGTCTTCCTTCAGTCTCCTCCTTTCTAGGATGAAGAGACCAACTTACCTCAGCCACTCCTTGTATTGCTTCCCCTGCAGACATTTCACTATCTTCACAGCCATCCTTTGGGCGGTCCCTAATAGCTTTATATCCTATATTGCAGTGACCAAAACTGCACAAAATATTCAAGGTGAGGCCACCCCAGTGCAGAGCAGAGTGGGACAATCCCTCCCTTGCCAGGCTGGCAATGCTGTGCCTAATGCCCCCCAGGACACCATTGGTTCTCCTGGCTGCCAGGGCACTGCTGAGTCATGTTCAACTTGCCATCAACCAGGATCCTCAAGTCCCTTTCCACGGCACTTTCTCCAGCCTCTTGTTCCCCAGTCCATACATGCAGGGTTTCCCCATCCCAGGTGCAGACTCAGACACTTGTGCTTGTTGAACTTCATATGTTTGGGGTAAATGGCATTGATAGTACATTTGCAACACAGCAATCAAGACTAGTGCCAAGGCAAAAGTTTGAATTCCCATATCCAAGGAATATCAGCATAGTTTTGCAAACAAATAATACTATTTTATTTGCAATTGGAAAAGTGACTTAAAAGTTAGCATTCTAGTTTGCCTACGAGTGAGTTCAGTCTTACATCTCTAATAGCACAGTGCTGTCCCAGACCTCACCCTGCTGGATTAAGGGCCAGAACCTGCAGCGATAAGTCAATATTTGCTAGCTCTAAACCAGGATATCTCGGTGGGAGCAGGGGAGGCAGGGAATATGCTATGGCATAAAATGAGTGATGGTAGGTCTGGGATCTCAGAGTACTTGAAAAGGTAACTTTTATACTTAGATTTCCTGGAGTCATGAGCAGGAATAGCCACACAGTTACAGACACCATGTTTGCTAAACACAGACGCTTCCTGAAACAGTAAGCATTATCATTTTGTAACATTTTTTTGCAACCTTTAGTATCCTCATGAAATACAGAAATAAAATATTATCATAGGTGTCAATGTCTCTCAACATTCTATAAACATTTACTCTAAAAAGGAACAATTCAACTGAGTGAATGGTACTATTCCTGAATAAATTCTGTAGCATCAGGATTACACTAAGTATTACGCATCAGTATAAAAGATAGTAGTACAAAAGGACCAAGAGTATATTCAACTGGAATTATTTAGTTTAAAAATGTCAAGTATAAACTAAATTAAATTAAGTACACTCAGAAAAATCTTGAAATCAAGATTTCTCAAAGCTGACTTATTAAAAGCCAATCTCAACAGTTAGAAGTAATACCTTTAATGGGTAACTTAATTAGGAACCTCTACAGATCGCATTTCAATTTAAGCTCTTAATGCTGAAAAAGTAGGAAGGAGTGTATTTTAATGTTTATTCAGTACTAGTTTCCTCCTCTATCTCAGCAGAAGCAACATCAAAAAGGAAAGTATGCAGGTGAATTTCTTAAGGGTTCTATTAATTCACACTTTCTTTTATTCATTTAATCATTTGAAGTTGTAGTTTGGAAAACTTCTCTATTTAAACATTCACAGAATTTTTCTAGATTTTGCCACTTTGGTCTTCTAGCAAGTTATCTTCTCTTAGCAATGTCCTTTTCTTCACCACTTTTCAGTCTGAGTTTCCAGAAAGGCATATATATCTCTTGTCTGTCTAATGACCAAACCTAAAATGAAATGCAGTTTGGATTTTTAAAATGCAGCATTGGACTTTTTTTCCCCTAAGGTGCAAAAATTTATAAAAGAAAAACCAGTAAAAGAAAATGGTAATATTTTTTTCTATATATTCAACCACTGAAATGGAAACATTATTACAGAGTGTATTTTTTAATTCACCTGTTAATGAAGTGAAGAACAAGTGTAAAAAATGGGACAGAGCTCTCTTGCTCTAAGACCCGGTGCTATACTACTTAAAGGCCAGATGTTCCATTTATTGGAACAATGAGCAGCTTTCCCACAAAAGGCAGGCTGTACAGGTATATTTGGGGGAATTGGTTCCACTGGGATGAGAGCAAGGCACAAATTAGCTTTTAAATAAAGAGAGGAAGCAGAAAAAAAACCCCAGAAAACCACTGTGCATAAACATAGTAATAAAACTGAATTTCTTATTAATGTGATTGTGGAACCTGACAGAAGTCTGGTACTAAACAGATACATATCAATCAGCATGGTTATTACCAATGTCTAACACTTTAAATTGGCTTATGACTGTTCATGAAAACATACATTTAAGGTAAAAAGAATTGCTAGCAGTAGATTAACAGAGCACTTTGAGCCTGCAAAATCTGTGAAAATAACTTTTTCTCCTATAAATTAGGTGACTTGTGAAGTTCTTCCCCAATAATGTGCTAGCTGCATATGATGTGCAGTATGAAGTGTTTTTTGGGTTCTAACCAGGTTTAGAACAAAGTGTAAAATAACTAAAGGGAACGTATTTTATGTATGAAGCTAAGAATTTATTGTTAGCCAAATTAAAATCTTAATCTGATCAAAATCTTGCCGACATCTATCTTTAGTCCTGTTAGAATGATATATGTAGTCCAAATATAGAAAAGCTTCAGTGGTAATAATATGCCTGTAAACTGTTACTCATGAGAGCATACTCCAAGCTGCCCTGTTACTCCGGTGTTGTTCTTGCACTCCCAATATCCCTCTGCTCAACGACACCAGACTTCTTCATGTAGAGAGATAATGAGATGTCAAAGTGAGTTAGCATCCCAGACTCTGTGCTGAGTGGGGAGTGGTGCTCCAGGTGGGAACGGGGACATTTCTTTCTCTTTATGATCAGCTCTGTATTTCCAATGTTCTCATTCCTGATTGCCTCTGACTGGCCTCCAGCCCCATCGGGATGCTGCATCACAACCTCCTCCAGCCCTGGGAGACACCACACACAACTGTGGGTCCCACAGTGAATGTCTGGTTTGTCCAGCTTCATCCATCTCTGGTTGTCATCAAGGTTTAACTCAGGTCAAGCAATGCTCTTGTGGCCACCAGATAATTGTCAGAGCACCAGCTCAGGCTCAGGCAAGCCCTCCCAAGCACCAAGCACAGCCCAGCTAGACACCTGTTGACATTTAATTATAATGTGGCAGAAATCCTCTTAGTAGTGCTACATTTGACTAAAGTAAGTAAAATGAAATAGATTGCATTAGTAGAATCTAAGTAGATCATTAGAACTTACACTTTTCACAGTTTATGCCTGGCAAATACCTCCCAGAACAAGAGTCCTACTGTTCAATGGGATTTCCATTTGTAGGAGGTTTGTACTAATGTAATCTATTCCTATCATCTGCACAGTCAATATTCTCCTTCTTCAATTATTTTTAGTCGAACATTAATGCAACTTTCATTACATAAAAGCAAAGGAGCATCACAGGTACAACTATCATCTTGGCAGACGTAGCTGGAACTCTAATTATGCAAGGGGGGCTGCACTTACTGATGAATATTGAGAGTAGAAATTAAGATTTCTGCCATTAAGAAAAGATGTCGTAAGTTTTGAACTTTACATCCTTTCTTACACATTCATATGACAAAATTCTTCGGAAGGAAAGACACTAGAGGAAAGTGAATCTATTATTTGTAAATGATTCGCAGTATTTTGTATTAATTCTATCATCTCCGTGTTCTTGTCTTTTTTTAAATTTAACCCTTGGGAGTTTTTTATTTCTCTGTGCTATTGTGGGCTGTCTATATTTAGGGAAAAAAAAAGCATAAACATTTTCCTTTTTAATACACAAAGATGCCTTCTTTTCCATTTTTCTGTATGATTTACCATTTTAATTCTACCTTTTTTATTTTTAAAGCATAAGTAAGTATAAAATGGCAACAACCACCAAAAAAATAAGGGCTTTGTCATCTTTCTAAAAAAAAAAATTATTATAAAAATATGTTGCAAAATTTATTTGTGGATCCCAAAATCTAACAATGGACAAAATATGTGTTTACTGCCTTTTATAAATGAAATTTTAAGACACATATAATATAAATATCAGTAGAAATTAAAATTCAGTGTAGTATTAAGCACTATTATATGTTATTTATACCTAGGTATTGTCTCTTTATCATGTTCACTTTAAAATGTACAAAGCCCAAAACAAGAGAGGGAACACAGAAATTTACACCTTATGTGACTTTCCAAAAAAAAAAAATTTGTAACAGTGAATTGCTTAACTGATTTTACTGTATAAATCCCTGTAAATACTCACCTCTTACATGAAAGAAAAAAAGTCACAGAATGCAATAATTTGCAGTACCCCCTACAGCTACACCAAAGCCAACAGATTTTCAAAGAGAGAACAGAGAAGTGAGAATCACTCCCCTGAGTAATGGACAGCTAAAGGGAAGAACTATAAACACTTTCTGGCTGCCACTGTGTTCAGATTTTGAAAGAAATAGTCGAGCCTCAAACTATCTTTCAGATGTCTGCAAAGCCTGCCTTGCAGTCAATTCCATTTTTCCCAAGAGCAAAAATCTTTCCTTAGAAGTGAAATGTCTACACTGCCACAAGCAGACTGCGCAAGCAGTAAATTATTTTAGAAGTGAAGCTGAATAACATAGGCATTTATGTATTATGCCTCTTAAGAACCTTATCTCTCATCACAGGAGTGCTGCAGACCTATGTGGTGTTGTAGACCTGCTGTTAGACGAGCACAAAACATCAGACGCAGTTCCTTGGCACTTCATGGCCACAGCTGTACAAATGGTCTGTGTGACAGCATACACAGATGTGAAATTTATTGATAGCTTAAAGCCTTATACACATTCGAAAGAGATTTGTTTCACCACATGTAGTTCCATCAGACTATTAGGTCTACAGTGTAGTACCTAGAATTTTTGGTGAAAGTAATCCCTCAAATAGCAAGGTTATATTAAGGGCTGAAGGTGTCTTTAAGAACAACATTCCTTGTAGCAGATCAGTGTGATTCTTAGTTGCTTCTCCCAAGTTTCTGAAGACCAGAGAATCAGTCCACTCTGAACTGCAGTGGAGGCATATAGTCCAAATAAAAATCTTATGCAAACTCCTAATGATTTTGGTGAACTCTAGATCCCCAGGACCATCACAGACCTTCTGTGGGTGCGTCGTGGTTTGACGCTGGTTTAAATGCCAAGTACACGAAATCTTAATTGCTTCTGCTGTAATTGAGCAGAGAAGGGAAAAATTAAAACTTTTTCATAAGGTGAGATAAGGATTATTGAGGAAAACGGAAAACTTCAAGGCAAAACTTAAACAGTTACAGTATGAAGAGGATTTATTAAGAACAGAATTAAAAGAAAAGGTAAATAATAAGAAATTACAGCACACTCCCAGAACAACCCCTCTCTTCCAGTACCCCCTCTTTCCAACCAACCCACTCAAGGGATAACAAAACATGGGATTTGGTCAATATTGCATTTCTTAAGAGTCTTTTCTAGGGTTAAGGAAAAGAGTTTCTTCTGTGCCATGGGATTTTTCACAACCCAGCAGTCTGCCCCGAAAAACAATCTGCTGAAATCTTACACTCTTCTCACACTGACAGTCATGGGCCATAACATAGGGTTTAGTCTTTTAAGGATGAGTTATTCTAGCCTGAACACAAAGGCTCTCTTCTTCAAAATCTCTAAAAGTCTCTCACAGCTTCTATATAACCTGGCACAGGCATTTTCTTATCTTCGCAGGCCACATGTGGATTTTCCATCCCCCCATGTACTTTAATGAATTATATAGAAAATAGTCTGTAATATTACAGTCCTCACCACTGCTTGCAAGGAGAATTTTAAGCTCCAGCACTGGAAACGCCTCCATCCTCTTTTTCTGCCACCATTTTAGCGTCATCCCATGTGACTTTACTTTTCCTTTCTTTCTGACCTTGGAGTCACCATGTTCTTCTCCCTCACGTGACTTACTTTTCTTTCTCTCTGACTTGGAAGAAAAGGTGGCCTTGTTGGCTACGTACGATGTTCTTTTTGGTTTGGTGTGAGCTGTGCTGGCTGCAGAGGGGCTCCGCTGGCCCCTGCCGGCTCCGTGCGGTGCCGCAGCGGCTTCAGATGAAATCTTGGCCGTGCGGTCCCAGCTCATAGCTGTTTTCTCAGCTGCCTTTGGCTCTGGGATGGCTTTTTCCCAGCGGCTTTTGCCCACGCCGCCGTGCTGGGGGAGGAAGCCCGGGCCAGGTCCGGGCCAGAGTCCAGACCCATTCCCCCTCCCTCTTGGCAGGAAGCTGGAACAAAAAGCCAATTTCCGTGCCTGCCTGTCCTTTAAATATGCAAATCGCAGAAGTGCTACAAGCTTTCTCATTGGGTTAGCAATTTGTCCATTAACTAAGTTTCAACCTACTACAGGGTGTAAATGCTTTTCTTTCAATGTTCCTGTAATTTATTTAAAGACAAGTGATGAGGGCAAAAAGATGCTCATTTGTTTAGGACCATGAGGACACTTAAGTCACAATCACTGACTTAACAGAACTTTATGGATATACTTAGTGGTAAAAGCTCTTATGAGAAACCGTGTTACTTCATAAACTGGAAACATTTTGAAGATATGATATTCATGCTCTCAAAGGCTAGTGATCAATTACAATTTTAGAGTTTTTAAACCCACTGATGTTTTAGGTCTTGCATGATTAACCATATGTTTGCAAAATGAAATTTTTATGAAAGCTTACTGGGGAGAAGTTATCAATTACTATATCCATATATTGGTATTAAATGCTTCTTTTATGTTTATGTAATATTCACACTTGAGCAAAATACTTTTTAAATTTAATACATAATAAAAATTCCAGATTGAGGATTCTGTAGACTGAAGAGTTTTGTATGTGAACCATTGGGAAAAAAATGAAGCTTGTTCCATAAAAGCTTTGATTTTTTAGTTCTGTTTAGTGGAAAGATCTCCTCTGGTAGAGTAGATCAACATTTTCCAATGACGTGGTTTGAAACTTTGCTAGCAGAAGGAAACATAAATTAATAGGATTATTTTAATCTTCTGAGAATATCACTTCCATCTTGAATTTCTTTTTGTTGAAAGAGGATGAATGGAAGCCAGAATAATAGACCTTTTAAAAGTCTTTGATGTACTGTATACATTGGTAGCACTATTGATTACATGCTTCTTCTCTTTGATATTTTCTAGAACATACCTACTAAAATCAGAAAATTGATGTAAAGGGGTCATTCCATCAGACTGAATTATTTGGTGACATGATTAATGCCAGACATTGATATATATTGCTATATGAGAAACTATATTCTATGATATACCTCATAGAAAACAGGACAAAGGTTGCTGGACAAATATATTTACTGTATTTAATTTACAGCCTCATTTGCAAGGGTAAGAAAGGGTAAATTTTGGCAGTGACAAGTACACAAGGATCGGATGGGGAAAGAACTCCAAGAGATTCAAATACACTTTTCATGCCTTACTTTCTTGATCTAATATATTTTTCTAAATATTCCTAAATAAGTTTGATTTATATTTTACTGCAATTTCTACAGAGACCCAAATAGATATATTTCATTATTGTATACTTTGCTGTCATAATGCTTATACCAGATATAGAGACTAATTTCGTACTTTCAAACCAAAGCTTCTTGCTCGTGTCACTCAATAAAAACATGATGAGGTTTTTAGGAAGTAGCATCAGGTAGTATAAAATGTCCTGAATTACTTCTCTTGAAGTAATCTTTCCAGATCCTTGTTTTTCCTGCTATTTTCCTCATGAAACTAAAAATCTGTTTATGAAAAATAGTACTAGGTGCATGTTCTAGCTCTGTGCACAACCAGAATTTGTGGATTCTTCTATTTTTCTACCTATACACAATAACCCAGAAGTAGTTCTAACTCAGAGTATTCTGTTTCTGGGAACCCAGCAGTCTCTAATGGCTACAGCATAGTTCTATCTAAATAGTACATATTATTTTCCCAGTGTCTAGGAAGCAAAATCACTTTAGCCCACAACGGGGTTTTTTTTATATAGAGCTGAATTGTTCTGGCCAACTTACAAACCAATACTCTGCAGTGCTTCTTCTCTGCTAGTGTAAAGAACACACTCTCTTTTTGATATTACTTCTAGAAACTAATAATGAAAATGTTTGGCAGAAAACAAAGCTTTATTTAGCCTGAAGAAATGCAGAAAAAAAGGTTTGCAAATGTCTTTCTCCAAATCAAAACTGTTGTGTTCTAAAAAATATTTCTAATGAAGTCACACCCATCATAACAGAATACACTTGAAAACTGATTTCAGTAAGCCAGAAAATTAATATGATAATCTAAATCTACAGTTACTTTACCCTTAAATCTTTCATTAATATATTTTTACAATCTGCCATATAAATGCATCATGGTAAGACAAGTAAGGAAATCAGAGCTGCAGTTCATGGGACCTGAAAGGCTTTCAAAATCAGCCATTTCTGTTTATAACTTAATCTTTTCTGGATCATTAGAAGCAGTCTATTTATTCTCAAATGTCCAATCATATACTAAATAATAATAATGAGGGAATAATGTGTAATGTTTGAAGTAAGCAGTACAGAATATATACTATAATTATAGCAGGGAATTATTTGCTTAAGTGAATCATACCTGATGAATAAATTAACATTGCCAGGAAGTGATCACCTTTTATAGAGAAAAAGCCAAAATTATGAACAAACTCTGACATACCAATAAAAGTCTTCAGCCTCATTGTAAAAGCTGAACACCTGAATACCTGTACACAGAGTCAATTTTTATGATCCTAGTTTTATAAAAGATACATTGTATTTTATGTAGGCCTGACATCTGTAAGAAGAAATAGGTTATTTTGTCATAATGTAAAACTTCAGGTACTTCTGCAGACAAGAGAATATAAACTAAAGAAAACATTAAGCTTGGTGTTACTCTTGGAACAAAGGGTAAAATGCTGAACTGAAATATACAGTATGTGTAAATACAAAAAGTGCCATAATTCCTCAAGAAAATACATGGGAAATCTGCCCTTTAACTCAACAAAAAAGTCATGATATTTGCAGGTTGGAGAAAATAACCCCTTTGACAAGTGCTGCTTGACATATTGTTAAAATATATAGTTTTCATGTTTCTTGAAGTGGCATTTCAGTTTCAAGCCACTATTCAGCTATGGACTGTGCAAGCTAAAAGCACTGGCTTACTGGGAATAGTGATTCCATCATGACAGTGATGGCACAAACAGCACAGTCTCAACCTTCGGTCCAGCAGTCACCTGGTACTAGGCTTTAAAGGATTTGTTCATCTTCCAAAATATTCAGTGCAGATTTTTTATCCTTATGTTATGTTATGGTGCGAGTGTCTGTAGCCACTATGACCCCAGAGGGAATGACAGCATCTGAGTCCTGGGGGTCAGGCACCAACGTCTAAGATCACCTCCGTGGTGATGGCAAGTTCCCATAATCCTCAGTTTCCTTAATTTGCTTATTACAAGTTGGTTGGTTACTGTTCTACCCTCCTAGTTTTATGTACAAGGCCATAAATATTTATCCCCTTAGTTGACTATGTATCAGTTCTGGAAAGATCTATGTTACTCAATGCCCCATTGGTTGTACCCTGTGATCCCTCCTACAAATTACTTCTATTGGCTATTTCCTAGTTAACCCCTCCCCTACCACCTTACCTGATTAGCTGTCACCCTTATCCCTGCCTTTCTTTCTCTGAGTATAAAACCTATGGATCCCCTTGTAAAACCAGCTTTTCGTCCCTGGACCCTTCACGTGCAATAAACCTGCTCGTGGAACCCATACAGCGAGTCCCTCCTGTTTCGTCACCTCTGCTGATGCCTCTACCACCTTAGCCTGGGGCTTGCTCCTCAGAGTGAGGGGCTCGCCCCCCCAACCACTGTGACTCACCTGCCAAGGGCTATCATCAGCGAGATGCTGTGCCACCTTCCGAGCTATCCCTAGGCTCGGCATCTCAATGTGACATAAAATAAATCCTTAGGAAAAATTTCTTTAGCCTCAAATAAGAAACTTGCATGAGAAAACTGTCAGTTTGGAGAAGGCTACCATGATAAAAACAGATAGTCTGTAACTCCTCTGACAGTTAAAACCAGAGATGGAATATACCTACAAATAGCTCTTCTATACCTGTGTCAAATTTTTCTCTTCCCTTCTATTTTGAGCCAAAGTTATTTATATGTGGGCAGATACCATTCTCTCACACCTACACTGCTCTTATATGGTGCAAGGTTTACTAGACTTTACTTGTCTAAAAAGGATTTGTTTTCAAGACTTGCAAAATACTTGGGTTATTCATACATAGAAGTAAAGAAGTATTAGAATTTATGAAATAACAAGAAAAAAAAATATATAATGTCTTCCTCTCAGGATAGAATTGCATTTGTACCACTACTGAAAGATATTTAGCCAATTTGTTTTCAAAGAACACCTCATCTGGAGGCTCCACAACCTCTTTGCAAATGTTCACTCCCCTCACAGTCAGAAGTTCTCCTATCTCTACAATATTTTTCCATTGCATCCTATTGCGGTCATGAGGAATATGCAGAGTATTTCCTGTTATAAGAAACTTTTTAATGGACTTTAAGACCATATTATCTCTTCTTCTCTCTCACACACATGTACGTATATATATCTATATACAATTCATGCTACCTTTCATTTTTACTATCTTTGGGCATTCTTGTTAATGTCCCTTAGGCTTTTCCTAACTGGTTTATATCTTTCTTTAAGTCGAATGCCCAGAATTACACAGACTGCTCTTGCTGGAATCTTACAGCTCCCTAGCATTATAGGTGAAGCATTATTCCCATATTTTTTTTGGCATTTACTGCTGCTTACACAATGTGTACCACAGTGGAGACACAACACTGATTTCTGCTTCATTTTGTGATCCATTTCAGCACTTTTCTGCAGACTTACTTATATGGTAAATTATTTCTGTTCATTGGTGTAGCTATATATTTTAAATATGCTACATGTGTGGAGAGGTTTTCAGCCACTGGGAGCTGGCAGAAGGGGGTTTTACCCCTCGTGTGCCGACACAAAGAAGCCCAGAGGTCAACACTGAAACCCCTCTGGAAGGCGGCACTCAGTGCCCAACCCACAATGAAAACGGGGTAGAGCTCCTCACCCAAAAGGGGCTGTATCCTCCTGTTGCTGTCAGGCAGGCATGCAGGCGAAGGCAAAGAAGTAAAGAGAGGGGACTCTCCGTATGTGTTCCATGCAGGCTTATTCCTGTGAAAAGACAGGGACGAAGAGGCCAATTGGTGGGAGGGTCCAGGGATCTTATACTGGGTACAGAATAGGTGGGGAAAGGGATCTCAGCCAATAGGATAGAGACAAGCAGGTGGGATTGACAGGAAGGGAACCAATGGGAACAACACATAGGAGGGACTCAGGGAAGGATCCAATGGGGCGTCGAGGAACAAAGAACTTTCTAGAACTAATACATTTTAAAGAAGGAAAATGAATATAAATTCATACATAAAACAGGGAGGACAAAATATTAGCCAATCAGGAGAAAACATGCAAAAGGCAGAACAAGGGAATCATGGGTTCTCACCATGACTGCGAAGTTAGATGCTAAACTTGGGCTGCTGACTGCCACAGCTGGTTGAGTTCTCCTCAGGAGAAAGAGTTGCTGCAGCCACCTGCACCGCTACACCTGTGAAGTTATGTTTGTTAACCAACATCTTTTTCATTTTCGGGGCATTTATTCAGGACTGTTTAAAATCTTGGGCTTTTTCGGTTTCCTTCCTGTAACTGTAGATCTTCCCATTTTTTTCTCCAAAATAAACTTTAATTGGCATACTTAAGTGGTGTCCTGTGTAACTGAATACTGAACAGGAGTAGACCCAAGACAGTCACTTACAGAACTCTGTCAACATATCCTTCTCTTCTGAAGCTGTAAAGATGTAATTCTTCAGTCCCATAGAAGTAAACAGAAAGAGAGATTTTAAATAGAGAATATATACTTATCATCTGAGTAATCTGCCTCACAGCATCTAGAATCTGACATATTGAAAGAATGAGGGTAATTTGAATTAGGACATGCTTTGTTCCCAAAGAGACATTGCAAATTGCAGGATTTAGAAAGGCTACATCGTATCTACCTACAGGCTTTACTGAAATGCCAGATATAGTTAATACAGTGTGTCATAAACATACTGAATTCTATTCTCCTTCAAACAAATAAATCATAAATCATTCTTCTGTCATTGCACATTCTTACTGCCTATAAGCTGCAAAACCAAAACTCTGTACATGTCAAATCTATTTTTTGGATGGCAGTCAGGGGACAAGAACTGCAGTGCATGAGTCTGGCTGAAGTCAGATTAGATCATGATGTCATACCCACAGGAGTAGTAGAGATATGGTCTGACCACTTGGAAAGAGTGTTACTCAGATTTAGTGGCCTGGAATAAGGTGTCAGAAAAGCATCCATTCCAGACAAAGTATTGCTTGAGTGTGCAGCAGGTGTAAAATGATTTTGAATCAGAATGACAGTGTTCTGCTTTTACTGATTCCTTTGTATGACAGTTCTGCTCTGGTAATATGCTAAGAATAATATAATAATATAAAGACAAGTAGGAACTACTGTGGAGCAGAACAGAAAAAGACACATTCATTTAACAACAATGAAAAAGATGGAGATGAAAGGAGAAGATGCGGGTAGTTCTAAGCAGAAGCATGCCAGGTGCAAGAAGTGCATCTCAGGGTCAACTATTTCAATGCAGGATAGAAAATGAAAGCAACAAAGGTGAATATTGTAAATACCTTTGTCCTATCACAGTATTCATACTGAAAGTTGTAGAGAATCAGTCATATTATTGCAGTTTTTCTGTGATAACCACCACTAGACTGACATTAGTGAAAGCCAAAACATTTAATTTTTGAGATTAGATACAATCTTCACTGCAGATATTTATCATAAACAAGAAACCAAAATTCATGAGCACCCTGACAGTTCCAGGTACAGAGCAAGACAATGAACACAGCAACTCCTGAATATGTCAGAAGGAATCACATGGTGTTCTGCTATCTGAATATTACTTCTTATTGACACATATCTTGACTGGATCAAAGCAATATATGCAGCAATTTTCATGGGAGTGGAGAAGCAATTGCAAACCATCAATTTCATCATCTAAAGTTTATCAGTAGATGAAAGCATCTACATATATTGCAACTGCCTAGAAATTCTAGGGTATAAAAACAACTCCTAACTGACAATTTAGCAGTAACTTATATTATGATAATGAAAAAACAGCATGCCACCTTTGATGGTCACAAGGGTTCAATAACTCAGACGTCATTTGAAGTCCCAGAATGAGCCTGAGACAGGTCTGATACAGCCTCACAGAAAACAGTGCTAAAGTTCTGTTTAAGTAATATCAACATTTTATAAATTCTGCTTTGCTCCCCTGCAGGTGATACTGTACCTTCATATATTCTGTTAAGAATATTCAAATTTATGAGCTTAGTGGATTTAATATCTACTATGCTAATTTAAAAATTATCAGGTTGAAAGAAACTTCTTGATGTGTTTTGCTGTTCTCTCTACCAACTGCCCAAAAAGCATGTTGTGGTTTAGGAATGGTACTCCCCAGTTTAGTGCTCCCACTGGGACTCCCCAAGCCATGCTGCCACTCACTTTCTCCCCCTCTCCCTCCCCCCTGTGGCAGGCTGAATAGGAGAGCTGGAAACATAAAAGGTAAATATCAAGGGCTGAGAAAAGAACAATCTACTGGAAACAGGAATTAAATAACAAAACTATCAGTAACAGCTACAATATTAATAACAAAATATACAAGAGATATACAAGTGATTCACATCCAAAATGCTCAGCACTGGTGTTACATTACCACCCCCTCTGCTACACTTCCTCAAATGGAAGGGACCCCTTCTTCCCAGAAGTGACTCCCTTCCCTCTGCCTTTGGCAGTGACACCACATAGTACAGAACAACCTCCAGGGTCTGGTCAAGCCCCCTCCTGACTACTGCAAAAATTAGCCCTGCCCTGGCTGGAACCAGGACAAGGCAAACTCAAAATTGACATAGATCATGATATAATATTGCATGCCTGCTATACCAACTTGATTAAAAATGAGTAGCAGACTATCTTGCCTGAAAAGCTCTAGCTTCTATACAAGAAGCATTTTAGTATCAAAATTTCCCAGCTGAGATAGACTAATTTTAACTACATTTCCTTAGCTGCTCAAAGACAAGACAAGACAAGAGAAAAGAGAAGAAAAAAAAAAGAAGAAAAGAAAAAAGAAAGAAAAGAGAAGGAAAAAAAAGAAGAAAAAAGAAAAGAAAAAAAGAGAAGAGAAGAGAAGAGAAGAGAAGAGAAGAGAAGAGAAGAGAAGAGAAGAGAAAAAAGACAAGACAAGACAAGAAAAGAAAAGATAAAAGTCGTATTTTCATTAATTAATCCAATTGGGTTTTATGTTATCCAGAATTATTTTCTTTCTCCCTTTATTTTTATTTTTTAAAGTATGTTCCTGCATAACCTAAACACAGATAGTTGTGACCTGCTTACACACCACTTCTGTCGTTGCTTCTCTCAAGGCTAATATTTGGTCTGCACTACCCTTTCTGGTGAAAAAAAGGAGGATAGGAAGGATGGAGGGAAGGAAGGAGGGAGGGAAGGAGTGAGAGAAGGAAGGAAGGGAGTGAGAGAAGGCAGGAAGGGAGGCGGGAAGGCAGGAAGGCAGGAAGGAAGGAAGGATATACCTGAGCAATAAAGAGAAAATTAAATGAAAATAAACCAAACCAAACTAACAAAAAACCAAGAACCAAGTAAGAATAGAGTGAATGTAGGCATTTCATTGAAAAGAGGAATTTAGCTATCTAGAACTGGTAAAAGGGTCAGATCCTGATACACTACTATGTGCAGCTTCCTTAAAGAAATGTTCCTATTTTATTATCTTTTTCTTAATATACCCTCTTAAGAAAACAAAACTGCTGTTTTCTGATGTGTTGGTAGAGGAAGAATAGAGAAAAAAAGAGTAGTAAACAAAATTCTCAGATTTTTACATCAAAACCCTTTGTTTTTCCTTAGTTTCCATAAACCCAAGGAAATTCACTTCAAAGACCTAATAATGAATTCAACCTGTTTCTGTGTTAACACAAGGTACTGAAAACTATACAAAAGTAAATTGGGATAAAGGCAACACTACACAAACTTCTTAGAAAGAAGGTTAATATATTCCAAATCTCCCAAAACCCTAAAATCAGTCTCATTTTCCCTTGCAAGCAAAATGGCAGAAGTGCTCAACCATTTTTAATTGAACTGTCAGCGTCATTGAACTGATCGTCTTTTTAAAAGGTATGCAGTGTGCTAAGAAATGTTTTTTCAAGGTTTGAGATTCAAAAATGATATTTTGTTAGAATGTCTCATCTACACCAAAATAAGGAGTAGAAGCTCCATCCATGTGAGACATTCTTCAATATGTAGAATTAGTGATCCAAAAAGTCAATGGATTTGAATTCCCATCTATATTTCTTTGCAACTTTGATGACACAAAAATTAAATTAGTTCATTAGAGAAGCTTTCCAAATGTATATTAATGCTCTAGGAGATCGTACCAATATCTGTCTGTGTGACAGACCCTCACTTGCATACTTAAAAATGTCTTGTTCTGTAGCAGGGCAACACAAGACAATCCCAGCCCTTAGTCACATCGAGTAGCAGTCGCATACCACGTAGTGAACTTCTTTCAGCCAAAAGTTCACATCTGTTACTCCTTTGAAATTTTTGTTCCTTCTGTCACTCTCTCCCTAGGGATTTAGACAGATGCTAGGGCAATAGCCAGACAGTACTTTTGTGTATCTCTTTTAAAAGACAAATAAACTCTGGTATGCAAAATAAATATCAGTTCTGCCTTCCAACTTGTCCATACCTGAAAGCTCCTTTTCTCCTCTTGGGCAATCGTACTCCAACCCTCTCATCTCTCTCCTGCCTGCAGGTTCCTTCAAAGGAAGAGAGCAGTGGGACCAGGTTACCAATCAGCTACTGTCCTACTGAACCAGCACTGGCTTGTTCAACAGCAAGAAAAACACAATCAGTCTATTCCAACAAGAAGAGTACTTCTTTATATTTTTGTCTTGAAGTGTGCCTTACCTATAGGAATTGTGTGGGAAATGATGAAGCCCTGCAACATCTTTTTGAGAACATAGCAAGCTTTTTACAGTTTTTGATCTAAATGTTTTCCTATACCATACTGCATTTCTACTGTGTGATATACTCGAGCTGCTTTTTAACCGTCTCATCAAAAGGGTGTATGCACATAAACTGCTGAGACCAGACAGTAGTCCATGAGCAGAACATAGTACTGACATTTTGTGAAACCCCTCCTTCCAAAAACAACTGCTTTTCTAAGACATGTACATGTGGAGATTGCTTTGAAACCTGCAGAGAGCAGGGGAAACTGTTTACTGTATGTGATCCAAATTTAGAGCAGTTTTAGATACAATTACACTTTGTAGAAAGATAAGCCCTACAAAGAACAGCAAACCCCAGTATTTCACTAGTCTCTAGTCATCTTATCTAAAACCTGCAATTTATATGGCTTACGAAATAATCAGTACATTTGCTTTTGGAAGCTATTGTTGGCTGTGTTGGCTGCTGCCACTTTTGAGAAATAACTGCCTAAGATGTTGTTAAAAGAAGACTTTAAATCAATAGAGTATGAAGTGCCAGTCACATATCAAAGAGAATCAAGAAAACCTTAATTAAGTATAGGGGCCCAACAGGCACTGTGAGCCTTCACTGCAAGCCTACACTGTAGATACAGCATTTTATAAAAGTGCCTGTTCTGTTCTGGTCTGTGCAACCATTCCAAATATTTCAGATTTAGTCAACCTGGTCAGACCAACTTTATACCATACCTGCCTATCCATGCAGAAAATAATGTATTTCTGTCCAAAAATCAAACATCTGACCTGAGTAAAGCACTTTGTGCCTGAAAGTTAATATATTCTACTGAACATTTTATTTCAAGCAAATAGTTACTTGAGAACTTTAAAAGCTTTGGTTCTAAATCTTTTAGGAAAAAAACCTGATAATAGAAGATAAAAATATTAGGTTTTGGTCTAATTTCTAACCTACCTACACATGATTCCTATAAAGATGGCAACAACATTTTCATAGAGGTTCACTAGGTTGTTTCATCCCAATTAGCATCCAAGCATTTTTTTGGCTTGTCTCCCATGCAATTGTTCTGCTAAACAGTGCAAAGCAGAAAGTAAAGGCTCACCATCTGCTCAAATGAAAAATTTCGTCAAATATCAAATAAATTCAAATGGATAAACTCAGACGAAATACACACATCTAAGCTGAAACAAGTGACTTTAGCAGCTGAACAAAAATCTTCCACGTGAGACCTGACATCTCATAATGCCCAGAAAGAGAACATACCTTTCATTGAGCCAAGAGTTTAGTACTTGACCAATTAAGTTCTTCAGAGAAGAGTTCAAGTGCGAAGATTAGTTATAATTCATCCAGTATTAATGGTGGTAGGACAGCTCAAATTACGTAATTATTTTTAAAAATAATAAAAAACCCACCCTGAATTAATAATTTAGTTAACTTGTAGACTGCTTAATATTATTGACCTTTATCATATATGGTTAAACAATATGTTGCAGAATCTATAGCAGTGTCATTGAAAAATTGAAGCTAAGTTCTTTTTGAACTCCAGGTATTTTTACAGTTATAGCTGTTTCACTTTTAACTTGTTTTAAGTTATAACATTTTTCTGAAATATTTTTTAATTCAGCAGTTTTGGATTCAGGAAAAGATAGGGGAGGAATAATGGAGCAACTCTGCTTAGTAAACGACTGTGGTAGTCCTTTAAAGAAGAAGCTTTTTTGACCCTATTCCACATCCAGAATAAGAGCAGTCTGAACTTGAGTCTACATTTCCTTAACCAGTGCCACAAGTCCTGACCAATTGGAGAACATCTTCTCTCCATTCCTTTCCATAAAATATTGGGACAATATATTTTTTTTTTAATTTCAAATTTGATTCAAATTTGATTAGTGACAGAACTAATTACAGCTCATTAAAACTACAACAGAAGAACAAAATATATCATTGTGAATTACACATTAAAATCTTTTCTCATTTAGTTGCAAAAGTCAATGTATGAAACCAAGAGATGAGACTCCCAACAAAGAACAGAGGTCTTCTAAAGTGGGTGGGTTTTTCCATTGATACTGCAAGTGCACAGTACCTAAGTGACTATAGCATTCTAGGAGTGATGGAGCTTGGAAATTTATCGCAGCACAAATAATGAAGTCCCACATTATATTCCCATACTGCTTGCTTCCCAGAAATGGGCTTCCATTGCCGTAATGAAATATCTCTATTTGAGTTTTATGGTGAAATTACTAACATTGATCATCCTGATATAAAAGCAGCAGTGAAACCACAGTTTTAGTAATAAATATCACTGTCTTCCCTTTTTTAAATAAGTTTTAAAATAACTTTAACATATACCTCATTTTCAGAGTGAGTTCAGAATTTTATTTCTTTATAATGTTTCCTTTATGTCATTCTCATCTCTGGAGGAATTAGGTATTTCAAAATCTGTAAGAGCAGTGTTCCAACTTTAAGTACAAAAAAAATAACAGTGTGGTAGTAAGTTCTGATATGATATTAAAGAAAATACAAGTTTATACTACAGGTAATTATATAATGTTAAATTTACTGTAGTTTAACAATGGTCTCAAACACCTTTGAAAACAATGCTGCTTATTGTAATGATGAATTAGCATTTAGTAACTTTATTAAACTATAAGACAATAATCAAATGATAAAATTAAACTATATTTTATTTCTTATTCACACATAAGATGGAGCAACTTTTTTGGACCTCAGAATACTCAGGTACCTTAAAAAGAAATCCTGATTTAATCTTGATTATAGGGACATGGGAATTTAAAATCAGCTTACCCTGAGAGATATGTGAATCTTGGAAAGCTATGGAGATCACCTCTATACCTGTGTTATGTCTATTTCAGTGTACAGGACTGTACATTAAGAATAGATTAATTTAAATAATTTTAAATCCCATACAGTTTCACACTAATTTCCAATGAGAACTGGGAAGAAAAAAGTGTTTATTATATAATACCTCTTTCTATAAGGCAAGGTAAATGCCACTTTACTATCTCCTTCCATTGCAAATGTGTATTTAAAACAGAAGTTTCTTAAATACTATACTCTTTTTTTTTCTTATGACCTCCTACCCACAAGTGAACAGTACAGATTTAATATTTTATATTCACAGTACACTTTCCACTCTAGCAGGGCAGGAAACATAATCCTGAAGACATATTTTAATATTTAATTTCAGCTGAAAGTAAACATAAGAATATAATTAAGTTACCTGGAAAAAGTAATGCCCCAGCACCCTCTTTATTGGCTCAGAGACGCATGTCATTGCCTTGCCACACAGAAACTGAGTAGGTTTCTGTGTCTTGATTCAAGACGGCCCAACAAAGACTCAGTGGAACTAATCCAGAACATAAAGGAGGCATAAACCCCGTGTCATAGGTTAGCAAGCATAGTCCCAGAAGGGATGTCCTTGCTGAGGGGTGCTTACAGTTTCCTCTGGGACCTGATAGAACCTATCAGCTGGCCAGTTTGAATATGGACAATTCTTTAAGCCACTTAAAGTTGTGACCGCCTCTGTGATACACACTTAAGAATAGACAACCCCCCCTCCAAGCTCTCTCTCGTTTCCGGCGCTGGGACAGGTGGCTGCGGGCCCCGTGTGGGGGCCAGCGGGCCCAGCCAGGCCCTGCTCGGGCCAGGCCGGGCCGGGCCACGGCCATCCTGAAGCCATGGACCTGTTCCAGCTGTGGAAACCCCCCCACTGCCTTGCCGTGGGCAGCCGGAGCGGCTCGGCTCTCCCCCTCTCCACTGCGATAAGAAAAATTCAACATTCCAGCTGCAAAGCTGCAAGGCAGAGGTGAGATTAACCCTTTTATTGCTGTGAAGAGCTGAAAACCTGAGGGAAGAGAGAGAGGAGATGCTTAAAGCTGAAATTCTGTTGTGAAGCTATGATATATCAGAGTATCCCGTTGTAATTTCATGAAGATATGGGGGGGTGGAGTGTTCAACTTGTAAGCAAAAGCACCTGCGCTGAGATAGGCAGATGCTGACGCAGCTGTAATTTCATGAGAAGTTTGGACAGGGAGAGATGGACCAGATGAGGACTTTTGCTCCAAACGGGAAAGGAGAAAACCTCAGTCCCTAGAGATGGACCAGATGAGGACTTTTGCTCCAAACGGGAAAGGAGAAACCTCAGTTCCTAGAGATGCTCCCAGAGATAGTCCTAACGATGAAGATGATGAAGACCCTTTGCTCCCAGGGAACGAGAAGGGCCTCTGTTTTTGTTTCTGAACAGCTCAACCTTAAAACTGTACCCCAAAAACCTTCAAGAGTGGACCCTCGAAAGCAGTTGCGGGAAAAGCTGCAAGTCGGGGGAAGGGACTCACATGCAGGCAGAGAGAGTCTCCCTAAATGGACTGAACAATATTTGGAAGTGGGCAGCTGTCTCGTTGTGATACTGTTTTCATAGCACGAGCAAGAAGAAACTTCTCTTTCTAAATGGACTGAACAAGGTTATTATGGAAGTGGTAAACAGACTGAACATCTGAAGGGTTGTCTTTTTACATTGTCAGTGGGAGAAGGGAGGAAGGTGGGGGGAGGAGGAGAGTTCTGAAGGTGGTATAATTTTTTTTTTTCTTCTTTTAGGTCTGTTAATAAACTTCTTTATATTCTTTCAAGTTTGGTGCCTGTTTTGCATTTCTCCTAATTCTTATCTCACAGCAGATAAACAGTAATGAGTATTTTGGACCAAACCACTACACTAAATTGGTGTTTCTGCCTGGTTACAAACCTGACCCGCTACACCCCCAAAGAATGTAATGTGCAAATATGTTGGATAAATCCCTTAGTAACTAAGTTAGCAGCTTCTCAGACACTGACTGCTGAGTACTTTCTGCTAAAATTAGGATATACTTGTAAATACCATGCTTCATCTTTTTGCTTCGCTGGTAGGAGACAACATATTTTCTGAGTTCAGGGTGGCTCAGAAGGTGCACTCCAACAGCTGATACACATATTTCATCAGTCCATAAAATGAACTGTTGTTATAAATTACTCTGATTCTTTCCTTACCCAGAAGCTTTGATCAGGAGTTTGCTGAAATAGACTGAATTTAATGTAGAAAAGGTTTCCGTAGCCAGTTCTGCTTGTTTCCATAATACCGTGGCACATCAGTAGAGTGGAAGAAAGGCCAGAATGTCACATAACAAACCTTAACACCGTGAAACAAGTGAATATTTCAGGAAGCAAAGGGATATGAGTAGGAGGAAGGAAACATGAGTTAACAGTAAGCATGACTCAGATGCACAGTGATCTGTATTTGACCCCAAAGAGAAAGCAGAATTTCAGGTTCTAGTATTCCTTAAATAAGATTAAAAATCTGCTTTTTTACTGTATCTTTCTATTGTACCTGGTCATACATGGTGCAGCTGGCTTACACAGTGTTCTCCACAGAAAGTGCAATCATATTTCTGCATTCTGTGCTTGATAATATATTTCACTGCTAGCAGTTATATTTTTCAGAAGACTAGAAAAGATGCTCAGCTTTTCCCAAAAAAGATACTGGCCACTTATGTATTTGCTACAAAATCTTTTAATTCTGTAGACTATCATCCCAAATATCCCTAGTGAATTGCCTTCAAACAAGACACATCTAAAAGATCATCATTACAGTAAGGGAAAAATTACCATCCCAAAAAGATTGGTAATCTTATTTGGTTTTGTATCTGATTAACTTTGCATGGGACTTCTGGGTTACAAAGCAAAAACATAGCAGAAAACAATGATATGATAAAGAAAAGAAATAGATTACATAAAATAAATAAATAAAGAAATGTACAAAAATAAAAGTAGAATTCTTGCTAAGAACATTCTCTCTTTTGTAAAGAGAAATTTAATAACTTATAATCTTACCTAAGTCTTGAACAAGGAATATTTTCTTTCTCCAAAATAAAGAAGA
The DNA here is from genome assembly GCF_000738735.6 of Corvus cornix cornix. NCBI lineage: Eukaryota > Metazoa > Chordata > Aves > Passeriformes > Corvidae > Corvus > Corvus cornix. The sequence goes on along the minus strand of NC_046333.1, from coordinate 137,138,964 downwards.
TAGAGATAAGACCTTCTCTCCAGCTATGTTATCATCTCAGGATGAAAAGAGGAAAATAAGTCTTTGGTAAGTCTTAGGCCACTGGTTATAATTTAAGCACAAATTATTTCCTTTATTTATTGCAAAGAAAGGATAATACAAACTGATCAAAACAATATTCAAAATATATCCTTAGCCCATACTCATCACTTCGAAACTAGTTGCTTTTAGAATTTAGACTTCAAGTTAAAAAATACTGAATATGATTGCTCAGGACTTGCAGAGCTTTACAGACACATTGTTTCCCTATTTCTAGTGAGATTACCAAGGCTGCAGGTGCCTCAAGGCACAGAGTATGGTAGACCAGTTGAGTGTCCTCCTAAAGAATTACTGGAACAGACCTGGAATTTTACTGAATCACTAAAATTCCAGATAGTATTCAAACATGGGTATTTTTGAATACAGTAGTGGTTGAATATAAAGCTTTCATTTCTTTCAGAATTACGGGTTTTGCAACTACAAACTACAACTACTATAAAGAAACTTCTGGAAATACAAAGATATTTTTTGGACACATAACATTAGAATACTTGCCAACTAATATCACTTTCCTCATAATGAAAATCAAAAGCTCCTGTACATTTTAACTTCTTGTGGAGAAAGAAATTAACTGCATTTTAATTGTATGCATGCTACATTTTCTGGTTACAGGACCAGGAATGTTTGTGAGATCTATAGGTAGCATCATGGTGCAAATAATTTTCTGGTTTTGATTAGCAACTATCAGACTTTAAAAGCATTATTATGGTCAGATACCATAAGATCACATGAAGCAAATTAGAAAGGTCACATAAGGTAATTTGGGAAATAAAGAGTAGCAAAGAATGTATTAATAATTATAGTACTTCTAAAATAGTGTTTGCTTTTAGAAATTAAAGAAAAAAAATTGAACACTTTGGTTTCTTTTTCTCTTAACTGCTTCACCTAATGTGAATAGTGTGCATCTTAATAGTATTATTACTCATCCGTGCTAGAGGTTTATTGAAGGATCATGGGGCACTATGAAAACCATCCATGAAGTCCTTAATCCCTCAGAAAAACATGACAAAAAAAAGAAAATCTTAAGAATCTTTAGAATTTTTCAAATTTTTGTGCTGTAGAACAAGAACACAGAGTCATTAGATTTTGACCATTTTAATGCACAGCACATGTTTTGCAAGTGGCTGTTTCATAATAATAGGGTTAAGAATTTCCAGGGAGAGATTCCGTTGGCAAATAATTTCAATACTAAAATTAACATTTTAGACAAATTTTGTCTTGCAGACTGACAAATCCTTTAGAGTTCTGATAAAGCAAAACTGTTACATGATGACACTAGTTTATTTCTATGTTCTACCTTCCAGCTGGATATAGTAATACTCCCAGAGGCATTCACTTCCTTCAGAGGAGGAGAGATGTGTATAAGAAATTTTTCTACAAGCAATATTTTTTTTATTCTATTCTATTCTATTCTATTCTTACTTATTTTATGAAATAAAGAGCAAAGATTCAAATTTAATACTGGAAGCTCAATCTCAGGAAAATTATGAGGAATATTCTATCATAAATGCAGTTCTTACCTCTGCATGTAGAAGACTAACATAATGCAAAAGAGCTAAAGAAAATCACAGTTCTTTTTCCAAAAGAATAATTATCCATACATATTTTAAGGCTGTTTACATTCAAAATTTTCATACTGGAATGAATTGAGAACATTTTTTAATGGTATTTGTCATATATATTATTTATTTTCCAGAATGTTTCTACACTGAGAAATTACATAAGTGATATAACTAATTTTACCCTTGATGTGAAGGGTGATACATTTTTACCTAGACATTTTTGAATCTACAATGAAGATTAGATTAAGGAATTACCTTTTTTGTGCATGCACAACTAAATAAGGCTAGGTTAGGAGTCCTTCTCAAAAGACAATTATATTATCACCATGATGAGCATCACTAAAAGAAGCTCTGTTTGGAAAACCACATCACATCCATGCATTTCTATGAACTCAGCCCTAGAGTGCATCCTCTATCATCATAATGGTGAAACTGCAGCCCTAGGGGTACAAATACATCACGGTGAATGTGTCAGTTTTGCTTCAGAGGCAGTTCTACCAAGCATTCTTGCCCTTTACCTCATATACAGCTCACAGTTTCTCTTGTCTAGCTCCAATAATAGCAAAATTTAAATTCACTTGGGGTGTTTCTCCTTTATATATATGGACATGTAGTTATAACACTGATTAATCACTGGTATTGTAAACAATATTTATCAGAAGCACACATTAAAAAATTATGTGAAATATGTTCAACTTCACAGCTAGACATTAATTATTATAATAGATTTTGAGACCTTGCTAGGTCATTTGGAGAAAAGTTATTAAATCTTTCCTAGCTTATCTTGGAGTTATCAAAAGAACGACATTAATTATTAACAAGATTTATTAAAGAAAGTTATGAAGAAGTGTATGTAATGATTAATATTGCTGCTTAGATGGTAATACTAATGTGCTCAGCTGAAATTTGACACAAAAAATAAGTGTTACAGCACCAAGTCAGCATAGTTTCCTGTAAATGCTGGACTACAAATACTTGTAGAGCAATGGAATAGAGAGAGTATCAAAGGTCAACAGACAGAGACTCCTCTAGTTCCTGAATCAAATGTCATCTGTCTAAAAACCTAAAGAAATTATTCATCAACATCTCACTTCACTGTAGAACTTACAAGAAGCCCAAAGACAAACTTTTGAAGGTGAATTACACCCCAAAGTACTTACAAGACTGAACAAAGGAAATTGTTAGATATGACAGCTGGTGTGGGGTCAGTAGCTCTGACCGAGGAAGCTGTGACCGGTCCGGAGAGATGGTCCCGTGGAGGATTGTCTTCCCAAAGCCCGGTGTCTTCCCTCAGCTGCTAGCTAGGAGGGCCCATGCAGAGGCTGTCAGCTCTTTAGTGATTATCAGCTCATGATTTCAGCTCAGCTCTGCAGGGCAGCCTCCAGGCCAGACCAGGGAGAGAGACAAGAGGCTCATGTAGCTGTTCCGCACGATGTAGCTTTATTGGTCCGTACTCTGGTGAAGGGGAGCCAGGGACGAGCAGCACTCTGCCCTCGCAGGGGCAGGGGGCCTTATAGGGATACAGGGGGTGGGTGTCAGAGGGTAAAGGCCAATGGGTTACAAAAGATCTGCATAGAGTGTCCCAGAGGATTCTGGGTTTTCCGTCTTTTCGCCGTAACTGAAAAGTAGCTGCCTTCCCAGGGGGAATCCTGCTGGGAGATTGCTCAATCTCCTTATCTCAGCAGACGTCCCTCCAGGGCAGTGGCAGGGCATACCCTACAGTTAGACATCTCCTGAAGCTGTCCATCTGAAGAGGAAGTACAGTAAGGCCTTGTACTCATGAAGTCATAATAGACTAATGTGTAAGAAATATTGTAGAAACCATCAGAAGGGTGCCCTAACTGTAATCAGACAAAATTGTGTGTACACCACCGTAAAGCCCCAAACACATCCATCTGGGCTGGTTTCTGGAGAGCGACAACTCTGAAGGCTGATACATTTTATAATGGTAGTGGGGTGATTGCAGAAATTCAGCAGGTGGCCATACAGATTTACGGGCTTCCCCTTGCCCCAGGGGCATTCACACAAAGAAAACATCTGCTTTCCACTAATAAGTATTCTTGAAAATGCTTCTTTACAGATGAACTAATGCCTCAGCATATACTTCATTTCTACCATCTATGTCTATTCCAAATAATTAGTGGACCATAAGAGGCCAATTAAAGATGTTCCTTGCATGTTATCATCATCCTGATATACTTCATGTCACTCCCTTTACTTGTCTAAGTTTGTTAAAGAAGTAAAGCATGAGGAGTTTTAAAAGATGCAAGCCAAAGTCCTCTCTTCTCATCCACAGAGGAGTTTATCAGGTTCAAGAGCACTTATCTTGTTTCACTAGCGATTTCAGTATTAGTAAGAAACATTTAAACTCTTGTCCTATCCATTTCTTTCTCTTAAATAAGTAGCACAGAGTACCTTACCTAGCTTCAACTAGGTCTCAAAGGGCCTCAAAGACTTCAATTAAAAATAAAGATTAAAAAAAAAAAAGAAAAAGAATGATTTTCCAAGTTTGGAAATTAAAATATGTAGCTAATTTTCTGTGTTTTCCTTTTCAGAATTGGCAATTTTATATCTAAACACAATCCAAGTTTTAAAATACTTAATAATTAACAATTGCATTGTTATAATAATTTACATTGTATATCTAACCAAAGGAGATAGACTAAGTCACAACTGAGTAGAGGTATTTTCAGTCCTTTTATTGTCCTCATTCCAATTCTGTTAAAGTACTTTGGAATTTCATTATCACATTTTTTTTGAAAAGAGAGTGAGTGCAACTTGAAAGCATGAATTTTTAAAATAATGAAACACAACTGTGTACCTAAAATTAAAGAAAGTAAAAATATTTTTTTATTAATCTTTTCCTCAACAGCCAAACCTTTTTCTGAGTATAAAGCATATATCTAACAAGGAAAAGGGATAGTTGTCAGTAACAAGTACATCTTTTACACCTTTCTAGACATCCATGAAAAGCAGATACATTCTTATCCTAATGGGGAAAACCAGAAATCATTACTTAGTTGAAGAATATGAAGCTGTTTGAAAACAAGCTTGATGTAACTGTTTGTCAAGGGCAAGAGGAAAACCTTCTGCCACTGCACTAGTTTAGTGTAGACTGAGCAGAAGTCCAGAAGGGCTGCTTCCAGTGGTGCTTAGAGAGCTGGATAATGTGTTTTCAAGACCATCCTTTTGCTTTTAGAAAGTTATGGATATAACAGTAAATTCTTAATGATTCAAAAGGAGCACTTACCCTGTGTAGAGAGGATAAAGAGAGAGGCTTTGTTTAGCCTGAAGAAGAATCAACTTTAGAGCCAACTAGTAGCACGTGTCAGCATCTACAAAGAGGTTACTTAGAAGGTGGAAGCAGAATCTTCACAGTGGGAGTAAGAAAGAAAATAGATAAAAATTGAAACAAGAAAGGTTTAGACTGAGTGTAAGGAAAGCTTTTTTAAGTATGAGAACAGGCAAACACTGGAACAGGTTGCCCAGAGAAGCTGTGCTGTATCCATTTTTGGAAGTCTTCAAGACACAACTGAATAGAGCCTTGAGCAATCTGATCTGATCTCTCAGCTGACTTGCCTTGTGTAGCAATTTGGACACAGAACCTCCTGAGGTCCCTTCCAGCTTTAACTCTCCTATGATACTGTGATAGTAAATTTTCATTAAGTATCCAGAACCAGTAGAAAGGAGGCAAGAGAATATTTTTGTTGCATGTTTCTAAATAAGCCTTATAAACATTCAGGCTCCTAAGCAAAAATAAATAACCAGACAAACAAGGAAAGGAGACGGACTGAGCACTTAATAGCTATTCCTAAAGTCACAGTATACCTTGAGATGTCTGTTAGGAAATCAAATGCTTTGCTTTATATTTATGAAAATAAATTTAGGATCTGCTAGAACAAATTGTTCCCCACTGGAAAGCAAAACAGCCCACACTGTTAAAACAAATGTGGCTCTCCAGCAGTCACTGTACGTGCTCCTGCATAAAAAGGAGTGTTTGATGAGAAAGATTATGTGTTAAGTTTACTTAGCATGATGGACAGTACATGAGTATTATATCACTTTCTCTAAACTTCAAATTCCAACATACTTAGAAGATAATTCAGTATTCACATTTCTTAGCACAGACTAATCTCAAAAAAACACTACAGATTTCCAAGTGACATTTGGAATGTGTGCTTGACAAATGGGAAAGGAAAAAATTAAGCAAGAAGAGGAAAAGGGAAAAAAAATCAATACATTACTATCTGAATTGGAAAGAAAAGGACCCTCTCCATCTCACTTTCTCCATCTCTTAACCACATTTTTTAGATGTCTAAATATCCACAAATTGTTTGTGTTTCTCTCTCCATGCTTATTTTTTAATTTCCAGATACTGAAAAATAACAATTTTCAATTGTATTATGTGTGGTCCTTTACAATTAAAGTAAAAGGTTTGTGAATGAAGGCTTTAGAATTAGAAGTGACTATAGCCCAGGAATATATCACTTGTTTTATGACCCACAAATATTAATGAAAGCAATATTATTAGTATGGGAATCCTCTAGGAAGGATTTTTCAGGAAGGAAGTAAGAGAGACTCCAGGAACTGAGAGATCTGGGGGTTGATTCAAATTATTACATCAACTTTATGGTACTATTTTTAATCATTAATCTTCATAACAACTTCACACTCTCAGAAAGAACCTTTTCTGCTATCACAAAACAGTGTTTGCTTTACCAAGGGAACCTATTCTGCACATGCTGTTTGTGACACTAAGGCAATTGCAAGACAAAACCCATGAAGTTTATGACTTCAATACAATAAGAAAGCAATTATGAATACATGTTTCTTCCTCCAATTCAATTTTTAGCAATATCTTCTCCTTGCTTAGCCAAAAATATATGTTCCAAATTTCAGTTCAACAAACTCAACACAAACTGTCATTTTATTCACATATGCACGCACAGAAACCCCCTTAATTCTCACCATAATTCTAATTAATCCCCTCTATAAATTTTATTCAGAATAAATTTGATGCAATTACACATATGCAACATAAGCAGATTAATATATTTCCACTGATTCCTATGAGAACATGGTACACCCACATAGCAGATGTATCATAAGTGTGGTAGCTGGTGAACATACATTACAAGGGACAGAGAGTTTTCAGTAAGACAAGTCCCTAGTATCACAAGAGCCGCTTCAGTTTAGGGTGACCAGAAAGGCTTCTCCCAGGATGCTTGTTCTGTTATGTTAATCTATCCCAGTTTGGATTCCCTGGTTGGCTGTTAACCTCTACCCCCCCGTCGCTCCCCCAGAGCTTCCCCATTGGTCCCCGTTCCCTAATCCTGCCTTTTCCCTGCCCCCAGATAAAACTGAGTTTCAGAATCGTGTTCATATTTTTGCGTCTTCAACCTTCGACAGTGTAGCAGCAATAAATGCTCCTGCTGGAACGCACGCAAATACCCTTCTCAACTCTTTGCTACCGACTGTAACACTGAACCCACCCATGCTTCTGTGGGTGCACGTGGGACCCAACAGAGCTGAGCAGGGACAGTAATACATAGGTTCTTTTTAGGTTTAAGATGCACATTCTAAAATCATACAAATGATAAATAATTTGTGTAAAATGCAGCTGTAAAATAGAACTGAAGGTTTAAACTATTACAGCTGGTGGAGGGGTCCAAGGCTGTGACCCAGGAAGAGGTGACCGGTCCGGGGAGATGGTCCCGAAAGGAATCGCCTTCCCGAGGCCCGGTGTCTTCCTCTCAGCTGCTGGCAGAGGAGCCCTTGCAGAAGCCATCAGCTCTTTAGTGATTATCAGCTCGTGATTTCAGCTCAGCTCTGCAGGGCAGCCTCTAGGCCAAACCAGACCGGAGAGAGAGACGAGAGGACCCGTATGGCTGGTTCCGCACGAAGGTAGCTTTATTGTGGGTCCCCTCCGGCGAAGGGAAGGCCAGGGACGAGCTCTCTCCTCTACAGAGGCGAACTGGTCTTTTATAGGGATACAGGGGATCAGCAAGGGGACCAATGGATTACAGAGGGTCTGGGATAGACCAATGGGTTACAGAACGATCTGCATAGGGTCTCCCAAAGGATTGTGGGTCTACTTTTCCTCACCATGACTCCAAAGTCCTTTCCAGGGAGTCCTGCTGGGCGGTTGCGAAATCTCTTATCTCAGCAGACATCCCTCCAGGGCAGTGGCTGGGCATATCCCACATTAAACAGTTACTATTTTTTTTACCATGTACAATAACCACTGCAAGAGAAAAATGAAGATGAAAAGAAGTAAAGCTTAGGTCATCAAAGACATTTTACAATTAAGACAATTTCTGGAAAAGAAGTTTCAGGGCTCTGAAATTCAAGTGCATTTGAGTTCAAGTACATAATAAAATAATTCTTTAAAGTACCATTTTACAGGTAACTCCCAAAGAAGCCTATCTTTGAATCTAGAGGTTGAAATGTTCTACTCTTTACTAAAAAATTTCCTTTGATATAAGAGACAGTGGTGATTTTTCAGATTCGACAGGCAACATAAGGTCTCAAAGAATTTGTCACAGTTCTGCTTTCCCATAACAGACATAAAAAAGTGGTGTCATGTAGGAGAAATAAGATACAGCCAGATCTTTTTATATCTCTATACACTTGCACACGACCCATTCAGTGTAATCTCTCATTGTTCTTTTAAGATTGGATTGACATGTTCATTGTTTGTGATTATTCACAAAATTTCTGACTTACTTTCCTCCTACAGTTCTTCAAAGAAACATAAAGCTCCTGTTTCATTTTGTGGGAATTTTTTTCTTTTTTTAGATAGCCCATGAAAATTACGCATTTTGGATAATTAAGAAAAAGAACATTTTTCTTAAAATGGACAAAAAAGTTTGATCCCTTCAAAAATGTAATTTAATAGCTTGACTCACAAAATGTGGAAATAGATGTTTCCTTAATAGTTGTCTTTATAGATAGATAATCAAAATAAACCTTAAATGCCTGTACATGATTTAGAGCAAAATCTACTCTGTTCCATAGTGAATGTATAATAGCTTCACTCATACCAGTGTTCCTATACAGTTAAATTGAAAATACCTCCAATCTATTAAAACCAAAATAACAAACAAACCCAACCAACAAACCAAAAAAATATCCACAAACCAAACACAAAGCAAAACAATATATTCAGGGTTAAAGATTGCAATAAATAGTGACCTCTCTTCTCAAGCTACCTAAACAAACCCCACATACAGTTTTATTTTATTTCCCTGAGCGCATTTCACCATAAAATTTTTATAATTAATTTCAGTCAAAAAAATTTCAGGGATGTGAAAGAAATGAGTTATAACCCTTTGAAGTCTATCAATGAATGTTTAGCAGAAACTGGTTTTTCTGGTTCAGGGGAGCCGTTAGGCTATAATAATAACAGAAGTCTTAACAGCAAGGCACTCCTGATTTTGTCCCTATATTTTCTGTGCTAATATGCAGCTCAAACCAAAGGCCTTCCAAAGTTCAAGACTGTGTGGCACTCACATCAGAAGGAAGACAAGGCCATAAGAAATATATATATTAGGGAGATCTCCCAAACAGAGTTGTAAATGCTATTCTAAAATTTGTCGTTAAGTCTCTCTGACTCTCACAACAGAACTACAACTCTACTTACATATTAAAACTCTTTCATAAATTTCAATCAAAAGAAATGATTCCTATTGATCTGATATTAAGACAAGCTACCTGAGATTTTGAAAATCTCATTAATTTCTCAATTTTGGCAATACAGGAAGCTAAATATGATACACCAGAGACATCAACATTGTTCTCTTATCTTCAAAACTTAAAATTATGATTATAGCATCACAGAAGAATGCACTAGCATAGAAAGGGCCAAAGTCTCTCATGCATAACTTAGTAGACTTATGAACAGCTGAAAAGATGCAGGAGAAAAAAATATTGGCAACTTCTAAAGTTTCTCAGTTTTAGGTTTAGCTCAGCATCTTTAGATGTGCAGTCTGAAGTACAACAGTCTCACAGATGGTATAACCGTGTCCCTCCAAAGCAGCTTCTTACTGCACGACTGATTTCACACTGATATTGACTGCCTGCACACCTGCATAGACATCTAGTTACAAATATTTAAAACATATTTTAGAAATAGTTTTTGACTTTAAAGCTAAACTAACTTTTTTTCAGTGAGTTACTAGTCATTGCAAAAATGCAATTTTGGATAAACCAAATATAATTTGAATTGATGAGTAGTTTTTACTGAAATTAAAATGGTAATTATGAAAAGTTCAATTTTTTTTATTACAGTGGTGATAATGAAGAGTTTCATCATTTATGAAATCTAGAAAGGACCATGAAAAAAAAATATGCTTTTTCTTCACTAAATGGAAAT